>NC_080788.1:60315667-60615667 GCF_028018385.1 Neofelis nebulosa | reverse complement strand
ACAGGATGGGTAGGCAATGTCCTGACCAGGTTTTTTGAGCTACTGACCAAAGACCATTCCTATGGACCCCTATTGGGTCCCAGGACCCAATTTACAGTGCAGAGAAATTTTATGTATTTAAGTTTTATACAGTCATGACGATTTATAAATGAATATCAACTAGTATTGTTTTTATACAGCCAAACTAAATACTTCTGGGATCTGAAGAAAGTAGTGGTTCTAATACAAACAAAGTTTAGGTAAGAGTGAAAAATACTTAGAAATCTTCAGCCCACTTTCTCTTGCTCAGTGCTCTGATTTCCCCAGGATATGTGATATTTTGAAACAGCCCTTAAAAACAAAAAAACAACAACAAAAAACCCATTTTTTTTGTTACCGAGAAGTGTACCCAGCAGATACTCCCACCCTATGCCTAACCGTCACCAGAACGGTGCACAGAATACTTGGTAATAAAGTGTTCTTACTCACTGATGGAGCTACAGCAAAACAGCCTGCTTCAATTATCCCAGTTTCCAACCCCTGGGGGTGAGTAAGTGCACCGGCCAGCCCAGGACTCCCAGAACACCCATGCTACGAGTGCCCCAATAAGTCCTCAAGAAGAAAACAAATACCTGATTTGAAGAAGCAGAATCATAGCCTCATTAGGAGGCTAAGATGACAGACAGGTCATGCCTCCCTAAAACAAAACCAGCAGGAGGAGAACAGTCTGATGTAGTATGTATAAGCCTGGACTTCAAAGTCAAACTGCCTGAGTTTGAATTCTGGATTACTAGGTCACCTTGGTAAAGTTAGCCAACTTTTCTGTACCTCAAATTCTTCAACTAGAAAATGAATTCTAGCATCTAAACCTCATTGGGACTATTTGAAGTAATATCGAAGGACTTCATGCCTCACATACCCTGAACACAACAGAGGTGCTGGATACATATGGAGATGACACAACGCAAATATACAGGAAACCAAAGGAACTCTGGTGCTAGGACAACGTAACAACCGATGAACTCGCTCAGTCTGCTGCACTGAGAGAGCTCCCTCAGGGCAGACACTGAGGACTTTACACCTGTGTCTCCAGAACCCACAATGGCTGGGGCTGGATATTAGAGACTCCGTGAACAACAGACGGATGAATTCCTGTTAACATGAAACATGAGTGCGTGGAAAGGAGGTGTTTGAGGAACAGTACAAGGAGATGCAGACTGAGGTACTAGCTTTCAGTAGGAAGTCTGGGAGAGCCAGAGGGCCCTTAGCGCAAAAAGACTCAGGAAGCAGAGCTTCCTGAGGTAGAAGATGGTGCCAGATAAAGGAATCTGCTTAAAATTCAGTTTCTTTCCCTCCTGGAACTTATACAGAACTCAATGAATGTTTCCAATCAAGACCTAGTGTCCTATCTATCTCCACTGGACTCTGCTGGGAGATGTGTAAAGGTAGATGCAGTAAGCTGAGTACTACCTGTGCTTGTGCAGGATCCCAACTTTGTAGCAGGACAGAGCGGCCATTGCCACTTATCAGGCTCCTTCTCTCCAGCAGCTGGCCCTGCATTCCACAGTGGTCTGAGGGAGGATGAGGCAAAAGGGAGTACTCACCAGGTTTCACAGTGGCAGACTTCCGGCCTCGCTTGGCAGGGGACCGTTCTTCTTCAGAAGTGATCAGTTTTCTTTTGCCTGAGAGAACTCCCGAGGAGGCACGAGGGCTGTCTGTAATCTTGCGGGTAGGGGTTGTGCTGCTGCTGCTGCTGGAGGCAGTAGGGGTGGCTGGGGAGCTGATGTTGCTGCGCCGTTTCCGTTTCCCTTCCACCAAATTGTCTATGATAGGATAAGTCAAAGGTTGGTCAACTCCCATGGTCTGAGGCCCTGGACTCCAAGAAGCTGGGCAGAGCCTGATTTAGATATCACCACACCCTTTCCTCCACCTCCTATGAGAACGGGAAACCTCTTTTAAAGCTGCCATTCTGTTTCAGTCTTAGCCATGACTGAAATGCATCTGGTCCCCTGAAGAACTGGGAAGACCAGAAGAATCTGAGGATTTACCATGTGGTCCTGGGAAGGAAACAGAGATAGGTGGTGGCTCCAGAAAATGGCAGCTCATTAGCATCTCATAAACCACACAGGACTTGCAAGATTTAGCGAAGCATCCTGATTGCTCTAGAAACCGCTCTTCCCACCACAAACAGGACAGGGGCCCGGAGCTAGGAAACAAAGGTCTTACCTAAGCTGATATCTGCTGCCTTGGTAAGGGGTGTTACTGCCTCATATGGGCCAAGGCCATACTGCTCTCGCAGTCTATTTCCTTGCTCCAAGGACAGGATGACGGCCATTCGCTTGTACCACTTCCTTTGGCCTTCTTTTTCAATGCTATAGTAGAGCTCTCCAGACTCCTTCCTATGCCCTTTCACCACTCCTGGGTGGGAAAAACATAAGAGCAGCCTGCTATTGTTTTAGGTTGCTTGGCAGCCACTCACAGTGGGTCTGCACAACAGGTTGTGTCAGGGCATCAGGAAGTCCGACAGTGGACTGAAGTTAGTACTGAAATCCCAGCTGTCAATCTCAGACACCACCACCACTTAAGAATATATGTAGCTACAACCCTGAGATTGGGACATGGAAAGATTCTCAACAGAAGGAATCCTTTGGTTATAAAATAAAGCCTCCTAAAAGCCAGCATTTATGAGTTATTAGAGGTTCAATTATTTCTTGAAATGACATGTGGTTTCTTAATAATCCCATTATAAATTACTAAACCTTTCTTGGTTTCTTTGGAGACAGTGATAATTCTTGAGCTAAGCTGTAGGTGAAAGATGACTTAACTCGAAGAGAGAAAGACAGAGCATGTGTCTGTGTGGCTAAATCAAAATAGAGATACAGAGCAAAGAAAGGAAAAAACACATAAATTCTGCCTCCCCTGCCTAATCTTCCCTATTATCTACTTTCTTGCTCTTGCTCTGCTTCAGAACCTAAAGGCCTTTAGGTTACAAGGAACACAATGTGGAGTATAAAACGGAACAGGGCTAGAATTTAGGAGACCTGAGCCTAGGCCTAACTCTGCTACCAGCAAACTGTGTGATCTTGGGCAAGACCCATTTCCAAACCTGTAAAAAGATGATACTCCTCCTCCTCCATCCATCAATAAACAACTTATATACCTGCACATGCTATACACACACACACGCACGCACGAAGTATATAACATAAAAACAAGGCATTTTCATGAACACCTCTTTATTCTTATAAAAGAAGAGTCCGTTTGTTCTCTCCCACTGGTCTGTGCTTGAATGAAGGGCTAAAAGAAACCCAGAGCATATGCCACCAAGGAAAGAAATACAGACGTGAAAGCAGGCCTTGGTTCTCTATTTATGCCACAGAATCACTCCCCTCCCCCTTGCTGCTTCATCTTCTGGCTTCAATCTCTACCAGCAAACTAAGTCACAAAGACCCCTTTCAAGAGTACAATGAAGCCCAAGGCCAAGAATATACTTCACACTGATGAAGAGCTACTACAACTCGAAGCAGTCTAGTAATGATGTTAGTAGACAGCCTTGATAAATAAGACACAAGAGACACCCCACCCCTTGATGCCATAATTCACACTGGATACAGAACTGTCTCTTGGTCTTAAGAGGACCTGGAAGACAGGCTTTAAACCTAATGGATACATTTGATACAATGGGCATATTTGATACAAACTATGTAAGCCAAAGGTCATAAAAGACCTACATCCACATGCTACTAAATGATGCCACCTAAAGCTAAGTGTTACCCAGGACTAGAAGGTAAAGATTAACAATGATAAAGGGGCAAAAAACTACTCAGGAGTCCAAATCACAAGAAAGTCTGAGGAAACTTCGCCAGAGGCATTTTTGCCCATTATATCCCAATTTATGTTCCAAAAAATCTCCAGACAGGATGTTTTTAAATGACAAACTCAACACATTTATCTCCAGATTAGCTCAAAAAAAGGGAATATATTCAAAGAACTGGCACATGCAACAGTCATAATACAAATATCTCATTATCAGAGGAACTGGCTACTTAAAAATTTTTAATTTTTTCAAACCAGACAGTAAATGGTTGCTGTGCAGACACAAAAATACAGTACTAACGACGTCTTCCTAAGCAAAAATATCTCAATATATCTGCTACACTCACCTACTAGATTCCTAGCAAGGCAGGTACTAAGTTTAAGTCAGTGGTGAAAGAGCAGATAAATCGAAAGGGAAAACACTAACTTTACAGTGGAGAAATTGGGCAAATACTTTACGTAAGTGATAAAGGTTAACGTGACTAGAGATGTCCTGTGGATGTCATAGGCCTCAGTCCTCTGTGACATAATGAAAAAGGCACTTTACCTCCATAGCATTCTTTTCAAAACCTGTAACTCCAATATAAAACAAAAGGTGAGACGGACCAGAACTGAGGGACAAATATCTGACTATACACTCCTTACAACCGTCAAGGCCATGAAAAACAAGAAAAGATTCAGAAACTGTCACAGATCAAAGGACACATGAAGACTAATGGATTGGATCCTGGAATAGAAAAAGGATATATAAAACCTGATAAAATGCAAATAAAGTCTGGAATTTAGTTAGTTAGTAAGGAATCAAGGTTGGTTTCTTAGTTTTGACAAATGTGCCATGCTATCATAAGATGTTAACAAGAGTGGAAGCTGGCTGACGGGTAGGTGAGAACTTCTTACATTATCACAGTATTTTGTGCTTTACACAGCAGTCTGTACATTTTCTGTAAATATATTATTCCAAAGTAAGTTCAGGAGTACCTGGGTGGCTCAGTTAAGCGTCTGACTTTGGCTTAGGTCACAATCTCACGGTTTGGTTCGTGAGTTCGAGCCCCGCATCGGGCTCTGTGCGGACAGCTCAGAGCCTGGAGCCTACTTCAATTCTGTGTCTCCCTCTCTCTGCCCCTCCCCGACTTGTACTTTCTCTCTCTCTCTCTCAAAAATAAATATTAAAAAAAAAAATTCTTTTAAGTTAATTCAAAAATAAGCAACAAATGAAAACAAAAAGCCAGTGTGAGAGTACCTCACACAGGAGGAATGGAATTTGTAGCTTTGGAGACCCCTGAAGAAGAGTAGTTGGGCTGGAGAGAATGCCCTTGGTAATTACTGACTGGAGAGAGGACTGGCCCAGGCACACTAAATCTCTTACAGACACCACTCCCTTTATTACCTGCACTGAAATACTCATCCTCCGAGAGGGCTGTCACTTCCGTATCCAGTGGGATGGGGTCACACAGCAGAATGTCTTTGCCCAACACATCACACTCGTATCCATCATCAAAGAGCAATTTATACTTCCCAGCTCCGACATCACGAGTGATTTTCCCAGAGTAAAAATAGCCATTGGACGACCACTTGGCTACAACACGGAGTCCCACAAAGCTATTTCCTGGAGAGGAGGCATCTAAGCCATCAGAATGGCCAGTAGCGGCCTGGAAAGGAATCTCTGGAGAGTCACTTCGACGCAAAGCACTGGCAC
Organism: Neofelis nebulosa; assembly: GCF_028018385.1. Taxonomy (NCBI): domain Eukaryota; kingdom Metazoa; phylum Chordata; class Mammalia; order Carnivora; family Felidae; genus Neofelis; species Neofelis nebulosa. The sequence goes on along the minus strand of NC_080788.1, from coordinate 60,610,176 downwards.
CCGTGTCTGCTCGCCTGGTGGAGTCCGGCACTCGGGGCACAATACGAGTGAAGGATTTATCATCTGGTGACATGCTGGGTGATATGTCCTCTATGCCCAAGGGGCCAGGAACAGCTGTTTCTCTAAACAAAGATAAGAGATAGGAGAAGGCAGTTAAAATAAGAAAAGTTTCTAACTGCCAATTTTCCCACTCCTTTGTCCATGGGTCTTCCTCAGCCCATTCTTGGAGGACCCCATCACAGGCCTAAGCCTGGTTTCTCGGTGGCCTCTCTGATCCCTGCCCGCTCCCAAGTCAATGTGGACCCCTCGTGTCCCTCCTGACACCCCACATACTCTCTACTCCCCTCTCTTCTCTCTACTCCCTTTTTTTCTGCATAAGTCATAGACTAAGTGTATCTCACACTACCCGGGTACCTGGTTCCAGTGGTCCGAGAAGGCGGGCGGCCCCTTCGCCCGCGCCCACGAGGCGTGACTGGAGCCTTCCCTCCCTGTCTGATGCCAAGGCCTGCATCACCATCCTCCTCACACACTGGCGCCCCTGTCTGACTGACCCCTTTTCTAGGACTAGAGAATGAAGACAGGTTAGTCTGACAGCACCTGCTACTGGATCCTTTCTCCACAAAGTCTCCCCGTGGCCCTTAAACCACATGCCAGGCCAACATGTATTAGACCTCCAACACAGCAGGAAGCTGGCCTGCACACCCACCACCAAAATATCAGCCAGGGAGTAGGAGTGTAGGATAACGAGTAAAGGACATCCTCCTCTATGGAAGTCTACTCCCTCCTGACAAAGCTTCCTACTGTTGCCCTCAAAAATAGCACACCCATTTCTTCCCTGCCTTCTCTTCTACTACAGGCTCTAGACACCTGCAGAGGATAACAAAAAGCTAGGGATGTATCAGGTTGAGGTGACCACCCTAAACTTTTTGCACTCCCAGTCAAAACACTACAGGCTACAGAAAATGGGGGTGGCAGCAGCATGTGCCAGCATTCTCAAAGTCCCCTCACCTGTTTTTCTACATTTTCTTAGGAGTCTAGTTCTCAAAGGGCTCCACCCTTTCTCCCATGCAAACCCAAACAGGAGAGGAACAAAAGGGGAGGAAGAATATTTGAATTTTCCTAGTTGGAGGATGGGGGGGGGGGGGGGGGATTTCCCATTACTCCCCTTTTCCTGTGATATTAAAATGTCAGCAACCCTGCCCCTGCTGTAGCTCTCTCTCTCTCTGGAGACCCTGTCTGCACCTCAGTTTTCCTGGGCCTCCTCGGGAGCTGGGCAAGGCAAAATCTGCGGGTTCTGTCCCGCTGGTTTTCCCTTTGAGTGGTCCGGCTCCTCTCCCTGAGCTGCCACTGCTGTGCATGGCTGAGAGACTCGTCCCACTTGACGTGCGGTGTAAGCTGGATGCCTTGGAGGAGAAGGAGCTGATATCCCCCAGGTCACCTGAGGAGCCCCCCGTCTGTGAAGGGGAAACTTCGGTTTCACATTCCTGACACTCTACAATTGGCTCTTCAGTCTCCTGCAAGGAAGAAATGGATACAAAAGCTAAAAGAAGCCACAACAACATCATGCTAATGTGGTGGCTAAAAAATCCTAGAGATGGCAAGAAATTTCAATTCAGAAAGGTGGGCATCAGGAGGAGACTTTCTGGATTAATGGAAATGTTCTGGATCTTATTCTAAGCAGTGGTTACACACAATTAATCGTTGAGAGCCACTGAACATTTAAGACCTGAGCATTCTACAGGGAATATATTATATCCCAATAAAATATAAATAAAGGTTGCACTGGATTGGAAACAAAGAGATCTCTATTATGAGCTAAGTTATCTCTTTATTGGACAAGTTCACAACCTTTGCCTACTGGGAAGACAGCAAGAATTGTAACCCAGACATTTTCTGTCTGGGAGAAGAGAGGTAAGGAGGAAAGAAGGTTAGATAAGGAAAACAAATGGTTAGGAGCCATTCTGGGTATTTCATCAGCAGTGGGTAGCATGACATGTTTTTTGAAATCAGGTTATTTTACATTACTTTTCAATAAATGATACAGGAAATAGAAAATTATAGGCAAAAATAGGCTAAAAATAGTATCACTGTTTATAAAAATGAAAAACAGGTAATAATCAAAATGTACAAGGTTGCAGTATCTATAGAAGACAGGAATATCAAACTGACTTTATCTCCCATGCTCACTTTGATGGATTGGTAAGTGGTTAACTGGAGCTCAGTTTTAAACAGCCTTTGGAAGCTAATTCCCAGGCTTATGGGAAAAGGTTCTGGGGCCAATCAACAATGTCCTCTCTGGACACAGGATTGAGAAATTACAGCACACCTGCTTTCCTGTTCTAGACTATTCATGCATCACCATGCATATCAACAGAGAAGATATGGAGAAGTGTAAGACCCTCCCCTCAGAGTTTATAGCTTCTCTGGGCAGACAGTATGCAATGCACACACACTCAAATAATGCTGTAAGATAATTAAATGATTATTATTTTTTAAATGTTTATTTATGAGAGAGAGACAGAGTATGAGCAGGGGAGGGGCAGAGAGAGAGGGAGACACAGAATCCGAAGCAGGCTCCAGGCTCTAAACTGTCAGCACAGAACCTAACATGGGGCTCAAACCCATGAACCATCAGATCGTGACCAAAGCCGAAGTCAGACAATTAACTGACTGAGTCAACCAGGTATCCCCTAAATTATTAATTTTAACCACTCCCTTCTTGAAAATATCTCCTCCTTTGGAATCTACAAAGTCACTTTTACTTTCATTCCACCTCTTTTTTTTTTTTTTTCTCATTCCACCTCTTTAAGGGCTACATCGATATGTGCTTGTTTTCAGGTTCCTCTTTCTTCATCTGTTCCCTTAGACACAGTATTGTGCAGGACTCTGTTCTTCCTTTTCTTACTCTTCCGTGCTTTCCCTGGACAATCTCACCAGACTCATCCCTACCTATCTACCAACAATATAAGAATGACTCAGCTCCAAACTCACGAATAACTAAAAAACCCTTCCCTTTGGATATACTAAGGACACTGAAATTTAACCCAACCAAAACGCAGTGTCATCCTCTCTCCATTTCCTTGCCTTCAACGAATAAATCCTGGATATGACCGGTGCATCTCACAATCCCTATAGCTCTATCAGAGACTGGTTTTTTTCCTCCACCAAACCCCAATTCAAGAGTTTGGAGATATGAGATGCCTGCGTGGCTCAGTTGATTTAGCGCCCAACTCTTATTTCAGCTCAGGTCACAATTCCAGGGTCGTGGGATTGTGCCTCACTCCACATTGAGTGTGGAGTCTGCTTAAGATTCTCTCCCTCTCCCCCATTCTGCCCCTCTCCCCCACTCATGGGCTCTTTCTCTAAAATAAATGAAATAAATTAAATTTTTAAAAAAAGACTTTGGAGGTAAGAGGCAACTTTGCTCCCTATTGCCATCAACAGACCATTTCTATCTCCCACCTCTCGCTCCTACTAAACCACTATTTGCCATTTTGTTAAACTTTGCTCTCCCCTTCCGTTACTCACCAACATCCTCCCACCCACTCACTCTCATGGATGAAAACCTTAACCTCTGGCTCACAGCCTCCCTTTTCTCCCCGTCCCTATTTCTGTCACTATTCTCTGTGGCTTACATCCATCAGATGACCCATCCAGCAACTCTCAAGTTCCTGATATAATTACCACCATTAACCATTTTCTCTGCCTCAGCCATCTATCCTCAGGGTCATTACCAGAAAGTGTACCACCTCCAAAAAATATCAGTGATAAACATGACTTTCTCATATCTCTGTCTCCTATCACCAACTTGCCTGCTCTAGCCAGATTCAAGTCTATCTACTGAGATCCTTTGACTAAAGGAGGTGTTGTGAGCCCAGAACTGAAGTCAATCCCTTCACTTGAATATAGCAAATGTGTAGGGGCATGGCCAGCCTAAAAGGCTGGGATTCCAGGCTGTGTCTCTGTTGGAGAATATGCCCCAGGAAGAGAAGCCAGCTACAACTGCCTTTGCAACTGTCCTACAGTCAAAGCCATCACTATTGTAATGACAGATCCAGGCTCGAAGGTGGCCTGTTGTCATCTTTTTAACGTATTTGCTTACTTATCTTCCTGTGTGTCTTATACGCTAGACTACAGAGACCCTATTAAGACAGAAATTGTAACCATCTTCTTTCCTGGGTATATCCTCCAAATCCAGCACAGTGCATGCCATAAGAGACCCTCAGTAAGTATTTACTGAATAATCTCTCTCAAATCAGTGTCCTATTTACATTCTCTGTCTCAGCATATGGTACCACTCTCTATCTCACTGCACAGGAAAAAGCCCACGTACCATGTTAAATCCCTCCCTCTCCCTGTATCCCCACATTTAGGAATTCACCAGTCTATCAATTTCACCTTCTATGTACTTAATGCATCTGTCTCTCCTCTCAACCCCTACTGCCACTGTCCTAATGCAACACTCATTACCTCTTGTCTGAACTATGCCTCAACCCACACCAGTCCACTGTTAAACCACTGCCAATCCGAACTTCCCAACATGCAAATCTGAGCATGTCACTCTTTTCTCCAAAATTCTTTAAAAGCATCTATCACACCAAAGATAAAAATCTAAATTCTTTTCTGTGGTATACAAAGCCCTCATACTTTGGGCCTTTACCAAACTCAACAGCATCCTTTCCTACCATTCGCTACCCTACTGTTTGTGTCATATTGAGCTTCTAAATATTCATTAAGCATGCCACGCTGTCTACATAACTTTTCATTCTGCCTATGATGTCCTTCTTCCCCATGCCTCAGTGTTATCTGCCACACTTCTGGGAGCTACATCTTCTGTGAGGTCTTTTAGCCACCTTCAGGTAAGCTGGTAGGCTCAGTCTCCTCTTTCTAACACATCTTGCCACCCTCTACAACAGCAACCAACAAGTTCTGGATTTGTTGCATGTCTATATAAGCTCCTAGAAAACAGGGACAGTGTCTTTTTATCTTCTTAGTTCCAGGGCCTGCCACCGTGCTAGGAACATAGTAAAAAAAAAAAAAAAAAAGTTGCAGGTAAATAAATTAATAAAACTTCTAAAAGATAATAAGCAAACAGGGGCGCCTGGGTGGCTCAGTCGGTTAAGCGTCCGACTTCAGCCAGGTCACAATCTCGCGGTCCGTGAGTTCGAGCCCCGCGTCGGGCTCTGGGCTGATGGCTCAGAGCCTGGAGCCTGCTTCCCATTCTGTGTCTCCCTCTCTCTCTGCTCCTCCCCTGTTCATGCTCTGTCTCTCTCTGTCTCAAAAATAAATAAACGTTAACAACAACAACAAAAAAAGATAATAAGCAAAGAATACAAGCTATGAGGGAAGGTGTTCCTAGAGTCTTCTGAGGTCAAAAGACTAAAAACTAAACTAAACGTTTCATACCTGTGTGCTCTTTACTTTCTGTCTCTGTGCCTTTACTCACCAGACCTTCTGTATGGAATGCCTTTTCCCCTTATCTCCCAACATCTAAAACCTTCAGGGTCCAACACAAATGCTTTTTGGACCTCATCCAGACAAACTAGCAAAATTCCCTTCAGAGGAGTTTCATCCCATGTGAACTACCATATGCATCTTCCTTCTTGCACACATCACTTCGCTCTTGAGAAGCAGCATCATGTAGTGGTTAGGAATAAAGGCTCTGGATCTAGACTGCCTGGAATTAGTTCCAGTTCCTCTGTTTATTAGCTATGTAACCTTATGCGAGTTATTTTAACTTAACTTAATCCTCAGTTTCTTCATGTGAGAAATGTGATAACAGTATCTAACCCACAGCTTAGTTGTGAGGATTAAAGAAGTTCCATCACTAAAGTCCGTACAGTAGTGCCTTACATATAGTTAGTACTACAGAAACGTTAGTTGCTATTATCACTGTATTTAATTATGGTAATATTTCCCAAACTATATTCCAAAGGGGTATAATAAGTATTATCTTAAAAAATGTTCAGTTGATGGGGTGCCTGGGTGGCTAGGTCAGTTAAGCATCTGACTTTGGCTCAGGTCATGATCTCAGTTTGTGAGTTCGAGCCCCGTGTCGGGCTCTGTGCTGACAGCTCAGAGCCTGGAGCCTGCTTCAGATTCTATGTCTCATCCTCTCTCTGCCCCTCTCCCACTTGTCCTCAGTCTCTCAAAAATAAATAAATGTAAAAAAATAAATAAGTAATAAAGTTCAGTTGTCAAGTTTGGTAACTTCTATGTTAAACAATAAAACAGACATCTTTAATAAAGGACTTCTTAGACCCTTTAACATAATAGGCACTGTGAATTTCCATGGGAAACAGGAAGTTTCACACATTTGGTATTTCTCAAACTTATTACCATGGAACTTTTTACCCCCTCAGAGTATCTAAAAGGCCTGTTTCCAGAAATATACTTTTGAGAGCACCACATCAAATAATACAGTAACATATATAACATTTTAAACTACAAGAGTTACAAAAACTGTTCATGAAATCAAACTGTTTTTCTAAAGTTGCTAATCTCCTAATTTTTCTAAAATAGTAGCAATATTGAAAAAATTCCACAAACATAAAAATTGAAGATGAATTAACATCTGGGATTTTGGTGTACAATAAAGTACACAAGAAAATTTCTCAAACTAAAGTCAAATGCTTTCTGACATGAGGGCCACAATGGCCCATTAGTGAACAACCGCAATAATGTGTTCCATTTAATAAGACTATATATATATATATATCAGAGTTTAATTCTCCCTGGTCTCAACTTCCTGTATGGCTATCTGGCAAATTTTTAAAGATGTGCCTAAGTATGGCAACAAGGGCTAAGGAAGGAAGGAAGTACCTGTGCCTCTCATCAATTAATAAAATGGGTTCCCAGAAATTAACATATGTACCAAGATAGTGCCACATATTTAATTCTTGAAAATCTGATTTCAGCCAGCCAGTATTGAGATGTAAACAGTCAGCATATGATGCCGTCCAATCTAACAGTGAATAAATGCTGATATTTTCCAACACTGGGAATGAGTCCATAATGAATCCTACTAAGATATAAAGGTGCATCTCCTACAAACAGGTCTATAACCACACATGGATGGAGACCAAGAAAGGACACAATGAGCAAACGTGACAACAAGTGAGAAAACATGGAGCAAAGCAAGGAGTTCTAAACCTCTTTAGTTTCCAAGAATTAAAAATAATAGATAAAATGTAGTTATAACCTAACAGAGATTTATCAATCTGTTCTTTACAAAACAGAAACCATGATGGGACTGGTTAAATAAGTGGCCAGAGGTTAAACAGTAAACTCGTGGTTGGGAAAAACACAGAATTCAAGACTCTCCTCTCTTACCAGATTCTTAAATCTTTCTCACAAGATGAAGGAAAACAAAGAAGCTAGTTGCACAAGAAAGGCGGGAAGGGGTGGAAGTGGAGAGCCAGGGAATTTTTTCTACCAAAAGAAATTTGCCACATAGACCTAAGTATGCATTACCTCAGTTACTTTTCTTTCTACTTCTGTTCCATCCACATAATACACATCTGTGATGACACGGGTGACAAGTGTGCGAACCTCACGGATTGTCCTCATGTGGCGATGCAAGACATGGCCATGTGGAGGCTGAGGCATATCAAACTCTTCCTCTCCCTGTGGCAGAATAAATAGAACACAAGCATAGGTATCACTGCAAAGTGGCAGAATCAAAAATCAACTGCTTCATGATAAGCAGTGTTCAGAGGTTCCATGAATCTAGTGTGATGGAATTTTCCAGTTGCTTTATTTTTTTATTTACCTATAGATAAGAAGAGGGATGGACCAGCTATATAGCCAGAGGCTAGGAAGAGTTTGTATCAGTTATCACTTAAAATGACCTATTTCTGTCTCAATCAAAATTGTAACATCTAGCACTTATACCTAGGATATTTAAGTGAAACTCTGACCTCCCCCCCACAAAAGTACATTTACATTATAATCCTTCTGATTTTGAGGCTGACTTATCAATCAGTATATAAACTTATACTTGCCACATCTCTTTAAAAAAAGGAAGGAAGGCATATTTTTAAAACTTTATATAAAAACAAGAGTATCTGTTAATCTCAGTGCAGTGTGTTTTTCCTGCTTTAGTAAATCAGAACTATAGTTTCTTTATGCCTAGAACAAGATACACAGATTCTTCTCAGGATTAAATACGGAATATTTAATCTCTTCCAAATAACAGATTGTAACTTAAGAGCCAAGCTAGTGCCTAGTAAAAGGATTCTGTATTTACTTGTATCATAAAGGATTAATGTAATAGCTTAAATAAATAGCTTAAATAAGCCCTGCATTTTTGTTTACATGACAACTGCTATCCATATGTTTTCTCATAACACATATACCACATTTAACAGCATCCACGCCCTCCCCTCAACCCCACCGGTAATTCTGAGGAGAAAATGCACACTTTTTTTTCTCCCACCTTATTTCCCCATAGCAGACTGATTTTTTCTTTCAGCAGTGTCAAGGTATTCAAGTCTTTGAAAAGAACTATATATATCACTGTAATGATGATGATCCTGGGTTTTCACTGACCAATGTGGTAGTGATAGTAATTTACCTAAAGCTTTCAATAATTTACCTGAATAATTCCCACTCCAACTCCATCTTGGGGGTAAAATATCCACTAAAATGGAAATGTAAATTATGTGAATAAATATAAATAAAAAGCATGGAAACTTAGATCCACTAATTCCTTAAAATACTTCTATATATATAATTCTGGCTAATGAATGGCCAGAGCACTGGTCTGTCACATCTCAATCATCAGGGTGCCCCTGCATCAGAACCATGACAGCTGGACCTCCTGCCCTCACACACAGGCAGGTCCGGGATCACAGATGTCTAAAAGGTTTCAGGGATACATAAAGCACTCCTTGTATTCAGGCTTCTCAAGAAGTCTTCCTGTATTTTTCCACCACAACAGCCAGACAAATGATCATTTCAAGACAGACACTTAAATATGACTGATAGAATAAGAAACGAAAGAAGGAAAAGGGGGCAGATAAAAAGAAATCTATGCTTACTCTCTCTTCAAATAGTCTTCTGAAAAGAGGTCTCTGTAAAGATAAATAACTTGAAGATCTTGTCATCATAAAAGGAAGATAAGAAAATGAAAACAAAACCATACTTTCCTTCATTAAAAGCCTAGCTCCAGGCCCACTGGATAGAGACGTCAAACTTTAAGCAATGTCAAAGGTAGGCTGCCTATGCTTTTCTCCCCACTGGCCTCAGTCCTACCCAGAATGCAAGGGATACAAAAGCACTGACACCTGGAAAACCTCCAGAAAGCATTCCTCATTTTCCAACCATTCTTCAAAAGACAGCACACCAATCTATATTTTCTGTTACCGCACCCACCCCATCTCTGTTTTTTCATTGTAGTATAAAACACGTAACATGAAATTTACCATTTTAGCCATTTTTAAGTAGACAGTTTGTGACCTTAAGTACATTCACATTGTTGTGCAAACATCACCATATCCACCTCCAGAACTTTTCATCTTTCCCAAGTCAAACTGTACCTATTCACCTAGATTTTTCTAGCACCTTTCTTAACAGGAGCAACTAGCTCTTTAAAAAGTTATTTCACTCCATATGACACAACAGTAGTACAGTATCAGCAGTGGCTTTGTTGGTGGTAACAGCAGTATTTAAAATAATAATAATCAGTAGGTAGCAGCAGCAGCAGCCAATATATATTGAACATTTACTATGTGCCAGATCCAGTGTGGAAAACTTTATCTAATTTAATCCTCACATATACCAGATAAAGTGGTCTGACTCCAAAGCCTAGGCCTAACTGCTCTGGCTCACTGGTTCCTGCTTTCATCAACATGAGAAAGGAGCAGGGATTATTTCCCTACTTTACAGAGGAAAAATGTTAAGTAAGGAAAATATAATCTAGTGGCTTCAACGAGATTGCTATCTTTAGGATCAAGTTTAATTCTTTTTATAAAGGCAGAGAAGTTATTTATAGCAGAATGCCAACACTTTAAGGGTAAAAACAAGTGCAAAATAGGGTCTGATCTACTATAACCCCTATATTCAAAAGGCTATTCTATTTTCAATCTGTACAAACTGATAAAGTCTTAGGTCTCAGAGACCATGTTATCAAAAAGGCTAATAACATAAACAGAATTTCTGGAGTTCCTGGAGAGGCATGGATAAACAGAACAAGACTACACAGGCCATGATTATTAAATAGAAAAGCAACATAGCATAATGAAAAGAATACCGATTCTGAAGTCAGATATGCTGAGTTCAAATTCCAGTTCTGCCACCTACTGATGGCAAAATCTTGGGCAAGTTACTTAACCTCTCTTCAGCTTGATTTCTTTACCTGTGAAATGGGAATAATAATACCAACCTCATGGGTTGTCTTGAGCACAATGCTGATACACTGTAGGTGTTCAATAAAGAGGAACTATATTATTTTATTTTTATAAAACAAACAAGTTGGAAAATTAGAATGAGATGCACATCACTAATGAAGCTTTCCTAGGCAGATTCCAAGTGAAGACGATCTATCACAGCAACTGAAAAGGCAGTTTAACCGCTATTAGTAATTTCCAAAATTTCCCTACCATGGAACCCACTGCCACCTGACGAAATTGAACTTCCTCTTATTTCTTAACACGTACACTTCTACCACCACCTCTTAACTCGATTGTTACTACTACCTACTCCCTTACTCTATTCCCAAGAACCTGTTGCTCCTCCAGCCTCACTTCCACCACCCCTGATCCTTTTCCTCCCGTTACGTCTAGCTGCAGCCTGTGCAGTCCTCACTGCCTGAGGACACCCCCTTCCTCTATTTCTCTTACTGTTCTTGGTTTCCAATACTGTGCTACACTATCCTTCATGTTTCTTCTATCTCTTCTCCTCTGCTTCCTACTCCTTTAGTTCCTGGGAACTTTGGTGAAACAGACTTGGGAGAGAAGCAATTAGCTCCAATGCTTTTATGGGAGGATGCAAACTGACAGCAGAAGAAAAAGATTAAATGTAGAAGAATATATCAGGGCCCAGTCTATATTTTTTGACTTTTTCATCCAGTAAAGACCTACTTGATAAACTCTAGCACTATTTCATTTTCCATAAGAGACTATCTATTGGATACAGCTACCCATAATTTTCACGACCCTATCTCTCTATCTTGGAAAAATTGTTTTTAATGACTGGTCTGCATCAAAGTGTTAAGAATTATCATTAGGTAGAAGTATCACAACTTAAATTCTCTGGGAATCCATAAAGTCAAAACAGGGCCCCTGAGATACCCTAGACGTTCTCTCACCTGGCTATGGAGCGACTCTGTATCATCCCCAGGAGCACTGACTGGTTTCTCACCACTCCCCCTGTCAGTCTGAACCATGGCATCTTGTTTTCCAGAGTTCTGGTCCACCGTACTGGTCCCCTGTTCACACACATTCTTTACAGTCTGAGTTGCTGCTGAAACAGTTTCTGGGACCCACAGAGAATGCTCTATGGTCTGGATTCCTATGTTATTTTGGCTGGGCCTTTCAATCAAGGCATTACTAGGTTTTTCCTGATTGGTATTTCGTCCTTCTTTCTGGCCTTCTAGCACATCTGTCTTCAATGCTTCCCCTTGAGGACTGGATGACCCCTGTGTAGCCACCTGCCGAGGGGCAGGAGATGGAGGGTCTTTGACAGGACAACTGGGCTGCATGGGCTGTTGACTCTGCCTGGTCCTTTGGTCACCTTCCAATCTTTCCTTTCCTTCTTCATCTTGAATACTTGGAAAACTGAGCGAGTTCCCTCTGAAAATCAACCATATAAAGAAACCATGTCAAGTAAACAAGTGTGAGTTTGTGTGTGTACTAGCAAGGGAACCATAATTTGACAATATGAAAAATGTGGGAAAGGGAGAAAATACGGCGACCCAGCATATCACCTTTCTCAATGTAATTTCACTCTTGAGAAAATAATGGTACATAGGACTCTATCACCATGATGATACAATAGTCATAAAATTTATTCCCATCACTAGCTATGAACTCTGAAACTTGACACAGGAAAATAAGGTAAACAAAAAAATTTAAAGTCATTACTGAAGTCATAGTCAATGAAGGCTGTTTAGGGATCTACTTCATAAGAGATCAATTAGGTCAACATGTCTCATTTGGTTTTTATTGGTTCTAACATTCCTTAAATGACTGCTAGCATTTTAGATTCTTTTCTTCACCTCCACCCGCCAACAACAAGCAAAAATTTTAGGAAAAGAAACTTCATCTATACAGGATAGAGTTATAGGTGAGGTTCGAGCTTTGCCAGCTAAACTGGCATATCTTACAACTAACAATTCAGAATGACTTGATTCCTCTAAGAAAGTTCTCAAGATATAGCCTACTTCTTTTCATTTGGCTACACCAGGGATTTATTTATTTATCCCACAACCATTTGATTAATGTCTCCTATAAAACAGATACTATGAAGTCCTGAGGAGCCTAGGGGCTTTCTTAAATGTCTAACCAGAACAAAAAGGCCCAGATTAACTCCAAGTGAGCAGGTAACATACATAGAAACTTGAAATTCATGTCTTAGGAGCACCTGGGTGGATCAGTCAGTTGAGCAACCGACTCGATTTCAGCTCAGGCCATGATCTTGTGGTTTGTGAGTTCGAGCCCTGCATCAGGCTCTCCACTGACAGACTGAAGAATCTCTATCTCCCTCTCTCTTGCTGCCTCCCCAACTCTCTCTAAATAAACTTAAAAAAAAATCGTGTCTTATTTACTCATCTCTACTTAAAACATCTAACAGGGCTTAATATACAGTAAGTGCTTAATGTACTCTGGACATTTATTGATATTCTCTCCATTGAGTAGCTGCAAAAATCTACTCTCAGATGAAGTAAACTAATTGTATAAGTAGCAAATTCATGTAGAAAATGCGTATAAACTTTTAACTTTTTGGTAAATTACAAATTCGATGAATCAGTGCACTACAAACAAAACACAAGAAACTAACACATTTTAGGGTCCGTTAAATGCATAGTAGCCAGAATAAAGATAAAAGGAATCCATTCTGAACTGACCACAGTAAGACCACAACTGGATCTGTTTCAGTTTGGAGTATCCTATTTTATAAGGCATAAACCCACAGAAGATAACATTCAGGATGACCAAGGATCTAGAAACCATGTCATATATTGCTGTATTCTTTGCCCAGAGAAAGACTAGTTACCACTGAGACAGAGAAAGCTGTCTCCAATCTGGGAGAAGCTCTCACCCCTTAAGAACTGAGCTGACATGGGTAGGCTGAAAAAAGGAAACATGAAGACCTCTTTAAGAAATGCTCTACCCCGGATCTTGAGTAGAAAGACAAAAGGAGAAGTTTCTGAGATTTCTATCTTATTTACATCAGTTTACCAGAACAGGAGATTAAAGAGATTTTTAGAATAGAGTTCTAGCCAAAGAGAGCCTGGTAAAAATTTGGCAGTCATAGCTTGAGTCCTTTCAGGAACTTCAAGTGAATAAGGATATATATAATACAATACAGATAAGGCAAGAATAAGACCACCAAGAGTAACACTTACTGTGATGAGGTTGTAATTAACCATATATAAAAAGTACTCCACTCAGGGCTAGGTACACAGCAGATGTTCAATCAATACTAGTTGTGTAAAACAAAGCAATTAAGACTTCATGTTTTCTACGAACTTAATACTCATGTGTGACTCTTTTAGACAGCTAACATATTAACAGCTGAGCAATGAAAGTTAGTCAAAAGCTACAAGAACAGGATTAGCCATTTGAAGAATTCAATTACCATTGTTTCCCACCCTTAAACAAGCCTACCACATTTTACAGAAGCTGTTTATTTAGGGTAGAACCTCTGAATAGAATTTCACTTCCAAAGCAAAGTTTTGTTTTATTTTGGACTTTAAAAAAAAATGTTTATTTATTTTTGAAGGCGAGAGAGAGTGAGTGGAGGAGGGGCGGGGGGTGCGGTGGGGGTGAGACAGAATCTGAAGCAGGCTCTAGGCTCTGAGCTGTCAGCAGAGAGCCCAATGCGGGGCTCCAACTCACTGGCTGGGAGATAGTGACCTGAGCTTAAGTCGGATACTTAACTGACTGAGACACTCAGGTGCCCCAACACTTTTTTAAATCTTAATTGACAAGTATTAAGTTGCTTTATTTCCCCAAAGAGTTAATCAGAACAACTCTCTTCTCTCTAAAGACCAAAGAAGTCTCATTTCAACACTAGCAATATTCAGCAGATTCCTATCAAGTAGCAGGTATGAATATCCTATGATTTTGGTACTTATCATTCTCATGTTAGCCTCAGTCAAATGAGTGACATTAGAATCACAGTCATTTCCCCCCACATTCATATATTTTCATACATATATACAGAACAGCAGGTAAAAGGCAAAGCCTTAATTGCAACACATACTGCAGGAAAGTGTTGCTCCACTCTTACCAAGTTCATAAATCCTCAAACATAAATAAAACTGAGAAATACCTACTGTAAAGATGTATGTTAATGTCCCAATAAACAATAAAGAAGGAATCTTTAGCACTAGAAAAGAGCTTTAGAAGACAAGAGAAATCCAGTCAACTCTAAGAAGGGCCACACCTCTCTTTATTCATTTGTTCCAGCTACATAACCCTACCTTGGTCACTATATGCCAGATTTGGAAACTGATGGTAAGAAAGCAAATTTTAGCAGGAAAAGTCCAAGTAAAATTAACCCAAAGTGAAAAAGGGAAGAATAAACCTCCATACTTAAACTTCTAACCTTTATATTCTGAGTGTAGGTCTGTCTGTGGAGCAACTGAAATAAAATCCAGCTGGATTCTCAGGCCTGTGTTCTACTAAGATTAAACAAAATCACCAGCACTTTGGCCTAAGATATTCTAGTACAATGGGAAGGCAGTAGAATGCCTCAGTAAATTTAGTAATTGCGAGGCCATTACTGTATCACTTTTGAATCACACAAAGTAGCGTTTCACCTAATAAGCTTCTTGATACAATAAAGGATATGACCTGGGCTATGTGAATCTCAAGAATACCAACAAGCTCACATTTAATTATCAGAATGCCACTAAAAGCACTGATATGTTTCTTTTCAATATTTATGTTAATAAAGACTATAAAAATTATGCTGCAAATAACACTATTAGGAATATACCTGCTGACAAAATATTATCATATTCTCTAACTACAAAAATCACTAAACGTCATAATGAAAATACAAGTTTATTTCCATTGCCATTACTTATTTCCCTATACTAAATACAAGAATTGTACATATCAAATAAGATACTCTCATTATTTAAATAAAGAAAAAGAGGTGCCTGGGTGGCTCAGTCGGTTAAGCATCCGACATCAGCTCAGGTCATGACCTCACAGTTCGTGGGTTCGAGCCATGCATCAAGCTCTGTGCTGACAGCTCAGAGCCTGGAGCCTGCTTCAGATTCTGTGTCTCCCTCTCTCTCTGCCCCTCCCCCGCACATGCTCTGTCTCTCAAAAATAAATACACGTCAAAAAAAATTTTTTAATTGAGAAAAAATACTTTGTAACTCAATTTTATTACTTTTTTTTTTGTTTTAGAGCTGTTCTAAAAGATTATGGAGTAAAGAAATCATAATTCCATCCATAATTCCATAATTCCAAATCTTAATTCCATCAAGTATGACAAACTTTAAATTTGGAGTGTTGAACATCTCAGTTTTGCCCTATGGGAAACTGAAGAAAAATAAAAAGTCTTGTTAAAAAATAAACATTTCTAAAACTAAGAAAAAATAATCTTAAAAATACAGAATGATATAGGTTCATAAATTTATGAAGACTGAATCATTTCAAATTGACAGAACAAGAAGATCAAGACAAAAAACTTTATAAAATATTAAATAAAACTTCTCTTGACATCTCACTTATAAATCTGTCTAGAATATATCACAGTCCATCAGGTAAAAATGTAAGCTCAAGTTCACAAAATGGTAGCAATACATTCTAGATTTTGGAACCAACCGTTTTGCAAATAAATACAGCTCAAAAGAGGCTATGAAAATAATGCTCACTTGATGGGTGCAGAGGGAGGATCCCGATTTCGAGCCTCAGGATCTTGTTGTGCTTCACAGACACAGCTAAACAAAGACATGGTCTTCTGGGGACTAAGATAACAAGTTAAAGCAACATACTGTGTTAGTTTCGAAAGGAAAAGTACCTCTGGAGATTACCTTTTTTCGGCACAGAAGGAATAAAATCCTTGCTCTGCGTCCCAAACCCCACACCTTATGTCAAAATGCCATTCTTCATACTTGTTTCCAATTAGCACAATAAAAAAACTCTTAAAGAAGATTCACAGGAAATAAGATGGACAGAGAACTATAACCAACAGCATCTGACAAAACTAAGTTTTCCTTCTGGCATGGTAATAACGGGCTGGAGCTGAACAGGGGCACGTGTTCAAACAGGACACACATTCAGTTGGCCATAATCCTTAATACCTTGTGCTTTTGCACCTAGCCTGCTATACCTATTTACTGTACCTGCCAAGCCTGATTTAAGAATCCTCACCTATACTTCACCAACTGCCACTAGTACGTTCACACTGGATGACTCATGCCATGAACCAATGAAACAATTCTACTCTCACAGCCACCAGATGGCAAAGCTTACCACTAAAGCCTCAGGATGGGGTCAAACACATCCCCAAAGCATTACAGCATTCATGACAAAGCAAAAATAACAGTTCAACACAACAGTTAATTTGGCAGGCAGAAGAGAAAATGGCCTGAGGTTGCGGCGGAGTCAGGAATCCTTGAAGGAACAAGGTCTAAGGCTGTTTTTCTTTAAACCCTTTATTGCCTTACCAACAGCAGCAATAATCTCAGTCTCCTCAAAAGAAACAAAGAAAAGGGTATACTCACATGAACAAAAGAGAGAAAGGGAAACACCTTTAAATACCTTAGTTCTAAGTATAGCAAAAGCTGAAAGTATTAATAAGACAGCCTACTGTTAGATTCAATACATGGCTAAATCCTTTATGCTGAGTTTCATTTTAAGATTTTTCCTTTATTGATACATCATCTTCCTCTTATTAACAGAGTGGCTTTGTATATTAAACTCCTCTAAATAGCAACCAGCTCAGGTTACCTGGCAACAGCCTCAGCAACTGCAGTAGATCCATTTTTTCTTTCACCAATTGCAGGCTCTGAATAAAAACAAAAGCAAAAGGAGAAAAGAGAAAGAAACAATTCAGTTAGTATCACACCTAAACACCTCCTCTGAAAACCTGCTCTAATAATTGCAACAAGTAACAAAAAGGAGTAAGAATAATAAGTGAACATAAAAAGACTTACACTTAAACAGTACAAGTTTTTCCTCACTTGCACCAATTTTCTTTCAAATTTCCTACAGAAGACTAATCAGTTTGTCCAGAAATACAATGAATTACTCAACACTAGCATGTAAAAATGAAAATTAAAACTTCTCCTCAACCAATTCATCTCTCTTCTCATACAGGATGTAAAAAATTTACATAGTAAAAAAATACGAAACTTTAATAAAGAAAAAAACTTTAGTAAAATAAATTATACAAGAAAATGTTTTCAACTGATACAAATTTTCAATAGTGTACAGTTTGGTTGTTTTTGTTTCTTTTAAACAGTGCACAGTTTTAAGAGAACCCATACACAGAAGGTACTCAAGTTCTTCCCAAAGTGCCTTTGGGACAAATATCTGAAAAACAAAACTTATTTTCAAGAAAGAATCTGTAGCAAAGAATTAAGAGCAACACTGAAAAGAATCCCATATTCTCAAAGCAGTGTCACTAATGCCAAGGGATTAAAATGTGTTCCTTTAGCAATTTATTCCAGCCTTAGAGAAGATAACACATATTTTTAAACATTTCTAAAATATTCATGACTCAACATAATCTTCTTAACAGTCCATCAAGGTGGCCGAAGTTTAGTGGTTAGAGCCCTGGCTATGAAACAGGCCCTGGCTCCAGCATTAGTAGTCCAACTTGGAGTAAACCCCATCTTCTGAGTCACTTTCCTCATCTATAAGATAGAGATAAACCAGAACCAACCTCACAGGTTTGTTGTGCAGATGAAATGAGTAAAACTCTGAGTCCAGTGACCGCCAGATAGGGTACTCCTACTATCAGGAAAGGTAGTAATACCGTCCATTATGTTAGCTCCACTTAAGGTCTTCCCAATTTTAACTTCAAATCTAAAGATTCAAGGCTACCATATACTCTCTTGATAAGCCCCACGTGATTTCAGAGAGAATAAAAATGGAAACATGTAATACTTTAATTTCTACTGAGGTTCTATTATTCAAATTAATAAGCACGGAAAAAGTAGAAGAGCACTATAATTCAGACCCAGACTGCTGGTTCTTAAAACTACTTTTTTTAAGTTTATTTTTTTCAGTAATCTCTACACCCAACATGGGGCTCAAACTCACAACCCTCAGATCAAGAGTCGCATGGTCTTCCAACTGAGCCAGCCAGGTGCACCCCTGGATTCTTAGTTGGGGTGCCTGGGTGGCTCAGTCAGTTAAGTGTCTGACCTTGGCTCAAGTCATGCATGGTCTCGCAGTTCATGGGTTCGAGTCCTGCGTCGGGCTCTGTGCTGACAGCTCGGAGCCTGGAGCCTGCTTCAGATTTGATGTCTCCCTCACTGCCTCTCCCCCACTCATGCTCCCATTCTCTCTCTCTCTCTCTCTCTCTCTCTCTCAAAAATAAACATTAAAAAATATTAAACAAAAAAACCACTTTAAATTCAGGCTACCCCATTTACTAGCTGCTTGACTCTAGGAAAAGCACTCCATCTTCCTGTGCCTCAGTTTCTTCACCTATAAAATGAGGATAGTAACAGGACTTACTTCACAGGTTTGTTGTGAGATTCAATGAGCTATACATGTAAAATGCCTGGAATATCATAAGTACTCAAAGCATATTAGCTAAAATTTCTTTGGTCTCCAGAGAATGAGAGGCCCTTCTTATTCAAGTCCACCCATTCTGCTAGTCTTTTGAAAGCTTCCTCTCCCAACTCCCTCAGGGTTTTGATCCATTAACTGTTTCCCCTATTCCCTCATTTTTAACCCATCTCTCTTTTGGAGACACTCTCTCAGCCTATAAAATGCTTAGGCCTCTCTATGCTTAGGCATAAAAATGAAAAAAATCTCCAATCCTAAATCTCTCTAATGTGGCATATGTTTTCCTTTCTCATATAAACTTCTCAAAAGTAGAATATGTTTGCTGCCTCTTCTTCCCATCACTCCTCAATTAACTTCAGTATAGCTCCCACCCAAAGCACCACACTGGAACAGTTCTTGCTAGAGTCACCAAATGGATCCTAACGGCCAAATCCAATGTACATTTTCAGATATACCTTATTAGACATTCACTTTTGCATCTGACATTATCTTCTTGTAATTCTCCTCCCCATAAGCTTCCTTTCCCATCTCTTTTATAAGACTTCTTCCTGTTCTAACTCCATTGAACAGCATTTACAAACTACCTAGTGGAAAAATTACAAACTTTTTTGTCAGACAGATCTGACTGAAACTCTAACATTATCTCTTAGCAATTATTGTGACTTTAGGCATATAACTTTAAAACCTCTGTTTCTGGAAATAAGGATATCTACTTTGGAGTGCTATCATGAAAACTAAATTCAGATGTAGATTCATTCTGTATTTTTCCCCCGTCCCTCTAACTTCCATATTCAACCGGTCCCAAGGTTCTCTCAATTCTACTATTCACCTCTCTGACTGATCCTCTCATCTCCATCTCCACTACTAATAACCTTACTTCCTGGTTAAACAAAGTCTGAGTTTTCCAGGCAGGAGACTAGGAAATGGGAAGGCAAGGCAAGGAATAAAGCACAAAGGCATGAAGTTTTTAATACTCAACTGATACTTTTAAAAAAGCTAATCTGATATTATTCTCTTGCCTACAATTCTTTCTTTTTTTTTTTTTGGGACAGAGAGAGACAGAGCATGAACAGGGGAGGGGCAGAGAGAGAGGGAGACACAGAATCGGAAACAGGCTCCAGGCTCCGAGTCATCAGCCCAGAGCCTGACGCGGGGCTCGAACTCACGGACCGCGAGATCGTGACCTGGCTGAAGTTGGACGCTTAACCGACTACGCCACCCAGGCGCCCCTCTCTTGCCTACAATTCTTCAGTGTCTCAGCATCATGTAAAAGGCCTTTCCAAATCTGGATCTTTGCAACCTCCCTTGTTTGTACCTTCTCTGTATTCTAGCCATACCCATTAACATGCAAGTAATGGAGAAATAGTCAATCAAGCCTAGAGTGTGAATCCACAATCCTGTATTTTCTACCCTCCTCTGAACTGTTTCTGAACATTAAAACCAATTACTTTATATATGCAGGTTTAAAACAGAGAAACAAGCAGCACCAGAGATTATAAAATGAAGCATCTTCAGTAACATGACAGTGCCCAGCTGAAAGCAAAGACTTAAGTCTGTGAGACTTAAGACTTTGGAAATACAATTATAAAAGTATTAATCATTGTAACTAGGAGAAAGATAACTAATACTTCTCATATGATCTGCAGCTACTAATCACCCAAGATTGACATAAAATAAAACTTACTTTCCAAACTAAACTGCAAAGACTCTTCACTCGTCTCAGTCTCAGGAGTGACGAGTTTCATTCTTAGACACAATTTATCATCCACTTCTGGGGCAGCCCCAGGATTTCCTTTTTCATTCCCAAGTATCGGATCATTGGTCTCCACCATGCTTTCAGACATGACATCACTGGTTACTATGGTGCTTTCTGGATAGTTGCTAATACCTGAAAGAGGGAGGCAGGAGGAAGAAAGGAAAAACACTAAAATACAAACATGAAAAACTACAATTTGAGGTCACCAATTTGCCTGTTTGGCTCCACAGCTGTGCAGGATTGAAGGGGGGTTTCCTAGGATAGATCCTGTCACAGTATCAACAACTACGCACTAGTATTGACACCTGGTCTTAAGAGGAGCAACAGGATTCAGTTCCACTTCTGCATCTGGACAAAGGATGCTGCATGAGCCCTCAGCCAACCCACATCTGCCAGCATCAGGCATAGGTAGCAGGAGACTCCAGACGGCATGACTGTTACCTCCCAGCACTGACTAGAGAAAACAAATAGGTTAATGCAGAAGACTGCTGGCTGTTTCAGGGAAGGAGGATCTAAGTTTCCCTGCCCTGTCAAGTAGCAGACTGATAGCCGGGGTACTGAATAAACAGTACTTCTACCCTATTTGCTGTCCCTTCCTTATAAAAATAGCTCTGTATCATTACTTCGCACTCAGATTCTATTGTCCTGCAAGTAAGAGAATAAAATCTGTGTATTCTCTTCCTTCCTTCCTCCCACCCTTTCTTTCTTCTCATTACCACTCATTATCTTCTAGGAGCAAATTCATGGAATCAAACATCACAGCTTATTCTCTAAGACAAAACCAACCTTACCAGGCAGGCCCAACTCCTCAAATCTAAAAGAATCACTTGCATAAAGAATGGTATCTCAGAAATTCTGCTTTAAATATTATTACATTTTAGTCGCTCACCAATAGGAGTACTGTGTCTCTTGGGCTCCAGTTTCAGGTGACCAATAAGAGGTGGAGTTGCACCAGTCAATGGTGGGATAATATCACCTTCCTTAGGCAACGTGAAATGAAATGGAGTTTCTAGAGGGAGTAAAAATAATAATAATAATAATAATAATAAAGAAAGAAAGAAACCAAAACAGAAGTATAAGAAGAAAATAAAAGTAAAAGTGAGAAGAACTGCAAGAAGTATTTCAATTATTCTTTTCCCTTGCTCCCCAAATCAGCCACATTCCCAACCCGCCTCACCAGGCCTCCCAACCAATTTCCTATTATTTTCTGTGCTCTGGTTACAGCCAACAATAGGTCTGACACCAGAAAACAGACAGCAGACAACCAGAAAACAGACAAAATGGAGGAAGCCCAAAGTTTAGAGGCCCTGAAGAACATGAGTTCAAAAGGAACATGAACTGACCACATTCCTTCTAGGCCATAATACTAATATTCATATGTAAATGTCTGCACAATAGTAAATCCCACATATATGAGCATTCCCAGTGCACCCATTTTGGTTAGTCATCAATAAATTAATATAAACATAACAACTTGTCAAAATATAAACCTTTATTTTTAACTAGGTCTTGGTTCCAAAGTTTTTACTAATCAGAATTAGCAAACTGCCAAAATGACATTTTCTGGGGGCACCTGGGTGGCTCAGTCGGTTAAGCGTCCAACTCTTGGTTTTGGCATAGGTCATGATCTTTGTCAGGCTCTGCACTGACAGCACGGAGCCTGCTTGGGATTCTCTCTTTTCCCCAATCTCTGCCACTCCGCAGCTTCTGTACACACACACACACACACACACACACACACACACACACTCTCACAAAATAAACATTTTTTAAAAAAAAATCACATTTTCTGATTTCTTGTTTATCTCTTTTAATAAAGTGACTAGGTTTGGGAGAGAAAAAAAAAAAAGAACTGCTAGACTGCTCCTCTTCAACCTAACATCTGAAAATTTGTACTTACTTTAACTGTGATGGCTCAAAATACCTATAATCTGGCATACCCAGACTCTACTCCTTCACAAGCATTTTGCCGAATGTGTATCCCAACACCACCAAGCAATTATCCATTCTCAGCAGCAAATGACTGGTATCACTCACTTTTGACACAGAAATCTACCTGGAGATGGCATCAGTACCACAAGACTGCCCCCACTTCAGACAGCAATCACAAGGCCCTGTTGTTATCTGTGTTTCTCACCAAATGGCTATACTTTGAGGATCCCACAACCTCCTCCCTCAGGTTTGACTAACTTACAAGAGCTGCTCACAATACTCGGAGAAACACTCACTCTCACTTACCAATTTATTATAAAGGACACAGATGAACAGCCAAATGAAGCAGTACACAGGGTAAGGTCCAGAAGGGTTCTGATAGCAGGAGCTTCAGTCCCCGTGCAACTGGGATGAGATACCTAGCTCTGGCTCATTACAACTTTGGGCAGAACCTTATTAAATCTTGTTGCTCAAGCAATTTCATTGAGCTTTAATCTCCAGCCCTTCCTTCCAGCAGGAGGGTGGGTGGGCTGAAAGTTTCAACCCTCTATTCACTTGGTCTTCACAGAGAACAGCCTGGGTCCTGAGGCTATGTAGGGATTCCACCCTAAATCACTTCATTAGCATAAACTCAGAGGTGTCTGAAAGGGTTTGTTATGAATAGCAAAAGATATTCCTAGCACTTAGGAAATTACAAGGATTTTTGGAGCTCTGTGTCAGGCACTGGATGAAAACCAAGTTAATTTCTCACAATACCACACTTTTCTCTTTTCATCTTTTTCCACTCCACTTCTACCTTTTATTATCTTTCATATGAAGCACTTTGATACTTTTTTCTTCAGTCACAAAGCAACAAAAAACATCTCTTACATCTACATGTGAGAGAAAATGAATTAGTAACCTGAAGGGATGAAGAGAGAAAATGAAATAAACTTTAGAAATAAAGGGTGAGGGGCGCCTGGGTGGCTCAGTGGGCTCAGGTCATGATCTCACGGCTTGTGGGTTCGAGCCCAGCGTCCGGCTCTGTGCTGACAGCTCGGAGCCTGGAGCCTGCTTTGGATTCTGGGTCTCCCTCTCTCTCTCTGCCCCTCCCTGGCTCCCACTCTTGTCTCTCTCTCTCTCTCAAAATAAATATACATAAAAGAAAAAAAGAAATAAAGGGTGAAAAGTATATATGCTCAGCTAAAGGAACTGTAAAGAGCATGAGAAAGACTATCAGATTCGCATCTTATATGGCAAAGAATTCCACCATAGTAATAGAAAAGAGAAATGGGTCAGGTATATAAGGATTCTTTCTCTGGCAATTACTTAAAAAGCAAGTCCTTTAAGTTAATAAAGAAGAACTTAGAAGAGATACAAAAACTAAAAAGTAAAAAAGTATCTCACAAAATATCAAACATCGCAAAGATATATTTTACAGAATTTTGGTTCCTGGAACAATCACCTGCACTGCACTGCTCTCTTGACAGGAACCATCCCTCCTATTATGACTGACCAAGCAGACTTTTGAAAATCTATGTGGGGGTGCCCGGGTGGCTCAGTCGGTAAGCATCTGACTCTTGATTTCAGCTCAGGTCATGACCTCATGGTCAGTGGGATCAAGCCCCACGTGGGGCTCTGTGCTGTTGGCGTGGAGCCTACTGGGGATTCTCCCTCTCCCCCTCTCTCTCTCTCTCTGCCTCTCCTCTGCTCGTGTGCACACGCACCCTCTCTCTTTCTCTCTTCCAAAAATAAACTTAAGAAAGAAAATCTGTAAGGGTTAAATTGTAGTGTAGAGCTAATGCTTAGCTTGAAAAATAACAGCTTTGTGTTGACACTGAAGGTTAAGAGATAACAGCCTTGCTTTGCTCAGGTAAACTACGCCTCATACCCTTGTAAATTAAGCTTCACCAATTAAGGAAACAAAAGTTCAAAGAAAAGAGCATCAGAGGCAGGGTCAAGAAGATCCACTGGTTGCAACTTAGAGGCAGAAAGTCTAAAGTTCTTTGTTCTGTTCCCAGGTGATGATAAAACGATGTGATAAAAACTCTGTCCCCCGGCTGTTCGGGGCCGCACTCTTATCAAGAGTGTTGGTCCCGATAGGTCGGCCTTGCCTCTCATTGTAATAAACTTTGTTGTGACTGTCACTGGTGCCCGTAGCATTCTGTTTCAGGAGTCTGTGGATGCAACAAATCTATATATGAAATCTTTAAGTACTTCCTTTTATATCATACCATAACATGCAAATGTAATATGCAAGCATTAATTACTGAACATTATTTCCCCATAACAGGGTTTCCTTTGCACAGTACTACATAATACTCAAGAACAATTATTTGTACACCACTGACCCAGCTGCATTACTACAACCAAACAGAAAAATGAATCTACTTTTATAAGCAACACTGCACTCCTTATCTGGTCCTTCAATGATTCATTCCTGGATTATTACAACAGCCTATCAATTATTTTCTCTGCCAGAAGTCTACCCTCTTCCCCAACCCCCAATTTTTTCTGTACACCACAACCAAAGCAACATTCCTATAAAACATTAGAATATGTTAGCCTCCTGTCAAAATGCCAAGGTTTCCACTAGAAAATAAATTCCTAACTCTTTAATCAGCATTCAATTAACTAGTAGCAGCCTATATTTCTAGTCTTTAATTATTCATATTCAGAAAGCCTCTATTCAATGTCCTCCAAATGCTTTCCCATTTCTCTGCTTTTGTTCAACTCACATGAAAGACACCACTAATCAAGTTATCACCATCCTGCAAAATAATATTTCACCCTTTAATACTGGAATTTTCCACATATTTAATTCTTTCTCTGACACTTATCACACATATTGTTTAATTTATCAAATCCCTTCCTGCAATCCCAGATTATCACGGGCTATCCTATTGTTTGCCAGCATACCAACCTATGAAGAAAGCAATGAACAAAAGGAAACTTAGTATCAATCACCAAACCAGCTGAGTGGGGTGTTTGTCTTTATTACTAAGGACTTTAGGAAAGTCATTAGTCCAAAGCAATATTTAAAAAACCTTTAAAGTCAGGAAGGTGTCCCTTACTTCTAACTTTTTGTTACAATCTATATCCCATTTAATCTTCTTTTGTGCTCAAAAGAAGAACCAGTTATTTCTTACAACTGATTAAAAGCCACCTACTTAAAAATATGAGAATTTCTATACTAGATAACTTCATGCATAAACACTTTACCCTACAAGTCTGCCTCTGACATTAACATCTAATTAGGAGGATATTCATAAAGTAAGACGGTAGAGGTTAGAGCTAGAGCACAAAACATACCTAGCTTCCCTGATCATTATTAACCCATCATAGACTACCTCTTATGGATTTAATTAAAGACTTATTGAACTTGTCACAATTTTTCCTATAATCAACCTATCAAAATCATATTATATATTGAATAAGGCTTGGTTTCCAAGTACCATCTTTCTAAATTTGCTTTTTCAAATTTCAAGAGGTTTTCATAAACACATGTCTGAAGACGTCTCATGTCTCCAAGTTATCTATATATAAAGGCACTTATCAGTGATTCTCTCCTTTTCTCTCCCAACTCCCTCTCTCCTCTTCCCTGTACTGTTCGAACTTTTACAACTAAGCACGTATACTCTTTTTTAATCAATAAAGCTATTAACAAAAACAAAAGTTACCCTTCTAACTTTACTATACAGGAATCTAACGAACAAATCTGGGACTCAACCAATTCGTATCTTTCATTTTGTCTTTCCAAACTAAAGAACCATTAACTTTTTAGGCTATTCTCATTTAAATTAGTCTCTCTTAAACTTTAGCAATTAAACAACTGTACTTTAAGTACAGAATAATTTTTTCTCTTGTCTAGCAATGCTCTTCTGAATGATTTATTTTACTTCAGACTAATTTTCTAACAGTCCAACCACTGTCTTCACTGTTTTTAGTTGTTTGGCTCAAAAACTAAAATCTTGAAGCAGAAAACAACTTAATAGTATTTTCAACAATCTAGACAAAAGATTAGTAAAGTAAGTTTTTACTATCACAGTGTCTACTATAAAAAAGAGCTGGCCCGGGCAGTTAATGATGTAAGCAAGAATTCATGGAGCAAGAATTCATGTTAAAATGATACAACTAATATCCCAATGTTTTAGAAGCTTCTTTTGCATTCAAGTGCTAAGATAATTACAAAATACTCCTAAGCAACCATATTAAAACAATTTATAGGCCCAAATGCTTTCTTAGCCTAGGTCAGTAACAGTATTTAGATACAAAACAATTTTTAAAAATATTCAACAATACAAGATATTAGATCAGATAGTTCTTTGCCATAATTTGTCAGATTCATAGAAACTATATTACATAGTCTTACAGGAGTAAAAAGCATAGAGTTCAGAATCAGCAGACCTAGGTTCTAGTTCCACCTCAATTATTAACTAGCTATGACTTTAGAAAGAAGAGAACGAACCCATAACTCTTTTAACTTCCTTCCAGTTATAACAATTTCTTGTTCTAAAAACGAAAAAAAAAAAAAGAATCCTGAATATAAAACCTAATGATAGGGGCAATTTTGAAAGTAAAAAAAAAAGTACTAATAATAATCACACCTAGACAAGTATAAACTGGGACTGTTCTAGGAACATCAAAAGGTCTGATCACCTATACTAATAGCTATGAAGCTGCCCAAATACTGTTTCTCACTTCGATATACTTGGAGACTTGTTTTCTTAAATTTGTATTTTGTTTTCATTTTTCTGTTTTTAAGAGATTGTTTTGTTTTCAAATTATACTAAATCTGGGCATTCAGAAAGTATTCTCATTCTGGTCTTAGGTAAAATAGCTAAAGAACATAGACTAATTATCTTTTCTGGTTTAAGGGTTTTGTTTTTGTTTTTTAATATCTACTTATTTGGGGGAGAATGCAAACAGGGGAGGGGCAGACAGAGGGGGACAGAGGATCTGAAGCAGGCTCTGCACTGACAAACTGACAGCAGTGAGCCCGATGTGGGGCTTGAACTCACAAACCATGAGATCATGACCTGAGCCAAAGTCAGACACTCAACCGTCTGAGCCACCCAGGTGCCCCTTCAAATTTAAGGTTTAAGACGTATATATGTTGAACCAAATTTAGAAACTTTACCTAATGCCTATAAAAAGAAAAAAATAAAAAAATAACAGTACACTCATTAACAAAATTCTAAATATTTTACTATGTACGGTAATAAAAAAAAAAATCCTTTTATTTCAAGGTAACTGTCAAAATATAAAAATATGAGCAAGGTTGGGACCCAAGTAGAAAACACCAGATTGTTACAATTTCTAAATACCTAGAAAATTCATGCTGATTATTCCTGAGTTATAAAGCTGATAAACCTCGGATGATTCCACAATTACAGCTACAAAAATACATAATGCAATTTCTTTATTTCCCCAACTATGACTGGCTCTTCATAAACGTAATTCCAAGTTAATTTTCACCCCTGACATAAGCACGGTACTCTCCTACCTTCTATTCCAAATTATACTTTGATTGGAAACAGAACAATTTATAAGCACACTCACCACTAGAGCTTTCACAGAAGCTTTGTGAAGCATGGGCAGAGGCCTTCTCCAGCTGCTGGGTTTCTACGCCTGAGCCCAACTGCTTTGCATTAGCTATTTCTGAGTCTTTTGGTAATGAGTTACCAGTTTTCTCTTGAGGTTCAGCTTGCTGCATCTCCTGGTCAGGTCTCAGAGCATCATCTGCTCTCACTAAAGTCAAGGGAGGCTGTGGAGAGTGCACCTCTATAGGTTCCTTTTCGGCAGTCACTGATTTCACATCTCCTTCATATTCTGCACTCTTTTCTTCCTGGGTGTCAACTCTATTCTCAGCACATGGTTCTATTTCTGGAGCATCATCCTCCCACGACTGGGAATCTGAGCATTTCTCCACTCCCTCTAAAGGTTCAGAAGAAACATCAACTCTGGGAGATGGTTCCTTCACATCTACAATGACAACACTTGAATCCTCTGAAGTAGCTTCTTCCCAAGCCTCCTGATCCTTATGTTCCAATTCGTGGTCAAGAACTGGAATCTTCTGGGGGGAATCAATACTAATCACACTGGTTTCAACTTCCATAGCTTCCTGGCATTCTTGTTTTGGGATTTCCTTTGGAAGACACAATCCTTGGGACTGAGTTTCAGTCAGAGAAAGATGCAATGGGACACTCTCCATATTTTCTTCTTTGGGCTCTTCTCCTTGACTTTCACAAGGAGTCTCTGGGATTTCTTCCACCTCAGACCCTGAAGACCCCTCCTCTGGATGATGTTCTTTAATTTCCATAGCTTCCTCCTGATCTAAAACACTAGAGAGTGCCTCAGATCGAGTAGCTGGAGAAGGAACTGCCTGACTTCCTGAATCACAAGTGAGATCAATACAAACATCTTCTGCTACAGTCTCTTCTCTGCCTTTGCAATCAGTGGCTAAAATACTTACATCATCTCTGGTTTCTGCGTCATCCCCCTTTGTTTTATCCTTCTGATTCAGTTCTACTTGGCCATCTTGTGATGGATTCATCAGGATATTATCATTTTCAGCAGGAACAAGTTTAGAATTAAGAACTGGAGACATGGGTTCAGTATCCTCAATCTGTGTGTTCTCCCCATCTTCACCAATCCTGTGAGAACTCAAGCTCTCCACCTTCGGGGACTGACTATACTCACTTGTAGAAAGCATCAACTTACAAGAATCCCCTGTCAAAGATAGCCCAATATCCTCAGTGGAATTCTTTGGTTCAATCTCTGAAGTTTTAGAACACTCAACAGTCAAAGATGAACTGTGCAAATCTCCACCTTTCTTCCCATCATTTGATTGTTCTTCCAAACTTGGGGATGGAATGAAAATGTCCTAAGGAGGAACAAAAAGAAATAAATCATTTCTTCATAATCCTATTTCTTTTATATCTAATCCTTGAATTCATCTAAAATTTCTAAAGCAATTATTCAAGAATTATAGAACTCTAGGGCCATAATCTCAGAAATACAAAATTCCTAAGTCACCAGTCTTTTCTACAATCTAAGCCACTCATTTAATCCTTTTCCTATGAATCACTCATCTAGATAATACAATCAGAAACATTAAAGTATTAACTTATCCTTCTAAAGGTAGGAAGACACTTAAATTTAACTGTACATCACCAAGCTACTAAAATCTTGTCACATATTTGATGGGCTCTCAATCACACAGTAATCATTTAAACACATGCTTACACGGCCCACTTCATTTCTCACAAAGGAATATACACTTATTTTACTTCCCACCATCTCAAAATATGCTAGTATTCATAAAATAGAGGTTAAAATCCAAAGCTTTCAATATCATCAGTCAACAGACACCAGTACATACCAACAGGGATGGCTGAAATTAAAACGACTACATCCTGTTGGTGAGGATATCAAACAACTGTAACTCTCATACACTGCTGGTGGGAATGCAAAAGGGAAAAGAGAATGACAGTATCTTCTAAGGTTAAACATACATTACCATATGACCCAGAAATTCCACTTGTTAAGTATTTACCCAAGAGAAATAAAATCCTATGTCCGCTCCAAGATGTGGATGCAAATGCTTATAGCAGTGTTACTCATAACAGTTCAAAACAGGAAGCAACTCAAGTGTTCATCAACTAGTGAATAAACAAATTGTGGATATCTATATTATGGGATACTACTCAACAATGAAAAGGAATCGGATGTTATTACATGCAATAATATGAATGAACCTCAAAAAATGCTAAGCTAAAGAACTCAAACAAAAGACCATATACACTTCATGATCCCAACTATATGAAATTCTCAAAAAAAAAAAAAAAAAAACCCAAAAATATAGTGACAGAAGGCAAACAAGTGGTTGACTAAAATAGAATAGGGGTCAGGAGATGGGGAGGATGAATCAACTGCAAAGGATTATGAAGAAACTTCTTAGGGTGAGGAAACTGTTCTGCACTTTGATGAATGTGGTGGTGGTGGTGGTGTCTACACATTTGGACACAACAACCAAAATTCACCAAACTCCCCACTTAAGATGGCATTTTATTTTAAATACCACCTTAATATAAAAAAAGAGAAAATAACCCAAAGCTTAGATATGTTTTTATGTAAGAACTTACATTTAATGTGTTATTTTACCTGACATAAATGCTATAAAACTCTAAACTTAGATGATAAGGCATTAATTTCCTATGATTTTTAAGGGAAAGAGAAAATCAAAATTAAGTTGCCAAAAATTCTGTATACTCCGTAAATGCTGTTATTCCAATGTCTCCTGTTATCGTTTACCCTTTCAGATTATAAAAAGTCATAAATTTGGGGCGCCTGGGTGGCTCAGTCGGTTGAGTGACCGGCTCAGGTCATGATCTCACAGTATGTGAGTTCAAGCCCCGCGTCAGGCTCTGTGCTGACAGCTCGGAGCCTGGAGCCTGCTTCCGATTCTGGGTCTCCCTCTCCCTTTGCCCCTCCCCCTCTCATGCTCTGTCTCCCTCTGTCTCAGAAATAAATAAACATAAAAGAAAAATTAAAAAAAAAAAAGTCATAAATTTAAGACTGCTCATATTCTCAGGTGTGACAAAGTAAGTATAAATTGGTTCAACATTTCTAAATGGCACTAGGACAATAAACAATAGCCTTGAAACTTCATATACTCTCTCACCCAAGAATTCCAATTCTGGGAAATGATTTGATCGAAGTACACTGCTACTTACCTACAATACTGTTCAGTGCAAATGTATTATTTAGAATAGGAAACAATATAAAATACCTTATAAGAGAAGATTCACTTAAAAATTATGATACAGGGGTGCCTGGATGCCTCAGTCAGTTAAGTGTCTGACTTCAGCTCAGGTCATGATTTCATAGTCTGTGAGTTTGAGCCCTGCATCGGGCTTTGTGCTGTCATGACAGCTGAGCCCAGAGCCTGCTTCAGATTCTGTGTCTCCCTCTCTTTCTGCCCCTCCCCTGCTTGCATGCACGCTTTCTCTCTCTCTCAAGAAATAAATGTTAAATAGTAAAAATAAAATAAAAATTAGGATACAAAGTATTCCATCATGTGAGTGTTACTACATAAAATTTTAGATGAATATTAAAAGAGAAAAACATTCAGGCTATGCATTAAATAGAAGCCGTTTCTATTTTAGTAAAAAAAAAAAGTATGTGAACATATATTTTACTGTAGACTTTTTATACATTTTTCTATGATTTTCATGAATTCTTAAACACACACAAAAAGGTGAAAAGTGGCTATTTCTTTTTTTAAAAAATTTTTAAATGTTTATTTTTTTAGGCAAAGAGACCACATGAGCAGGGGAGGAGCACAGAGAGAGGGAGACACAATCTGAAGCAGGCTCCAGGCTCTAAGCTGTCAGCACAGAGCCCGACACAGGGCTCGAACTCACAAACCATGCAATCATGATCTGAGCTGAAGTTGTATGCTTAACTGAGTCACCCAGGGGCCCCAAAAGTCTATTTCTGAGACAGAATAAGTAATGATCTTATTTTCATTTATCTCTATATTAGACATCCTCTATAAGAAATTTTTATTACAAAATAAGTCATTTTACAAAAGCTCATATATAAGACACTACTAATCAACTTTTTTAACGTTTATTCATTTTTGAGAGAGACAAAATGCAAGCAGGGGAGGAGCAGAGAGAGAGGGAGACACAGAATCCAACCGATGTGGGCTTGAACTCATGACCTGAGGCAAAGTCTGAGGCTTAACTGACTGAGCCACCCAGGCGCCCCATAAACTATGAGTATCTCTTAAGTGAAATTCGCATAACATAAAATTAACCACTCCTACGGAGTAAACACTTACTTACAATGTAGTGTAACCACTACCACCTCTATCTAGTTAAAAAAATTTTCATCACTCCAAAAAGAAACCACATATCCATTAAGTAGTTGCCCCCAATTATGAATACCTTTTAAGCATTATCAGAGTAAATACTGGTATAATTTTATATTTTTACAGGATTTGTATTCAATACATGTAGAACTTCAGTCAGAATAAAATTTTAGGGGCTAAACAGCCCATCAATAAGCTACTATTTCTTTTATTTTTTTTTTATTTTTGTTTTAAGTTTATTTATTTTGAGAGAAAGCTAAAGAGCACA
Source organism: Neofelis nebulosa (assembly GCF_028018385.1). NCBI lineage: Eukaryota > Metazoa > Chordata > Mammalia > Carnivora > Felidae > Neofelis > Neofelis nebulosa. The sequence continues at coordinate 60,577,435 of NC_080788.1, read as the reverse complement.
AGTGGTGAAGGAACAGACAGAGAGGTTAAAAGAAAATCCCAAGCAGGCTCTGCACTGTCCGCACAGAGCCCGATGCGGGGTTAAAACTCAGGAACAATGAGATTGTGACATGAGCCAAAAATCAAGAGTCAGATGCTTAACCGACTGAGCCACCCAGGCGCCCCAACAAGCTATTATTTATAAAGACTGCCTGATCCTAGCTAGCCTCTGAGTGTCTGACCCAAAATAATCCACAGTACTGAGACTCCCTGAAGACCTGGTCAGAAAAACTGAGCTAAGTGAAGAGAATCCCCTCAGGGGTCTGGATAAAGACTGACGGAGAACTGTCAGGACTATGCTCAGTGTGAGTCAATCTTTAAGTCTAGATTCATTACAGACCTAAATCCACATTATCCAGCTAATCAAAATCTGGTCTCACATATACGGAGTTTAAGAGCTATTCATATAATCATCTATAATCTGATTTTTCATTCCCAAAATTATTATGTATATCAAAACTGAGAAAACATCAAGAACTAATCCTCTCATCATCCCTTACATCCTAGTCAAGGGTCAAAACGGCTATATAATTAACAAATACATTAAAAAAGATAGGGGTGCCTGGGCAGCTCAGTCAGTTAAGCTTCCCAATCTTGATTTCAGTTCAGTTTGTGACCTCGAGGTTCATGGGATCAAGCCCTGAATCAGATCTGCACTGATACCACAGAGCCTGCTTGGGATTCTCTCTCTCTCTCTCTCTCTCTCTCTCTGCTCCTCCCCCTCATGCATGAGTATGTGCACGGACATGCACACACTCTCAAAATAACTACTAAAAAGAAAGAAAAAATACACAAAATTACCTTTATCTCAATTACCTTTTTATCAGTATTTGATAAATATTTAGATCTTACAACATCAAAATTAGACTGACTTGGACTCCAGTAACCATGGTACAGACAAAATAACAGATATGCAAAAGTTAGCCATTAAGAATAAAATGTAAGAAGTTTAATATATAGGGGCAAAAATGTATACAACTTCTAAATTATGATGGTGGATTTAATACACACACTTAACTCTTCTCCAAAACCCCACTAAGCAACAGTAAAGGAAAAAATTTTTTAAACATGATTTTTCAAGGGAAAAAAAAAAAACCAGAAGAAAAGATAACAGCAACAGAATTTTGGAAGAATGATCATCTATTTCACAGACTAGTGGAAGCTGAATTCTAAGCCAGCAGTAGAGAAAGCCAAGAAGCAACCCAAATTACACCCCAGAACCACCATGCCCAAAAAAGATTCAGGACTTGGCAGCAGCATCAGGTGAGTCTGGAAGTGGTGAGGGTGGAGCTAAAAACAGGAGGAGGACTGGTTGCAAAGCTATTTAAGAAGCAGTTCAGGGGCGCCTGGCTGGCTCAGTCAGTAGAGCATGTGACTCTTGATCTCTGGAGTCGTGATTTCGAGCCCCACGCTGGGTATAGCGATTACAAAAAATAAATAAACTAAAAAAAAAAAAAAAAAAAAAAAGGAGCAGTTCAGCTCTCAGATCCTCTCTCCCTGACCCTCCTCTACCCTGGAGTAAAACAGAGCATCCCTGAAGAAAAAGAGGAATAATTATCAGAAAGTACCATACTGAAAACAGGGAGATTAAGTGAAAATTTACCTATTGAATGGAACCTAAACCTGACTCTCAACACCCCCAGCCCTCTTCTATCAACAGACCTCTAGAACAATGGCAGCCAGCAGACAGGAAATTAGACATTTTTCTGGGGAACCTGACCAAGCCGAGATAAATCAAAATACTAATACTAGCAGACCCCCAAAATGGCCCAGCAGATCACATCACAGTGAATCCCAGAAATAAGCACCCACCACCAGTTCAGAACATCTAATGTTCAGAAGTTCTAATCAGACTGTCTTTGAGCAAACAATCAAGGATTATCAGACACTTGAAGGAACCATTCAATTCGAAAGTGAAACATCTAAGGGCGCCTGGGTGCCTCAGTCAGTTAAGCGTCTGACTTCAGCTCAGGTCATGTTCTCACGGTTTGTGGGTTTGAGCTCCACATCAGGCTCTGTGCTGACAACTCAGAGCCTGGAGCCTGCTAAGGATTCTGTGTCTCCCTCTCTCTCTCTGCCCCCTCCCCACTTGCACTCTTTCTCTCTCTCAAACATTAAAAAGAAATTTTTTTAAATGAAGCATCAAAACTAAAATCTATTTGAAGAAGCATGACTATTCCAGGGAGTAGAAAATGTCTCAAAAAAACTACAATTGGGGCGCCTGGGTGGCGCAGTCGGTTAAGCGTCCGACTTCAGCCAGGTCACGATCTCGCAGTCTGTGAGTTCGAGCCCCGCGTCAGGCTCTGGGCTGATGGCTCGGAGCCTGGAGCCTGTTTCCGATTCTGTGTCTCCCTCTCTCTCTCTGCCCCTCCCCCGTTCATGCTCTGTCTCTCTCTGTCCCAAAAATAAATTAAAAACGTTGAAAAAAAAAAAATTAAAAAAAAAAAAAAAAACTACAATTAATAGGGGCACCTGGGTGGCTCAGTTGGTTAAGCATCTGACTCTTGATTTCGGCTCAAGTCATGATTTCATGGTCATGGGATGGAACCCCACGTCCGGCTCCGCACTGAGCATGAAGCCTGCCTGGGATTCTCTCTCTCCCCACTCCCCTCTCTCTCTGCCCATCCCCACGCATGTGCTCTCTCTCTAAATAAATCAATATCTTTTTAAAAACTGTTACTAATAACCTTAGGGAGACAAGATACTATATCTATAACACAAGACAAAATATTATTTTTTTAATAAAAAGAAAGCACATTCAGAGAAAAATAGCCCAAAAGTAGAGGGGTGCCTGGCTGGCTCAGTCAGTTAAGTGTCTGACTTCAGCTCAGGTCATGATCTCACAGTTTGTGGGTTTGAGCCCTATGTCATCGGGCTCTGTGCTGACAGCTCAGAGCCTGGAGCCTGCTTCAGATCCTGTGTCTCCCTCTCTCTGCCCTCCCCAACTTATGCTCTGTCTCTGTCTCTCACAAATAAATAAAACATTTAAAAAACTTTTTTAAATAAATAAAAACCCATAAGTAGAAATAACTCAGAGAAAGGTCAAAAGAAGGCTGAACCTGGCAAATGCACTCCTAGGCATATATACAAGAGAAATAAAAACACACGTCCACATAAAAACTTGTGCGTGAATGTACACAGTAGCATTATTCACAATAAGCAAAAAATGGAAAACAACCCAGATGTCCATCGACTGATGAGTGAATGAATAAAATGTGCTATATACATAAAATGTAGTATTATTCAGAATAAGAAAGGAATAGAGTTCTGATACATGCCGCAACGTGAATGAATTGTGAAAACAGCTAAATTAAAGAAACCAATCATAAAAGACTACATAATGTATATTTCCACTTATGAAATGTCCAGAACAGGCAAACCTAGAGAGAGACAGTGATTAGTGGTTGACTAGGGCTGGAGATAGGAGAAACAGGAGTGACTGCTAAAGGGGATGGGATATTTTGAAGGGAAGAAGAGAGATGAAAATGTTCTAAAATTAGATTGTGCACTAACTGCACAACTCTGTGAATATACTAAAACCCATTGGAGGGGCACCTGGGTGGCTCAGTCGGTTAAGCATCCGACTTCAGCTCAGGTCATGATCTCGCAGTTCGTGAGTTTGAGCGCCACATTGGGCTCTGTGCTGACAACTCAGAGCCTGGAGCCTGCTTTGGATTGTGTGTCTCCATATCATTCCGTCCTTCCCCCACTCATGCCATGTCTGTCTCTCTCTCTCAAAAATAAACATTAAAAAAATTTTTTTTCATGGGAATGCAAGCTGGTGCAGCCACTCTGGAAAACAGTATGGAGATTTCTCAAAAAACTAAAAATAGGGGGCGCCTGGGTGGCTCAGTCGGTTAAGCGTCCGACTTCGGCTCAGGTCATGATCTCGTGGTCCGTGAGTTCGAGCCCCATGTCGGGCTCTGTGCTGACAGCTCAGAGCCTGGAGCCTGTTTTGGATTCTGTGTCTCCCTCTCTCTCTGCCCCTCCCCTGTTCATGCTCTGTCTCAAAAATAAATAAACGTTAAAAAAATAAAATTTTTTTTTTTAATTAAAATTAGAACTATACTACGAGCCAGCAATTGCACTACTAGGTATTTATTTATCCAAGGGATACAGGTGTGCTGTTTCAAAAGGAAACATGCACCCCAATGTTTATAGCAGCACTATCAACAATAGCCAAAGTATGGAAAGAGCCCAATGTCCATCGATGGGTGAATGGATAAAGAAGATGTGGTATAGGGGCGCCTGGGTGGCGCAGTCGGTTAAGCGTCCGACTTCAGCCAGGTCACGATCTCGCGGTCCGTGAGTTCGAGCCCCGCGTCAGGCTCTGGGCTGATGGCTCAGAGCCTGGAGCCTGTTTCCGATTCTGTGTCTCCCTCTCTCTCTGCCCCTCCCCCGTTCATGCTCTGTCTCTCTCTGTCCCAAAAATAAATTAAAAACGTTGAAAAAAAATTAAAAAAAAAAAAAAGAAGATGTGGTATATATATACAATGGAGTATTAGCAATCAAAAAGAATGAAATCTTGCCATTTGCAACTACATGGATGGAATTGGGGGTTTTACACTAAGTGAAATTACTCAGAGAAAGACAAGTATCATATGACTTCATTCATATGAGGGCTTTAAGAGACAAAACAGATGAACATAAGGGAAGGGAAACAAAAGTAATATAAAAACAGGGAGAGGGGACAAAGCATAAGAGACTCATAAATATGGAGAACAAAGGGAGGGTTAGTAGAGGGGGGATGGGAGGGGGGATGGGCTAAATGGGTAAGGGACATTAAGGGATCTACTCCTGAAATCATTGTTGCACTATATGCTAATTTGTATGTAAATTTTAAAAAATAAAAGTAAAAAAAAACCTTTTTAATAAAAAAATAAAAATAAAAGCTAAAAAAGGTGAACAATACTGTATGTGAATTATATCTCAATTATCTCAATAAGGCTATTTTTTTAAATGTTTATTTATTTTGAAAAAGAGAGAGTGTGCAAGTGACAGAGAAGGAGAGAGAGAATCCCAAGCAGGCTCTGTGCTCACAGCGCAACATGGGGCTCAATCTCACAAACCATGAGATCATGACCTGAGCTGAAATCAAGACTCAAACACTTAACCAATTAAGCCACCCAGGTGCCCCAAAAACTAGTTTTGGATTTTTTTGTTTTGGGGTTTTGTTTTTTTTTTTTTTTTTTGAGAGATAGAGAGGCTCAAGTGAGCAAGGGTGGAGACAGAGAATCCCCTGAGGGGCAGAGAGAGAGTGAAAGAGAGAAGGGGGCCTCACTAGAAACGGGACTCATGTTCACCTAAAGCAAGCTTCGAGCTCACCTGAAGAAGCAGGGCTCAAGCTCATGAATTGTGGGATCATGAATTGAGCCAAAGTCAGATGCTTAACTGACTGAGCCACCCAGTGCCCCCAAAACTACTTTTTTTTTTAAAGATAGTTGAGGAAATCCCCCAGAAAATTAAAAAGACAGAAACAACAAAACAAGAAAATTCCAAAACTAATTATTTCAACATCCAAACAATAAGTATTCTATTATAGGAAAAATTTCAAATAAGAACAACCTCCAAGGACTACAGTGAAAAGGAGGTGAGTGATGCACCAGGCACAAAAGGCAACAACACAGATTAGAAATTTGGAGTCTCCAAAAGAGGTTTCTTCAAAGAGATAAAGTTTGAGGGCCTCAAACATCTTGAGGAGATTATGACAACTGGTGGAGAGCCTAGGATTGATGGAAGAAAATTGTAGAAAGCTAAACAAATGCAACAGACAATTATCAATTCCAGAATAAAAACAAGAAGCGATGTAAACATGAAAAATAATAATATTCCACAGATTCTGCCCTGAATGGTGTTTACAATAATAGTGTTCATAATAATGCAAACTCAATCATGATTTAAACAAAATTATAATGTAACTGTACTAGGAAGATGGAGAAATAGCTAAAAAAATTTTTTTAAATTTTTTTTATTTTTATTTATTTATTTATTTTAATGTTTATTCATTTTAGAGAGAGAGAGAGAGAGAGACACAGCATGAATGGGGGAAGGTCAGAGAGACAGGAAGACACAGAATCTGAAACAGGCTCCAGGCTGTGAGCTGTCAGCACAGAGCCCGATACGGGGCTCGAACTCACGGACCGCGAGATCATGACCTGAGCCAAAGTCGGTCACCCAACCGACTGAGCCACCCAGGCGCCCCAGCTAAAAAAAATTTTTAAAGAATGCATGAAAGTATAATCATGATATGTAGAGTTACAGAGATAAATAACACAAGAAAAAGCCTTTCTACGAGGTAGGTAGTATCCAAATCTCCACATGATTTGATGAGGAAAGTGAGGCTCAGTTTTAACTCGTCACAAAGGTAATAATGGCAGCACCAGGAGTTAAGTCTAGAAGTTCTGACTCCAGAGTCGTTATTAACCATGCCACCAAATCGCTTCTGACTGGCATAAAATGTAATTTTTAACAAGTTTTAAAACTCCAGAAAGCAATTAAACTACTTTCTTCCTAATGTCTCCTCTACACTAAATTTAAAATGTATTTCATTATTATTCATTTTTAAATATACTTTTGTTATAACATCTGTAAACTGAAAGACATGAAAGAAGTTTTCCCAGTAACACTAAAACAATCCTCCCAATTAGTCTGTTAAAAGGAGGTATTTAGATTGAACATGTAATATAGTCACTTAGATTTAGTTAAGGACCTTCAATTCACTATGAATAAAACCTGCACTTTATTTTTTTAGCATTTAAATTTAGAATTACACAAGAGAGATGTTAGTTCTCCCTTGCTTTTATAAATGAAGAAAACTAACGTCGCATTTGAAAACTAGAAACCAAGGGGGCCTGGGTGGCTCAGTCAGTTGAGTGTTGGACTCCAGGTATCAGCTCAGGTCGTGATCTAATGGTTCCTGAGTTCAAGTCCCACACTGGGGGCTTGCCGTCAGCACAGAGCCCACCTGGGATTCTCTCTATGTCTCTCTGCCTCTCCTCCGCTTTGTTTCTAAAAATAAATAAACTTTCGGGGTGCCTGAGTGGCTCAGTTGGTTAAGTGGCCGACTTTGGCTCAGGTCATGATCTCGCAGTCCACGAGTTCGAGTCCCACATCAGGCTCTGTGCTGACAGCTTGGAGCCTGGAGCCTATTTCAGATTCTGTGTTTCCTTCTCTCTGACCCTCCCCCATTCATGCTCTGTCTCTCTCTGTCTCAAAAATAAACGTTAAAAAAAAATTTTTTTAAATAAAAAATAAATAAATAAATAAATAAATAAACTTTCAAAAAAAATTTATAAAAAAAGAAAGAAAGAAAACTAAAAACCATCTTGATACCCTCAGTACAGGAATGTACTGAGGGAATTCACTTATGGTACATCCACTCAGAGAAATATCATACAAGTTTTCAAAAGACAGTATAAGGACTATGTAACACTGAAAAACCATTATGGTGCAATGTTAACTGGAAAAAGAAGATGAAAGTTGTATGTTCACTATAAATAACTTTATTTTAAAAAAAGCAGGCGTGTGGAAAGACAAAAATGATAGTAGCAGTTGTGTTAAAATAGAATAATGATTAATACCCCTTTCAATTTTGCACTAACATTTTCAAAAATTTAAAGACCTAGTATAAAATTTAAACATAAGTAACTCTGGAAATGTTCTAAGACTAGATTGTGATGACAGCTGCACAACTCTGTAAATGTACTAAATATTGCTAAATTATATACTTGGAATCAGTAAATTTTATGTTTATACATGATACCTCAAAAATTGTTAAAAAAAAAAAAAAAAAAAAAGACATTCAGAGGAAAACACTTTTTCTATAATACTTACATGAGAAAATTCAGGCTGGGATGGGATAGGCAGTGACCCAGGAGTGAAGACTGGTGTGCTCTGAGACACTGGTGTTGAGGCTTGAGGTGATATAGTGGGCTCAGGTGGGAGAGGGGGGTGTTCTATCTCCAGTGGTTCTTCATCTTGTAGTTTCTTCTCAAAACACTCTCCTTTTCCTTCTGATAACATGGACATGTCCATTGGCTCATCTGGTTTAAAACAGGAAAAACAAATTGAGAAATAAACACTCATCAATATTACTCATGTTCCAATACCACTAGTAACAACTGTATCACAGCAATTTCCATTCCTAAAAAAATAATGATTTAATTTTCAGAAAAGCTGACAGATTAATAGTAGACTGAGTCTAAGAAATCTAGCAATGCTTTCTTCCCCTGGGAGGAGGAAGGTCCACACTCTCCAAATCCTCAGATATAGATTTCATTGGGGTGGGGGAGGGGGCATTCATCTGGGGATACCCACTCATCCCCTTGAAATGTTAAATTAACTCAGCTCCTCTGAACCCCTTTCCCTACCATTACTCAGTTTTTCCACATTTTGTATGGGAACACCCACGTTAATGTCACCTAATTTAACCATCGTATATTCTGCCACAGGCCTTGAGAGGCAGCGAATTTATTCACCACTCCAATATCTACTTATTTATGAACTCATTACATTTGCATTAACAATTGCTAAGCACAGAGAAATGAATGCCAGGAAAATACAGAAGAAGAAAAAATCTGTCAGTGCCAATCAGCAGTGATTTATCAAAGAACTAAGTGTAAGCCACTAATCCTGAGATAAATTGCTCAAGAGTGAAACACAAACACACACCACCACCACCTCCCCAATGCTTTCCCATAGTATACTACCCACCTGTAGGCTAACAGGTTCTTCCTCAGAGCCAGCCTAGCTAGCTAGGTCTTGATTTATCAACCCTTTTTCCCCTATTTTACAACTTGACCCCAAACAGGCTTCCTTCTAGACCACATTCACAAATTATCTATATATACCACTAAGTTTTTCCCTGCCACCTACATTCATGCTACTGACTATACCTCACCTTGGTGCCTACCCTTGCTGCTTTGCTTGATTTAACCTCACATTCCAGTCTAATGCTAGGTTCCAGATCTGGTGCTGCAGGCCTTGAGCATGCTAGCACAGCTGTGCTAAGTATTTTCATTACACCGTTTCAGTTTCATTTTCATCTCTCTCGCCATGACAAAGTACTTATTAAGGACCTACTGTTCTAAGCACTACATATAAAAAGGTTAATAATTTTAGAAAGAAAGAAAAGAAAGGAAGGAAGCAAGCATATATAGAGCCACAAACAGTTATGCACATGTTAAGCAAACACACTAAATCCAAAATACAATTGACAGGAGAAAATACAGTATGTTATATGAAAGAATAAAAAAGAATGCTGAATCATATATATAACATAATCCCAAGTCTGTAAAATACTTCTTTATGCATAGAAAATACTCTGAAAGGAAATATATCCAAGTGCTAATCATGTCTGGATTGTGGTATCCAGGTCACTTTTATTTTCTTATTACTTTCCTATGGGCTTTCCAAACTTTCTACAGTGAGTATTAATTATGTTTACAATCATGGAGAAAGTATTTTTAGTATAATTATATTTATGTGATATTCAATTTTCACACTATAAATAGAAAAAATGGTTTTAAGTACAAACCAAACTTAACTTGCATTAGGATTTTTGTGGAATGGATTGACTTTTATTTTTTACTAAAGATATTATTAATCATGCTATGCTTAATATGATACCAGTCTATTTGGCTACCTACAATTGACTTCAACACAAACAACAAGACCCAAATTTAATGGCAAAAGAAAGTTAAGATTACATTTTGTCATGGGTAAATTAAACCTGAAAAAGTTAAACATATTTCTATATTTATATCACTCAAGAGTAGAGACAGCAGGATATCATAGGAGGCATATAAACAGATGAGACCATAGGACCTGGAGGCAGCTGCCAGAGTTCAAATTCTGCCTCTATGACTTAGTTGTGAAATCTCTCTGTGACTCCATTTCCTCATCTGTAAAATGGAGATAAAACATCTACCTCGGGTTGCCTGGGTGGCTCAGTCGGTTAAACATCTGACTCTTGATTTTGCCTCAGGTCATGATCTCACAGTTCCTGAAATCAAGCCCCATGGTGGGCTCTGCACTGACAGCACGGAGCCTGCTTGGGATTCTCTCTCACCCTCTCTCTCTGCCCCTACCCTGCTCTCTCTCAAAACAAATAAATATTTTTTAAAATTAAAAAAAAAAAAAAGTAACACCTATTTCTTAGTATTGTTGTGAGGGTTCAATTAAAAAAAAACAAAAACATGGGGCGCCTGGGTGGCGCAGTCGGTTAAGCGTCCGACTTCAGCCAGGTCACGATCTCGCGGTCTGTGAGTTCGAACCCCGCGTCAGGCTCTGGGCTGATGGCTCGGAGCCTGGAGCCTGTTTCCAATTCTGTGTGTCTCCCTCTCTCTCTGCCCCTTCCCCGTTCATGCTCTGTCTCTCTCTGTCCCAAAAATAAATAAAAAACGTTGAAAAAAAAAAAAATTAAAAAAAATAAATAAAAAAAAACAAAAACAAAAACAAAGAAAAGCACCTAGAGCCAAAGAGAAGCACACCAAACAGTGCCTGGCATACCGTAAGTGCTTAATAAATATTAACCATTATACCATCATTGGTATGTGAAAGAATTAAAAGGAGAAAATCATGAAATTTATTGGAAAAGACTTCGTAAAAGTAGTAGGAACTTAGAAATACCTTGAGTGACTGGATATAAGACTAAGAGAGAGTAAAAGAGATATAGATAACGAGATAAATTAAGTAAAAAGGAAATCTTTCTTGTGAATAAAGTAATGTAAAATCACCAGGTCCTCAAAGGAGGAAGTGAATGAAATCAAAATTTCTACGACCTGCTCCTAGCCATTCTTTGACTAAAACTGCTTGATGATAACAAAAATAACATTTAAATAGCAAAAGAAACAATTTTTGGTTCCCTTTCCCTGGAAGCATGTCAACATGTTGCTGGAAACTTCTGGGTTATTAGTAATAAACCCAGTTCTTCACCAATAAACTAATATAACATACTATTCTGAGTTCTATCTTAACAAATTTTACCCTACAGATCTTTTTAAAAATTAAGTCAAAAATACAGAATTCTCATAAGAATGAGCCCCTTATACTAGGCCACATCCCTGAAGGGGAGATAGACATGAGTCCTACTGAATAGTTTAGGTCACAGTGTCTGAACATATAAAGAAACAGTACGTTCTGCAAGGCAGAAGAAGTGCTGCTGCTCGTCTAATCTGAGAGCAACAGACAGATCACCAGAGCTCACCTTTTCTCCCTTCTTGCTCTGTGGGACTGCTAGGAACGATAAAAGGGGTAGATCGGAAAGCATCAGGGGAAGGAGCAACAAGATCTGAGGAATTCCTTTATACAAAGAGAGAATCACAGGTTATTGTACCACAGCCACAGTTGTGCATTTGTTTACTTTCTGATAGCAAAAATATCTAAGTCATCCAAACAAATCTTATTAGCAATCTCTCAAACATCTACCTGAGGCTGATGGAAGAGCCATGAATAATACTTAACTATTTCTCACACCAGACATATCCAAAATTAGAATTAAAAAAAAAAAAAAAAAGGATAAAGCCATATGATTATAAGAGAAATAAACAATCAAACACAAGGACATCATGATTGCAAAGCAAGATGACAAAGAGCTAAAAAATAAATTCACGTGCAAAACTGAGGTAAAAATACTCCAAATTTTACCTAATATTAGAAAGATCATGCACATTTTTATTTCAAAAAAAAAGCAAATCTCTTTGCCATAACAGCGAGATAAAGAACTGCAACTAAGGTCAACTATAGTACAATCTATTCTCCACCCCTATGCGGTTAAATGGAAAGAACTGCTGGTCAAATAGAAGAGCAGTATGCTTGTTTTGGTTGTATAACAGAATATAACTGGGCAGTTTCTGTCTAGTGAAACAATTGGGCTACTATTATAAACTTCCAAATGGGGGAGTGCCTGGCTGGCTCAGTCAGAAGAGCATGCGACTCTTGATCTCAGGGTTCTGAGTTCGAGCCCCAAGTCGACTGTAAAAATTACTTAAATAAATAAAACTAAAAAAATAAATAAAAAACCTCCATATGGGAAAGCAGAGCTACCTGCCTTCAATAGGTCCACTAAGTTCTTAACTCCAAAATTCTAAAGCCTAGAGTTTGCTTTTTGGAGTTTGCTTTTTGATTTTAAAAAGAATTCTAGACTAGCAATTTCAGCTCTTTCAACCTTAGCCTAAGACCCTCAGATACATGTTTCTTTGGCAGAGCTATTTTAGGCTTACTTACGTGGAAAGACTCTCCTGAACAAGGGACCTCTGACCAGAGAGCTGCAGGAGGTGCAGAGTGGTGGCAGGTGTGGAAGCCAGAGAACATCCACCTTCTTCCCTTGAAGGAGTAGAGCAACCATCAGAAGCTATTTTAAAAGAGAGAGAGAGAGAGAGAGAGAGAGAGAAAATCTAGTTTCATTTGCTTCTCAGATTGACAATCCTGAGTTTAAAAAAAAAAAAAAGGAAGAGGAGGAAGAAGAAAGCAAGCAAGCAAGCCACTCAGTACTGCAAACAGTAAGATCAGTGTTTCCCACCATGTTCCAAGAGAGCAGAAACTGTTTTCTAATAGTAGTACAATCAATGGAATGCCATGCTAACACAAATTCTAAGTGACCACTAAATACCATCCTCCCTAAATTACGGGTTTCTTTAATATAGAATTGACAAAACATATTCCTTAGTCCTTTCCATCATGATTAAACCTTGGGAGGAAAAAGGCAGAATCCTTACCCCTCTGCTTGGCTGCTCTGCTTCTTGTGAAGCTTCTATTGTAAAACAGCAAGTAAGCCTTTTATTCCAAGGTCTACCTATGGTGAAGTAAAGCTCATGCCATGAAACAGATGGCAGACGTAAAACAATGTGCATCACACCTGATGATATGAATGCAGTTTTCATGATTAGAACCTGGGCCTCCTCAGAGGAGACAGAAAATACTAATGCGTTAATAAAAGAATATAAGAGCAGCCATTATTGACTTATATTATGAACAATCTCCTGTTGGTCACTTCTCAGCAACAGACAGGGGTATTAGCTGCATTAATCCCAAGTATAAAGGAATTTCTTTCTGCTAGGCCATAACTTCCTATTTCTGACAGATGAACTAACTAATAAATAGATGAGTAGGCAGACTATTGCCCAGGGGATTATGAAAAACTTAACACTTAATTACCATGATATTAAGATCTGAAGACCTATGATGACTCTAATAGCTATTCTGTCCTTAATATTAAATTTACTATATTATTCCTCAAAATCTCCATTTCCAACACAGAGAGAAAACTATGTTAAAATGTAAAACAGGGGCGCGTGGGTGGCTCAGTCGGTTGGGCGTCTGACTTCGGCTCAGGTGGTGATCTCACTGTTCGTGAGTTCAAGCCCCATGTTAGGTTCTGTGCTGACAGCTCAGAGCTTGGAGCCTACTTCGGATTCTGTGTCTCCCTCTCTCTCTGTTCCCCACTGTTTGTGCTCTGTCTCTCAAAAATAAATAAAGATTAGGGGCGCCTGGGTGGCTCAGTCGGTTAAGCGGCCGACTTTGGCTCAGGTCATGATCTCGCGGTCCGTGAGTTCGAGCCCCGCGTTGGGCTCTGTGCTGACAGCTCAGAGCCTGGAGCCTGCTTCCGATTCTGTGTCTCCCTCTCTCTGACCCTCCCCCATTCATACTCTGTCCTCTCTCTGTCTCAAAAATAAATAAACGTTAAAAAAAAAAGAGAAAATTTTAAAAAATAAAGATTAAAAAAAATTTTTTTTTAAATGTAAAACAGCAATCATTCCCAAAAAGCCTTTCTCATTAATCAGTTAGAATTGTATTTTCCTTCCATACTACAAACAAGTCTGCATACCTATAAAGTGCCTTCTAATTCAAACAGTAGGCTCAGAACAATAATAATAAAGTTTAGATCGTCGGAGAAGAGGAGCTACAGCAACTAATCACTCTTTATACCTGTTTTATTGCTCTGGTCAAACAAGTCTTCCTGAGTTGACAAAACCTCAGGCTCTGGGGACTTCTGAATCTGCAGTCCACCTTCCAAAAGTTCTTGAGCAGGTATTTGTTCTTTTGTTTCCACAGCAGCAAGAGATACTTTGCGACAAGGAGGCATGTCCTCTGACCTAGGAAATTCAAACCACCAGGAGAAAAAGTTGCTATACATTCAAATGCTTTCACCTTTGAATTAAGATTTTCCTGGGGCACATGAGTGGCTCAGTCTGTTGAGCAACTGACTCTTGATTTCAGCTCAGGTCATGATCTCATGGGCATTGAGGTTGGGCTCCACACTCAGCATGGAGACTGCTTAAGATTCTTTCATTCTTTCTCTCCCTCTGCCTCTTCCTCTCTCTCAAAAAAAAAAAAAAAAAAAAGAAAAGAAAAGAAAAAAGAAATAGAAGAAGCTTTTCCTGTTATGTATTCTCTAATAATTTCAAAACTTCCAGGGGCTCTATTTATTCAAAGTTGAAACAAGCTACTTTTTATAATGACATGAAGACCTCAGCCCATTTAAAATCTTGTCTCAGTCTCTCACACAGCAATTTTCCAACTTTGCTCACAGCTGTGCAGCATGCTGTCCATGATTTCTCATGAGTGATTCAAGGATTTTTGTTACATATACTGTTACCTACGTGAGCATGAAGGATTCTAAACCAAACCACAACAATGCCAGTCCTAATGAGGACTTTCCACAAAGTTTAGATGTGAATTATCCTCTGTGCTATTGCCACACACATTATCTGCTGCTGACCTTTTCCATTTGTTCTGCTCAACCTCACCCCCAAACCAAGAATCCTTCATACCAATACCACTCACACATGTAAAACTCTCATTGCTGGCCCCTTTCCAGAGACTTGGGAGGTTCGCCTATTAAAAAGTTAGCAAAACTAGCTACAGGGAAACTTCCTAAAGAAAAACCTAAAATGTCAGCCCGTGTGAGGGTGAGTGTTTTGTATTAGAAAGACAACTTCTCTTGGGGTGCCTGGGTGGCTCAGTCGGTTAAGCCTCCGACTTTGGCTCAGGTCATGATCTCATGGTTCATGCGTTCAAGTCCTGCATCAGGCTCTGTGCTGACAACTGGAGCCTAGAGCCTGCTTCAGATTCTGTGTTTCCTCTCTCTCTGCTCTTCCCCTTCCCCTGTTCGTGCTCTCTCTCCCTCAAAAATAAACAAACATTAAAAAATTAAAAGAAAAAAAAAAGACCAAACAACTTCTCTTGATAGTCAACTTTGTTCAGGACTCCATTCCCCACCATTTGTATTGAAGGAAGTTATAAGAAAATACTGAATGCTTATTCAAGTGCTTATTCCCAAACTGGACGCATCCCACTTTTCCTCTGCCATATCCAAACGTGAGCTGTTGACCAGAGGCAATGCAGTTTGGGACACGATAATCACCAGAGGCACAGCAGAAGGATAAGCCCAATTCCTACCAATTCCACTATAGGACTTGGGAAAAGAATACGTCCATAGCTATACCATAAACTATTAGATGTAGGATACATGAGGACTGAAAGCAATCTGGGTGTTCCTCAATTGTAAGAACAGTAAATTTTCAAATATAATATTCATGTGATTCCTCATAACACTAGAGATAGAGAAAATAGGAACTCCTCCCACAGAGACAGTGTCTCTGTAGACAAAGATCAGAGAGGAATGACAACCAAAGATTAAGGAGTCATGCTTACAATTAACGGCAACAATAAAATGGCTTTGTAATATGCCTAAAGATAAGGACACGGTTAAGAATTCATAAATAATTAGTTTCCACTGGACCAGAAATATGCACAGTACAAGGGGGGAGGAAAATCAATAATTTCTAAAAATGTTTCCATCTAGCCAAGTAAAACAAGTATGAAACTTAAAAATACTTTCTAGAAACTATAAAGTACTATAGCAGAAACCTAAAAGAGCAGAGTTTACCTTGCAGGTGGTGAACTTTGCTCATCTACCACATGTACATCCTTACTGGGCTGTGCTACCACAGGGACATCCTTGCTGGGCTGTTCTGCCATGGGCGTATCTTCATTGGACTGTTCTTCATGCTTAATTGCTTGAAGTTTTAGAAGACAGGAAGGAGATACTTAATTTTCCAAAGTACTAGAAGCAGTCCCAGATGCTTTTTTAAAGGCAAAGATTTAACAAAAGAAGTCCAATTTGAAAATATAAACAGACATCAATGCAAAAAGAAAATAACCAGTAACCTTAATCAAAACTAACCAAACCAAACTAAAACAAACCTTTCCAAAACTCTTAATCTGCAACCCATCAACTAACAAGTATTTGCCAGACAACTCTGCAACCCTACTATATTAACTTGATTATATTAACCTAGTAGTTATAAACTGTATTAAGGAATGAATAACTAGCTCTAGCTTAGGACGAAAATGCTTATAAACAATTCCAAATGCCAAAAAACATGTTTCATACCAATATTAGCATCCACATCAGACAGCCCAGTGTAACTAGAGTTGGTAGTTACTGGCAGTACAGGCTCTTTGTCTACTTCATATGTCACAGTATGTTCTTCAACATCCTGGCTCTGGGAGAGTTCCAGAACTCCAAAGCCCAACTGTGATGGGGCAGGATCTAGAAATAAAACCCCAAGAAGTTAGGTAGCATCCCACAATATTATGCACTGTGTAAGGTCCTGTCCCTTAGCAAAACAAAAAGGTCATTTTAAGTCCTTCACAAGAAAGCCCTGCCTCCAAAGTTTTTCAAAATAAACTCAAGAATAAAGGCACTAAAAGTGAAAGGGAAAAATACATAACGAAACAAAAATTACATATTCTAAAAGCTTCTGAGCACCTAACATATAGGTAGACTATGTCTACTTTCTGAAGATATACATAAACCATACCCACACACACAGTAATTCAGATTATACTTCCACCCACAAAGCATACATTCCCAAAATATTTGAAAACCAAATGTAACAAGAGTCAATATGCAGAAAGAGAGCTATCCAATGAGCATCAAATTCCTGAACATGAAATTAGGGGGAATATCTTAGACAAATGCGACTTTCTTAATGACTATCCTCATTTTAATGATGAGAAATCTATAACCTGATAACAAAGAGAAATTTGGATATCTTCATGCTTATGTTAAAGGGACTTAGAACAATCTACTATCTAGATAAAGGCATAAAGCTACCTTCAGCACCAAGGGAGTGTGTGGTAGTATCATCTCTAATATCTTCTTCCTTTTCCTCCTTCTCCTTCTCTTCTACCTCCTCTTCTTTCTCTTCTCCCACAGGAGGAGCAGATTCCACTGACATTCCCAAAACACTACATGGAAAGACACAATCATGTGTTCTCAGATAGGTTGGGACACTTTGCTCAAAGCACTCTTCTAAATTTATTGTAACAGCCCACACACCAACCACCTCTTACGCAAATTTGAAAAAAGTAAAAAGCCTCGCCCCCATCAGTGCTTCTTTCTACAAAAAGCACCTGAAAGGATAACAACTCAAAACGCTGCACTGAATTAAAGAACACAAAATATTTAACAGAAGAAAGGAATAAACACATTTGAGTTTTCACTTTTTCCGAAAAAATATAAGCAGGGAGAGAAAAACCTTACTCTCAAGAGAATAACTGACAAGTGACACAGTAAGATATGCATTGGATATGCAGTGAAGGGACTCAAAGATACATCAGCTGAACCAGACACAGTTCACCAAAATATTTAAGAAAAATTTTTAATGTTTATTTATTTTTGAGAGAGAGAGAGAGAGTGAGTGCGGGGGAGGGTCAGAGAGAGAGAGGGACACAGAATCGGAAGCAGGCTCCAAGCTGTGAGCACAGAGCCTGACCCGGGGCTCGAACTCATGGACCACGAGATCATGACCTGACCCAAAGTCAGAAGCTTAGCCGACTAAACCACCCAGGGTCCCTACACAAAAATATGTTAGTATAAAAATCTTAGACTACATACATAGAACCAGAATGTCTGAATAAAATTCTGGTAAAAGGCCTGTATATTTAGAAGAAGTTAAGATTACAGGTCAAAAAACATAAAAGTAAAAGACAACAATCAGGAAAAAATACTACAACAAATAGAACAAAATAACAGTCTCCCTAAAATAGAAGGAATTCACATGAAGAACCCCAAGACATAGGTGAACAGACAGACAACTCATAAAAAAGGAATATAAGTATCTTAAACATGTAGGAAAATAGAGAAAACAACTGTTGCCCATCAAATTGGGAAAAAAAAAATTGTCAATACTATACTACTATTCAGTGCTACCCAAACCTGAGATAAGCACTATCATATACTGTTTACGAGACTCAACCATTGAGTTTACTATAAACTAATAGAATGTTTCTGGAGAACACTTGGAACATTTGCAAAAATGTTTCTAAAAAAACCTCCAAAACAATGTATACACCTAATAATTTCAATAATTTCAATTTTAAGAAATAATTTGAAATGTAGAAAAATCCTTATGCAAACTTATTTCTCAATGTTTACTGTAATTAAGAAATACCTAGGGGCGCCTGGGTGGCTTAGTCAGTTAAGTGGCCAACTTCAGCTCAGGTCATGATCTCGTGGTTCATGAGTTTGAGCCCCGCTTTGGGCTCTGTGCTGACAGCTCAGAGACTAGAGCCTGCTTTGGATTCCGTGTCTCCCTCTTTCTCTGCCCCTCACCCACCCACCCTCTGTGTCTCTCTCATAAATAAACATTAAAAAAAATTTTTTTTAACTTTTAAAAGAAAAAAACTTCAGTAAACTTATTAAGAGTTTCAACTGTCGGGGCGCCTAGGTGGCTCAGTCGGTTAAGCAGCCAACTTTGGCTCAGGTCATGATCTCACAGTTCATGAGTTCAAGCTCCACATCAGGCTCTGTGCTGACAGCTCAGAGCCTGGAGCCTGCTTCAGATTCTGTGTCTCCCTCTGTCTCTGCTCCTCCCCCACTCATGCTCTGTCTCTGTCTCTCTCTCTCTCTCTCAAAAAAGAATAAACGTTAAAAAAATTTAAAAAAAAAAGTCTTAACTGTCATGGGAAAAACGCCATGTTGTTAAGCAAAAAAGTCAGCAAACACAAAATTTTACTCTACACATGTCAGCTATCAAGTGTGCACACAAAAAAAGAAGGAAAATATGTCAAAATGTTTACAGCAATTAGCCTCTGGGTGGCAGAATTATAGATAACATTTTTGCTTCCTTGAAGCTTTCTACACATTTAATTATTTCATATAAAGACTACTAAGCAGAACTATAATGAGCATAAAGAGGTGAACACATAAATTTGCAAAGTTAGGGGACCATGATCCAAGGAAAAGGGACTAGTAAAGATTTTCACACACAAAAAATAGAACATTACCTACGTAACCAGGAAGACTAGTTACATAACCTCAGGAAATATAGCCCCAAGTTGAGTTTCTTGGGAAACAAAGTCCAAGAGCAAACATGACAAAATGTAGAAGAGCAATGAAAGACAGCACAAACCATATACTTTGGCTCTTCTTCAGTCTCCTTTAGTGGTTTTCCTTCATGTCCCTCCCTGACCTCTAAGTTCAGTGAGTCCTTGGAGCTCTTCTCCATCTTTACTCACCTCCTTAATGATCTTACCCAGG
Source organism: Neofelis nebulosa (assembly GCF_028018385.1). Lineage (NCBI taxonomy): Eukaryota > Metazoa > Chordata > Mammalia > Carnivora > Felidae > Neofelis > Neofelis nebulosa. The sequence continues at coordinate 60,557,848 of NC_080788.1, read as the reverse complement.
CTCATGGCTTTGAATATCATCCACATGCTTATGACTTTGCAATTTAAATCTCTAGCTTAAGACATTCCCCCTGAGCTCCATCCAGACTTGCACATCATCAAGTGTCTCCAATTGTTTATTGAAAAGGCAGCTCAACTTCAACATGTCTAAACCTGACCTTCTCCTCTTGCAGTCTTTTTCCATCTCATCTAGCAGCAACCCCATTCTTCTAATACTCAAACCAAAAATGCAGAATCATTGTTACCTCCTTCCTCTCATACTCCACCATCCAATCAGCCTTTGAATCCTATTTTCAAAAAACCCAGAATCTCACCACTCCTCATCTACTTCTACTCTGGTGTAGCCACAGTCATTTTGCCTAAATTATTTCAATAGTCTCCTACTTGGTCTTCCTGCCTCTGCCCTTGCTCCTCCTTCAGTCCATTCTCCTTTTTAATTTAAACGGATTTTAAATTTTTTCTCCAGCTTTATCAAGGTACAATCAACAAATAAAAATTGTACCCTCTTCTGTCTACTCTTGATCCAGCAGCCACAGTGATCCTATTAAAATCTAAGTCAGATCATGTCATTCCTGTTCAAAACCCTTAAATGCCCTCCTATCTCAACAAGAGTAACAGCTGACTTCCTCACAGTAACCCAGAAGGCCTTACATATTCTGGTGCCCCTTACTTTTCTGACCTCTTCTCCCAATTCTCTCCATCACTCTACTCCAGCCATGCTAAACTCCTTGCCATTTCTCAAATATTCCAGGCACACTCCTAACTCAAGGCCTTTGCACTTGGCTGTTCTCTATGCAATGATTGCACTTACCCCAGATAAGAGCAGAGATCACTTACTTAAGCATTTTCTTAATGTTTGTTTTTTTTTTTGTTTTTGTTTTTTTTTTTATGAGAGACAGAGCACGAGCAGGGGAGGGGCAAAGAGAGAAGGAGACACAGAATCCAAAGCAGGCTCCAGGCTCTGAGCTGTGAGCACAGAGCCCTATGCGGGGCTTGAACTCCTAGACCTTGAGATCATGACCTGAGCCAAAGGCGGACACTTAACTGACTGAGACACCCAGGCACCCCACTCAAGAACTTTTAATCAAATGTCTTATCAGCCAAGCATTCCCTAAGTCACCCTATCTAAACTTGCAACTCCTTTGATGTTTCCTATCCCCTTCTCTGCTATATTTTTCTCTTCAGCCCTTATCAGTTTCTAACATACTATTTACTTATTGATCATGTATTGCTATATCCCATACAAGAATGTAAGCTATATTAAGGTCTATGATTTTTTTTTCTGATCCTCTGCATCTCCAAAATTCAACAATGCTTGGCATATAGGAAATACCCAATAAATATTTGTAAAATGATCAGGTGAATCCAAACAGGCTTGAAATAAATCAGATTATAGGCAAAAAAAACCCAGTCCTAATGGTTAAACTTTTCTCCACTGTCTAAAGCTAATGGAAAGGAAAACAAAGGTTTAAATACGTTATTTAGAAGTACAAAAGTAGCTGACCTAAGAACTAAAATAATTATCAATAATTGGGAGTGTATGGAGTTAAATCCTCATCTTTCATTATGGAATTCAATTGTCTTAATTTGATAAAATAAGAAATGGCAGTATTAGTTTTACAATATTGTAAAATATTAGTTTTACAACAGTATTGAGCACCAGAAAGATAACCTCTCCAAGAAGTTAAAACACACAGCATAGCCTCTGTGAAAGGACACCAAGGGTGGGAAAGGACTCTGCTTTTAATTATAAGTTTTTTTTAAAATAAATTATGTATTTATATTACTGTTAAAAATATTTGACAGATCTCACTAAAATTAAAAAACCGCTCTGTGAAAAACCTTCTGAAGAGGATGAAAAGATAAACTAGAGTGAGAGAAAATATGTGCAAACCAGATAGCCTACAAAGGACTAATAACTAGAATATATAAAGAACTCTAAAAACACAGTTTTTAAAAATCCAATTAGAAAATGGACAGAAGACATGAACAAACATTTCCTTGAAAAGGATGTACAGATGGCAAATAAGCACATCAAAAGATTTTTAACATCATTTGCCACTAGGGAAATGCAAATTAAAATAATGTGATAGCACTACACATTTATCAGAACGGTCATAATAAGAAATTGTGACAACACCAAATGCTGGTAAAAATGGAGAGAGACTGGATCTCTTACACTGCTAGTGAAACTATATAATGGTATAGTTACTCCAGAAAGAGTTTGGCAATTTCTTAAAAAACTAAATATACAACTACCAAACAGCCCAGCAATTTCCCAATGCCCATTTATCCCAGAGATAGAAAGATTATGTTCACTTAAAAACTAGCACACAAAAGGTCAGAGCAACTTTATTTGCAATAGCCAAAACCCATATCAATCCAGCTCTCCTGCAACAGGTAAACGGTTAAACTGTGGTATATCCATACCATGGAACAACTACTGGGCAATAAAAAGTAATGAACCACTAATATATGCAACAATTTGGACAGATCTCCCAGGAGTTATGCTGACCTGGGGCGGGGGGGGGGGGGGGGGGGGGCGGAAGCGGGGAGGGAAGCCAATCCCAAAAGGTTAATGTATGATCCCATTTACATAACATTTCGAAATGACAAAATATTACAAAGGACAGTCTTAATTAGCGATTGCCAGGTGTTCAGGTAAGACAAAGAGGTGAATATGGTTATAAAAAGACAGAAAGACAGCACTAGGGTTCCTTGTGATTCTGGAACCATTCAGTATGTTGACCACAGTGGCAGATACAGAGGTAACTAGACTTCATAAAAATTCACATACATGAATACAAGTAAAAGTGGGGAAACTTAAATCATTCAGTAGATTTTATCAATACAGATATCCTGGTTAATATACTATAGTTTTGCAAAACGTTACCATTTGGGCAAAGTTTATAAAGGATCTCTCTCTATATACTATTTCCTACAACTGCATGTGAATCTATAATTATCTCAATTTTTTAAAATGTTTAATAGAGAAGGGCACCTGGCTGGCTCAGTCAGTGAAGCATGCAACTCTTAATCTTGGGGTTGTGAGTTAGAATCCCATGCTGGATGTAAAGAATACTTAAAAATAAAATCTTTAAAACAATAAAATAAAATGTTTAACAGGGAAATAAAACAATCTATATTTCTTTAGTATATTTTAGGATGCTCCATGTTTAGGACCATCAGCTTGGATCAACCAAACACTAGGTAAGAGAGGAAGATTTTTTTGGAATTTTATGCAAAAAGTTCACAAGCAGCTTTTTAAAAAATACTTGCATTAACGAATAAATACATACAAACGGAGATCAATATACCTGTGTTTTGAAGAACTTTCATTCTCTTGGAATCAACCCCAAATCCTTTCTAGATTCATGGCCTTTGCACTTGCAGTTCCCTCTGGAAAGCTCCTCCTCCCACCAGCCACTCTTCTCCCCAGCTCTTCAAACATGTCTAACAAATTCATATTTATAGTTTAGATCACATTCCTCAAAGAGGCTTACCCCTATCATACAGATTAGGTCATATTTTCTTTCTTTCCTCCCTCTTTGAAATAACAATTGTAACTGAATAGCTGTTTATGTAATGATTTAACACCTTTCTCCCTGTTGAATTATAAGTTCCATGATGGCAAAGCCCCTTTAAAACACCTTACCACAGTGCCTGCACATTTACTGAATGTAAACGTTCAAGGTTTTTTGGTTTTTGTTTTGTTTTGTTTTTTTAGGGAAAGGGCAACACGTCAATGCAAAAAGGGAAAAGTGATAGTATGGGACTTCTCTAACAGCACTGCTTCACTTATGAGGGGTATACATACTTCCTGCCCCCACTGGTTCAAACCAAGGTGCTGGGCCACAAAAACACAAATAACTTTGGCACACGTTCACTTTAAAGTATCATAAATTTAGGGGCGCCTGGGTGGCGCAGTCGGTTAAGCGTCCGACTTCAGCCAGGTCACGATCTCGCGGTCCGTGAGTTCGAGCCCCGCGTCGGGCTCTGGGCTGATGGCTCGGAGCCTGGAGCCTGTTTCCGATTCTGTGTCTCCCTCTCTCTCTGCCCCTCCCCCATTCATGCTCTGTCTCTCTCTGTCCCAAAAATAAATAAAAAACGTTGAAAAAAAAAATTTTTTTAAAAAAATAAAAAATAAAGTATCATAAATTTAAATGCCTACAGAAAGCAAAACAAGGTAACAAAAAGGGGTGAAGTGGCTAAGAACAAAAGCAAAAGTACTGCAATAAAAGATGAATAATTAACTTCAGTGTCCACATACAATAGTGAATTGTAGGGACTATGACAGACCAGAGCACTCATGCTCACCTATGCAGAGGTTAGCTGCTACTCACAGCTCTAGGCAAATGTTACCAATAATACAAAAGTTGCATTACCTCTGGACTAGTAATGCCAGAAGCTGAAAATCCAAGTTTTATGTAAATTTCCCCATTTAAAATTCTATCAATTATTTCAAATATATTTTACAACCATGTGTGGGCCAAAGACAAGCCACCTGCAGGTCAAAATAAGCCCACCAATTTGTAGATTGTTCCAAAGCACCAACTAATAATTTGGGAGAAAAAACTTATGTGCAAACAGAGTATTAAATAGAAGGCAAAAAAAAGGGGGTGGGAGGGCATTTATTTTTTAGATAAAACCATAGTCTTTCACCACCTCAACCTGACATTCTCCTCTTTGACTAGCTCCCTTTTCCTACTCAGCCACCACAAGGCTCCTGAAGTTATCTAAGTTCTCTTTTGATTTTAGTAATTTCAGGCAGGAGACTAAGAAGCACTGAATAGTAAAAAAGAAAGAGAAGGCACTGAAGTCAGGAGGCTCAGAGCTCAGTTGCCACTTATAAGCAATATATTCTAGAACAAGTTATCTAACATCTTCACCCATCAGTTTCCCCCTCTATGTAATGGAAAGAAGATTATGTCTTCACTGTACAGCTGCTCTAAGGATGAAATTAAATGGGAATATGTATCAAACATCCAATTCTGACAGAGGATCCTATCCTAACAGAGGATAAACTCAAAAAATGGACAATGTAAAACTACGCATAAGACAAAGTAAAAATTGAATACTGTTTAGCGTATGAATTAATAAACATCCTGGGTCTAAAACTGGTAATTTAGCTGGTAGATGGAAAGCATGCCTAATAGTTTTGATAATATGCCTAAAAATTTTTTGATTATTTTTTCCATTAAGTCATATCTATGCTAAGAATGAAGAATGATTATTTACTTTACATGTACAATACAAACCACAATTTGAATAATACAAGTGTAAAAAATGTTATTACCTTCACAAAAGAGATTCTGGCTATCAGTACTAATGTACCAGTGAATATGATCCTCAACTCCCACTATCTAATTCACAAAAATAAGATTAATCCCTTTATCGTTGGGATGAGGCAATAGGTACAGATAAAAGAAATGATCCATTAATAAATTTAAATAAATTCCTTCCAACACTAGTATACCTGCTTGTCCTGTTTGGCTGAGGTAACTGTTCAATGACCTGACTGATGGTATCACCTGTGTCCAAATGAGAAGAATCCATAGGGTCTGAAAAAAAAGAGTGGACATTAGTACAAAAGGCATTTACTACCGAACTTTAATACCAAACTTTAATACAAATTCAGAAATGTAGAAAATATCAATCTAATCATCTACATTAAAAAATCAACTTTCTGGGGCACCTGGATGGCTCAGTCGGTTAAGCATCCAACTTCAGCTCAGGTTGTGAGTTCAAGCCCTGCATCAGGCTCTCTACTGTCAGCACAGAGCCGGCTTTGGATCCTCTGTCCCCCTCTCCTTCTCCCTCTCTGCCCCTTCCCCTCTGGGTCTCTCTGTCTCTCAAAATAAATAAATAAGCTTAAAAAAAAAAAAAAACTTTCTGAGTGCCTTATACGCATTCACCACAACCACATAATGTTTAGATCCACCCAGTTACAACAAGCGCACTCTTGCAAAAGGGACTATTAGCTTTAAACATCTCACCTGCAGCTTTGTTTTCTTTCAGATGCTCATTGAACCCACTATTACTATCTCCTTGTTCTTCTCCAGCTGTTTGTTCAGGATTGGACACAACATCCTAAAAAACATACATACATAATATCCCTACTACATATGAAATAATCCAAAATAAGGCATACTTTTGTGAATGTGTTGATTTCGTTTTTCCAACCAATTTTATCCAAAAGATAGAGATCTCCTAAGTACTTAGATGTGCTAATTGTTCTTGATTAGATAAAAAAATAATTTTTCCTCAATCCTTTCCAAACAAGATTATCACTCACCAACACAGGGTTCTCTTTGTGTGTCTGTAGATTAGGAAGGTGTCGAGATAGCAGACTAAAGCGAGAACCAGAATCATCTTCTAGAACCTGGCTTTCAGGCTGAGAATCTTCAATTATCAGGCAAGGAGTGTCTTGCTGAGAGAAATCTGAATCCAACTGACTTCCAGTAGGGTCCATCTGCTCCCCTGGTATGGAATAACAAAAGATCAGTTCTGTGTAACCTACTAGCTTTCCTCTCGCAGTCTGAGCTTAAATAATGGGGCGGAGGTGCAAGAACTAGGAAAAGGGACCAGTCTAGGACTCCAATTAGATTATATTTATAATCGCTGCAAACACTTTCCTATCAAACCTCCCAAGGCCTTATTTCCTCGTTATTTACTATCAGTCTGCCAATCCTTCTCTTCCTCTTCTTTTCCATCACCTTCCCGTAGACACCCTTTCCCCTCCTTCCTAACCTCTTCTCTCCCCGCCTCTTTTTCCATCCCCCACAACTCTCCCTGCGTCTTTCTGGCGCCTCTACCGCCCCCCAAAAGGCTGCTTTGTAATTTCTGTTCGCCAGAACACTCACAGCCCTTCACGTTTACTCAAGACCACCCAGCCTTCTTAGCTACTGCTTCCCCACCCCCTCCTCAGGGCCCTCCAACCCTTTCCCCGTCACCGCCGCCATGCTTGCCACCCCGCCCCCTCCGGTCAGCCATCCCTTCAGACCCGAAACCCAAGCCTTCAGAGCTCACTGCGCCCCCACTTTCTGCAAACGGTACCAGGCATCCCGGCGGGAGATCACTCGCGCTCGAGCTAGAGGTCTCTGCACACTCCCCAGCTCCCTCCAGCTCGATCCCCAGGTCGCCGCTGTAGCCACCGCCGCCACCGGCCGCGAACTCCCCCTTTTCCCGTCGCGTCACGCAGTACCGGCTCCCCCATTCGCTGCTGCTGCCCGCCACTCAAGAAGTCCTGTGGATGATTCGAGGTTGAGGCAGAGTCCCCCGCCCCACGTAAGAAAAAGGAACACCGCGGCGTGTTTCCATGGCAGCATGGACGTTGCAGGCCCTCCCCCTAGTACAGCCAGAGAATGACAGTATCCTTGAACCGAAGGGACCTTGAGAGGGCGTGAAATATATTCCCCTGCCTCCAGAACAATTGTGTGTACCACTACTCAGATATAAGAGAAGAGACTGCTTTTCTATCGTTCATGCACTTTGAGGCCCCTTCTCTTACCTTCTTCCGTAGAAAAGCAGAGGGTTCCCCAATTTCTAATAAAAGGGCAAAGACGAGGATCCAGGATGGCTAGTACTTCAGAGCTGGTGAAACTGAAGACAGACAGGATGCTTGGGGTTTTACCTGTGTCACTTAGAATCCCTTTTGTGGGCCTCTAACTGAATTCGAGGGCCTCACATTATGCCTCTGACAGTTTAGGTTTGGTTTGGGTTTTGTTTTTTTTTTTTTTCCTTTACATTGTCTGAGGTCCCCAATAAAGCATATTTTTCCCATTGCCCTCTGCAGTCTGGAACGTAGGTCAAGCTTCACATTCGCTTATCATTGCCCTCTCTTTTATGAGATTGAAACCTAAGGAGACTATAGCCCCAGACATTTTTTTGCACTTCCCATTGAATTAAGCAGGGTGATTCTCAGACTCCGTGGAGAAGAGAACAGCTGCCGCCCCTTTAACTACATGACCTCAAAAATCCCTCCCAAGCCTTGAGAGTCTATTATCCTAATTATGGTGCCAGGGTCTTATAGAAGGTGTGGCAGCTGGGACTTGTTTTAATGAACTAGACACCATAAGGAATATATGCTTTGTTTTATTTAAGTGGTGGTTGGATCTAGAATGGAATTCTAGCTAGAGCAGCTGTCAGTGGGGAAAGTACCTAGCCCAACGCCAAGCACATACATAGCTGGCATTCAGTAGGAGGTAGTTTTCTGTCTCTACCCCAGGTTCAGAATGACTTAGGTATAGCCCAATCATGATTTTCCAAGATTCTAAATGCCCAATTTAGTACCTTATATAAACTAAGAGAAAGTGGAGCTTCCTATAAACCAGTCTTCTCCCTGCTTTTATAAATTACAGTGATCACATTTTTTAAAACAAAAATCAAAGCATATCATGTGAATATATGCTACTTATGGAAACAAAAGGACAGAACCTTTGAAATGAAACTGTCCTGAAAAACCTAGAATCTGTTGTTGCTGTAACTAGAATATAATTAGGGTCCCTGGAATGTTTTAATAGTGGAACAAAAATAGAATAGAACACACAGAGACACATCCCACTTCTTAATCTTGAAGTCATTTATAATTGATTCCTCCTTTCCTCCACTCCTAGTGCTGCAGAAGACCAGTGACCAAATAAATTTAATCCTGAAAGGACCAGGGCAGGTCGATATTAAAAACACTAGGTAGACAAAGTAAATTCATCTGCTCCATTTGTGAGGGCTCAAACAACCAGTTCCTATTGTGGGCAAATCTTGATATCAATTCCCATAAAAATACCCCAAAAGTCACTATACTTTTGCTCTTTTCTGTCCTGCTATTGCATTTCCCCTCCCCAAGTAAGACATAAATAAATAGGCCTTCTTGATTATTTGAAAAGCAAATTGCATGTGTTTGTTAAAACTCACAAAACTCTACACTAAAAAGGGTAAATTGAACCTCAGTAAACATGACTAAAACTAAATAGATAAGTAAATAAGACTGAGCCATTCCCATTACCAAATAAAACTGTGAAGAAAAACGGTGAATTCCTTGTTAGGCAGTATAACAATTAAATTAATCATTACATTACCCAGAAAGATTAGAAAATGCAGGCAGGATGGTTACCCACTGAGACTGACTGATTGTGGTTAGATGAGCAAAAGGCCTTTGTTGACTCCTAAGCTGCAAAGGACATCAGCACCGCTACCCACCTGCATGTACATCTTTAGCTAAGCCACCTCAGTAGAGAGAACTCTGATCTACCTCTAAAGACAAGAAAATCCCATCAGACTTTATGTTAACTCACTTTAAAATTTAATAAACCTCATTGTCAGAAATTTTTATTCCAATCATCTAACCTAAATCCTTTGTTCTAGAGCGTAAAGCCATTTCCTCTCATATTGTCTTTAATTGACAATTCATTTTAAAACCTAGATAAATTTTTGTACGGCTGGAATCATTTCACCTGGTCCAATAATTCCATAATATATTTCAACCAATGAAACAATAAATAGAAGTGTTATAAATCTAATTTGTTAGTCTTTTTCTGAGGTCTTCTCACAGACTTCTCTAAGCAAAAGAACCCCAGGTGGCTTAAATCTACCACACAGACACTATTTACCAACCTTTAAATTTGCTTCGTTATTTTCATCTGGAAACTCAGTTTGGGAGTTCAGTGGCAGAGAACCTTACTGATGATACAAGTACTGAATTTAATGAAAAATTATTACATATCCCTTTTAAGCAGCAATACTCAAGTATTACATTCTGACTTATATTTATATATAATTGATTTCAACCCCTAAGATGCCTTCTGTTGTACCTGGACCTATACAATCATGTCCAGTCATATACCAATGATATAATTAATAACATGTATCATATTTTCACTATATGGCAGGCATTGTGGTCTGTTTTACATTCATTACCTCACCTAAAAGCCTCATAACTCTCTGAGGGTTACAGATGAGGGCACTAAGGTTTAGAGATGAGATAATTTGTGTCATGTGTTAGAGCTAGCAAGGGAGAGGGTCAGAATTTAAACACAATCCCTAGTGTTCTAGGAATTCATAAGAATAAATTAATATGAAGAAAACAGAGGAGAAATTGAAAAGTTGTCAACTCCACATCCTTATGTAGAAGTTAAGTCAACAAAGAGGTGATGATATAATTAAAATGTGAAAGCAAATTGCTTAAGGTACTCAAAAATTGCCTATGATACTATATTATCTTCCTAACAATAGGCTGATAGACCTGGTACCTGCAACGCCTGTAGTGGAAGCAATCCCACTGGTCTGTATCTTATCTCTACAGAACTTCCTCCTGTTAATTTTAAGTAAACTTTTTATTTTGAAAAAAATTTCAGAGCAACAGAAAAGTTGCAAAAATAGTATAATTAAAATAGTATAATGGTCTCTTTCATAAACCCTTTCACCTAGATTCACACATTGTTAACATTTTGCCACATTACTCCTACTCAGTTTTTTTATTGTAATGTTAAAATATATATAACATAACATTTATTGGTTTAACCATTTTTAAGTGCACAGTGCAATGGAAATAAGAGCATTCATGGTTATGCAACCATTACCACCATCCATCTCCAGAATTTTTTCATCTTCCCAAACTAAAACTCTGTACCCATTAAGCACTTACTCCCCATTCCTCCTTCCCTCCAGCCCCAGGCAACCATCATGCTACTTTCTGTCCCTATGAATTTAACAACTGTAGGTACCTCATATAAATGGAACCATACAATATTTGTCCTTTTGTGTCTGGCTTAGTTCATTTAGCATAACGTCCTTGAGATTCATCCATGTTGTAATCTTAAAAGCATGTGTCAGAATTTCCTTCCTTTTTCAGGCTGAATAATAGTCCACTGTATGCATATATCACATTTTTAAAAAATATTTTACTGTTAAGTAATCTCTCTACCCAACATGGGGCTCGAACTCATAACCTCAAGATCGAGAGTCACATGCTCTCCCAACAGAGCCAGCCAGGTGCCCCTGTATAAATCATATTTTGTTTTTCATCCTCGTTCATTGTAACCCACTTTTCTAATCTCTCCAGAGCCCCAATTTTGCCACACCCAAGTATCCATGAAACCCTGGAAGCACATTAGCAGAGCACACCGCCCCTTACATCTAGAGGCATTTTCTAGCCAGCCAATCAGCAATAGGCCTTATCAGCTTGAGTCTTCCTCAAACACACAATACCAAGCATAATTGTGACAGTAGTATTAGCTGCAGTTTTCTCCCTCCCACCTTTCAAACGTCTAACCTAAACAGTTGAACTCAGAAAACAAAACAAAACAAAACAAAACAAAAGGCTGGGTTTCAACTCCACCAGGAGCCACTTGCCACTTACCTGGAAATAGAAAGGAAACTTTATGGTACGGAGGAGGTGGGTGTTGGACGGAATCTTTGCCCATATGAATACTGATGGAGACTACCATCCTCCCTTTGGTTTATTCCTCTTTTTCTAGCAGTACTCAAATCTCCATATCCTGATAGCATCTTTCCTCCATTTTACTCTCCTATCAAGCTCTTGGACTTTCTGTTTCCTTCCCCTCCAAATTCCATTTTCTCCACACACACCAGTAATTCTATAATCCTTTGCAATCTGGCTCCAATCTCCATAAACCTGGTGCCTAGCACAATTCCAGGCACAAAGCAGTTACTCTAAAAATCTTTGTTAATAACCAATTCTGAAAATTTCCTGTCAAATCACCTCATTAGCTTTTTTTTTTTTTAATTTTTTTTTTAACGTTTATTTATTTTTGAGACAGAGAGTGAGCGGGGGAGGGTCAGAGAGAGAGGGAGACACAGAATCGGAAGCAGGCTCCAGGCTCTGAGCTGTCAGCACAGAGCCCGATGCAGGGCTCAAACTCACGGACCGTGAGATCATGGCCTGAGCTGAAGTCGGACGCTTAACCGACCAAGCCACCCAGGTGCCCCTCACCTCATTAGCTTTGACTTTTATAGTACATGATGGTGTTCCTGATTCCCTCCTCCTTAGAATTCTCATTCTGTGACTCCAGAGTTCCTGGCTTTCCTCCCTCTCAGCTTTCTTTCCAATCCATAACTTCCTGCAATCCAGTACTACAGGATGAGAATTAAGAATTAAGAGTGGTATCAACATGCTACAACACGGATGGAACTTGAAAACATTATGCTAAGTAAAATAAGCCAGACACAAATGGACAAATATTGTATGATTCCATTTATATTATGTACATAGAATAGGCAAATTCATAGAGACATAAAGGGGAATGGGGGGGAAGGAGGAAAAGGGAAGTTATTGTTTAAGGGGTACAGAGTTGTGGTTTGGGAAGATGAAAAAGTTCTGGAGATGGATGGTAGTGATGGTTGCAGAATGTGAATGTACTTAATGCTACTGCACTGTACACTTAAACATGTTTAAATTGGTAAAGTTTATGTTATATGTATTGTACTACAATTTAAAAAGTTTTTGAATGAGACAACACTAAATTTCGGTATTTAAAGATACACACCTAAGTCATAAATAATAATAATAATAATAATAATAATAATAATAAAGAAACTATATGATTAACAATAAAAGTCAGAACTAGTGGTTAATTTTAGAGGAGCTAAAGAGGTTTTAATTCTTTTTTTTTTTTTTAAGGGGTTTTAATTCTTTAAGAGGCAAGGGTGGTGATTGGAAATGTTCTAATTTTATTACCAGGAGCATTAACAGGTATATTATGTATAATTCATACCTTTGCACATTTATATTTTATTCATTTTTATGTGGGTTACATTTCATAATAAAGATGATTTAAAATAGGGGCGCCTGAGTGCCTCTGTTGGTTAAGCGTCCAACTCTTGGTTTTGGCTCGGGTCATGATCTCATAGTTCCTGAGACTAAGCCCCGCTTGGGATTCACTCTCTCCTCTCTCTCTCTCTCACTCTCCCAAAATACATAAACTTTTTTTAAAAAAAGGTGATTTAAAATAAATAAATATCACTGATGCCAAAACTAGTAATGTGGTGGAAAAGAGGGTACTTACAAAGTCTCAAAGTATCTCCCTAAAATGTATTAAATTATTACAAACAGAAAGTAGTACATTTGCAGTGAAAAAAAACTCATGTTCACCAACGTAACCAAATGATTCCAGTTAACATCACTAGTAATGGGACAAAATACCATCATGTGTCACTTGATATGATGCACCGAGAAGGAAATAACATCACTTTACTTGTATTCCTGCCAAAAATTTATTACCTGAATCTGACCATGAGGAGACATCACATAAACCTAAATTGATGGATGCTGTACAAAAAACTAGCCAATATTCTTCAGAGACATAGGAAACAAAGAGAGAGAGAGAAGAGAAAAACATGCCAAGATCAACAATGACAAAGAAAGACTGAGGAACTGATTCAGATTTGAGCAGATCTAGGAGATAAGACCCAAGACCATCAAATGCAACATGTAATCTGGGACTGAACCCCAGACAAGAACTCGGTTTTCCTTCTGCTACAAAGAACTCTAATATTAGCACTGATGATATCCGAATAAGGTATGTAGATTATATAATAGTATGGAATCAATGTTATCTTCCTGATCTTGTAGTTGAAAGAGAAAGAAAGAAAGAAAGAAAGAAAGAAAGAAAGAAAGAAAGAAAGAAAGAAAGAAAGAAAGGAAGGAAGGAAGGAAGGAAGGAAGGAAGGAAGGAAGGAAGGAAGAAAGAAAGAAAGAAAGAAAGAAAGAAAGAAAGAAAGAAAGAAAGAAAGAAAGAAAGAAAGAAAAGAAAGGTAGGCTAAAGACACAGTGGTACCAAATTATCTGAGATTGGAGCTGAGCAGGGGTGACATTAAGCAAAACTACAAGAAAAGTTTACTGCACCTAACATAGGAATGGGATGAAAGTAAGAAAAGGAATATTCTTAGAGCCTTTGGAAACAGAAAGGCCAGAAATCAGAACCAGGATGGTAGAAGATGAGAAAAGTCATCTTGTAGATTAACACAAAAACAGGGGTGCCTGGCTCAATCGGTTGAGCATCCGACTCTTGATTTTGGCTCAGGTCCTAATCCCATGGTTGTGGAATTGAGCCCCCGCATAGGGCTCTGTGCTGAGTGTGGAGCCTGTTTGGGATTCTCTCCCTCTTTCTCTACCCCTCCCCACCTCACATGCACATGCTACATTCTCTTCCTCAAAATAAATAAATAAACATTAAAAAAACAAAAACAGTTATTCCTGAACTCTTAAGTCCCAATGGGGAGAATGTTCTGGGCCTGAGAAATATAAGAAGAAAATAAAACACTTCAGTGGGAAAGGACACCATGCTGGTTCCTACTCATGCATGTGGCTGAACCATGAAATGTTTACTCATCCTCTGAGGTAAGTGTGTGTATACATAAAATCATGTACACAGCGCCAATTTTATATTGTACTCCCCATATTACTATGTCATATTCTCCTTCATTCCACTCTAGGTCACTTTAGTCATCTCTCCTCTGTATTTTTTTAAATTATTTTAATTCTAGTATGGTTAACATACAGTGTTATAATAGTTTCAGGTGTACAATACAGTGATTCAACAATTCTATGCATTACTCAGTGCTCATCAAGATAAGTGTACTCTTAATCCCCTTCACCTATTTCACCCATCCCCCCATCTACCTCTCTTCTGGTAAACCTCAGTTTGTTCTCTATAGCTAAGAATCTGTTTTTGAGGTTTCTCTCTTTTTTAGTTTGTTCTTTTGACTCTTAAATTCCACATATGAGTGAAATTCATATGGTATTTGTTCTTCTCTGACTTATTTCGCTTAGCATTAAAGTCTCTAGCTCGATCTATGTTGTTGCAAATGGCAAGATTGCATTTGTTTTTATGGCTGAGTAATATTCCATTGGGTATATATGCCATGTCTTTTTTTTTTTAATTTTTTTAATGTTTATTTATTTTTGAGATAGAGAGAGAGAGACAGAGTGCAAGCAGGGGAAAGTAGAGAGAGGGAGAGACACAGAATCCAAAGCAGGCTCCAGGCTCTGAGCTGTCAGCACAGAGCCCAACATGGGGCTTGAACTCACCACCTGTGAGATCATTACCTGAGCCGAAGTTGGACGCTTAACCCACTGAGCCACCCAGGCGCCCCATACCACTTCTTCTTTATCCATTCATCTATTGATGGACACTTGGTTGCTTCCATAATTTGGCTATTGCAAATAATGTTGCAATAAACATAGGTGTGCATATATCTTTTCAAATTAGTGTTTCATATTCTTTAGGTAAATTCCTAGTAGTGGAATTACTGGATCATATGGTAATTCTATTTTTAGTTTTTTAAGAAAACTCCATATTGTTTTCTACAGTGGCTGCACCAGTTTGCATTCCCACCAACACTGCATGAGGGTTCCTTTTTGTCTATTTCCTCATCAACACTTGTTGTTTCTTGTGTTTTTTTATTTTAGCCATCCTTTGTTTTTTAACGTTGATTTATTTTTGAGAGAAAGAGACAGAGTGTGAGCAGGAGAGGGGCAGAGAGAGAGGGAGACACAGAATCTTTTTTTTTTTTAATTTTTTTTTTATTTTTTTAATGTTTTTTATTTATTTTTGGGACAGACAGAGACAGAGCATGAACGGGGGAGGGGCAGAGAGAGAGGGAGACACAGAATCGGAAACAGGCTCCAGGCTCCGAGCCATCAGCCCAGAGCCCGACGCGGGGCTCGAACTCACGGACCGCGAGATCGTGACCTGGCTGAAGTCGGACGCTTAACCGACTGCGCCACCCAGGCGCCCCAAGGGAGACACAGAATCTGAAGCAAGCTCCAGGCTCTGAGCTGTCATCACAGGGCCCGATGTGGTGCTCAAACCCACGAGCGGTGAGATCATGACCTGAGCTGAAGTCTGATACTTAACCAACTGACCCACCCAGACGCCCCATATTTTAGCTATCTTGACAGGTATAAGGTGATATCTCATTGTGGTTTTGATTTGCATTTTCCTGATGATGAGTGATGTTGAGCATTTGCATGTGTCTGTTGGCCAACTGTATGCCTTCTTTATAGAAATACCTGTTCATGTCTTCTGCCCATTTTTTTTTTATTTTTTTATTTATTTTTTTTTTTATTAAAAAAATTTTTTTTTCAACGTTTTTTATTTATTTTTGGGACAGAGAGAGACAAAGCATGAACGGGGCAGGGGCAGAGAGAGAGGGAGACACAGAATCCGAAACAGGCTCCAGGCTCCGAGCCATCAGCCCAGAGCCTGACGCGGGGCTCGAACTCACGGACCGCGAGATCGTGACCTGGCTGAAGTCGGACGCTTAACCGACTGCGCCACCCAGGCGCCCCTGCCCATTTTTAAATTGGATTATTTGGGGTTTTTTGGTGTTGAACTGTATCATTTATATAATCTGGTTATTAACCTTTTATTGGATAGGTCATTTGCAAATATCTTCTCCTATTCAGTACGTTGTCTTTTTGTTTTGTTGATGGTTTCTTTGTTGTGAAAAAGCTTTTTATTTTAATATAGTCCCAATAGTTTATTTTTGCTTTTGTTTCCCTTGCCTCAGAAGATATATCTAGAAAACTATTGCTACAGTCAATGTCAGAGACATTACTGCCTGTGTTCTCTTCTAGAATTTTCATGGCTTCAGGTCTCACATTTAGGTCCTTAATCTATTTTGAGTTTATTTTTGTGTATGGTGTCAGAAAATGGCAATTTTTTTTTTTTTTTTTTTGCATGTAGCCTTCCAGTTTTCTCTACACCATTTGTTGAGGAGAATTTTTCCCATTGCATATTCTTGCCTCTTTTATCAAACATTAATTGACCATATAATCATGGGTTTATTCCTCTGTGCTATCTTAGATAGGGTTGGATCCTAAAGGCTGATCTATTATTCTGTGTGAAGACAACCTATTCAAGAAATAGGCTAGTCACTCCTCAGGCCACTCATGTCTGGTTTGATGCTCTTTGCTCCAGACTTAGCTCCTGAGCTAAGAAGCTCCTTTGTTACACGTGAAGAATGGCTCTTCTGAGGAATTCTAGAACCGACTCCCCCAGGCTCCAGGAGTGGGGGCACAGGGAGTCACCAGGGAGAAGCTCTGGGGTCCTCTGCTCTGTCCACACACCCAGGCACCTGGTAGAATGAACAAAACTTTGTTTCTTTCTGGAAAACAGTCTCACCTGCCAGAGCTGCTGACAGGCATGAAGGTGAAGAGAAAAGGTCTCATGAAGAGGTGATCCTTCTGTGTCAGACTTATTCCATGATCACTAATGTTTCAGTTTTGTTTCACAATTGCACATTGCTGGGGACTTTACAAGCTGTTGGTTGCATTCTCAAATATGGGGATTTGAAAACGTCTTTTAGTAGGCACCTTCCACAAGTATCAAGGGACCTCTCGATTATAATTTTCAGCTCTTTTCTTTCTTTGGACATCATCTCTCTGAGCCTCAGATTTTATGAAATGCAGAGAAGGACATTGTACACAGGGTTGTGAAGAACAAAACAGATCAAAGCTCTTAGACCAGGGCCTGATGTATACAGCAAGTGACCAATAAACACTGGCTCTTATCATTGTTATTGCAAAAAAATAAAAAAATAAAAAATAAAGGCTGAACTAGGCAATACAGAGTCAGTGCGCTAACTAGTTAGCAAGAACTACAGTAACACACTTTGGCCCTGCTCAAACATAAGACCATCAACATAGGGAGTCTCATAAACCTGAGGCCAGAATATCCATAGCCCTGACCAGAAATTTCTCAGAAATACTAGTTCATTTATTAATTTCAATTCACTTATGTGAAAGACACCATTCTGGCTCCATGGTAGTAGTGGAAGGAAAGCAATGTATAAAGATGATTAAGATATAGTTCCCACACTCAGGGAACTTATAATTTATAAAGAGGATAAGGCATGTATACAAATAACTATAATACAAGATACAATAAAAGTGCTGTAGGAGTTCAGAGGAGAAAGAAGTCAAAAGAAATAATTTTAATCATGTTTATAATAAATATTTACTTGGCTACCTGGGTAGCTCAACGAGTTGAGGGTCAACTCTTGATTTTGGCTCAGGTCATGATCCCGGGATCTGGAAGCAAGCCCCATGTTGGGCTCTGCACTGAACATGGAGCCTGCTTAAGGTTCTCTCTCTCTCTCTCTCTCTCTCTCCCTCTGCCCCCTACCCCACTCACGTGCATGCTTTCTCTCTCTCTCTCCCTAAAATGAAATTTAAAAAAACATTTTTTAAATGTTTATTTATTTTTGAGAGAGACAGAGCACGAGTGGGGGAAGCACAGAGAGAGAGGGAGACACAGAATCTGAAGCAGGCTCCAGGCTCTGAGTTATCAGCACAGAGCCCGAGGTGGGGCTCAAACTTGCAAACCGTGAGATCATGACCTGAGCTGAAGTCGGATGCTTAACCAACTGAGCCACTCAGGCGCCCCTAAATTTTTTTTTAAATAATAAATATAATGAATATTAATGACCACTTACTATGTTTACTCTTGCTCTTTTTTTTTTTTTTTAATCTCATCCGGCCTCATTGCTATAAATGTCATCTATATGTTAATGACTCCCAACTTTATATCTCCAGCCCAGACCTCTGTTCCAAATCCAAAACTTGTGTATCTAACTGCCTATTCAGTATCTCTGTTTGGATGTTCAACTGACACCTCAAATTCAATGTGCTTAAAATTTAACTCATCTTTTCTGCAAAACCTGCTCCACTTGCAGCCGTCCCCATCTCAGGTGATGAAAACTTCATCCTTCCTGTTGATTATAACAAAAAGCTTGGAGACACTCTTTTCTTATTTTAGTGGAAAAGGAAAAAAAATAACCCATGTACTTATCAGTCAACTTCAACAATTATCAACAAACATTCAAACTTGTTCCATTGATATTCCCACTCCTTTCCCAACTGATTATTTCTAAGCAAATCCCAGACATCATATAATTTCACCCATAAATACTTGTATTTGTGTCTAAAATACAGAGAATCTTTTGAAAACATCAACACATACAGGGGCGTCTGGGTGGCTTAGTCAGTTAAGTGTCTGCCTTCAGCTCAGGTCATGATTTCATGGTTCAGTTTGTGGGCTCAAGCCCCACATGGGGCTCTGCACTGTAAGTGCAGCAGTGGAAGCAGAGCCTGCTTCCAATCCTTTGTCTCCCTCTCTCTCTGCCCCTCCCCCATGCTCTCTCTCTCAAAAAAAAAGAAACAAATAAAACATTTTTTAAAAGTTTAAAAAATAAAAAAAAATCAACACATACAAAGAAAATTGACAGCAATTTCTTAATGCAATCAAATATGTAGTGTTCAAATTTCTCAATTGTCCCCCTATCTCTCTTTTTTTTTTTTTTTTTTTTTACAATTCCGAAACAAGGTTTACACACTGCCTTTGGATGATTCTTTTGTTAGCTATCTTTTAATCTGTAAGTTCTGTTTCATTTTTATTTCCTGCAATTTATAAATTTGTTGATGAAACTAGGTCATTTGTTCTATAAAATTTCCAGAACTGTGTGGATTTTTTTTTATTGCATCCCTGTGGTATCATCTGACATATTTGTCCCTTCTTATTTTCTATAAATGGGCAATTAGATATATTTCTTATGATTTATGCTTCATTTTTTCTTTTTGGCAAGAATACTTCATAAGTGGTATCATTTACTTCCTATTGCATCTTATCAGGAGACATATAACATCTGGTTGAATGTATTTTTGTTTTGTTACAATTGATAAATAGGTCCAAATGTTACTATCTTTTTACTTGATAGTTTAGTAGTCATTGGTAATCATTACCTAGCTGCATTATTTCACTAAGAGCTGCAAAATAGTGGTATTCTATAATTTTTTTTAATGTTTATTTATTTTTGAGACAGAGACAGAGCACGAATAGGGGAGGGGCAGAGAGAGGGAGACACAGAATCTGAAACAGGCTCCAGGCTCTGAGCTGTCAGCACAGAGCCCAACGTGGGGCTTGAACTCACGGACCATGAGATCATGACCTGAGCCAAGGTCAGATGCTTAACCAACTGAACCACCCAGGAACCCCAAAATAGTGATATTCTAATTTTAACATACTGTATTCATTTATCAGCTGGAATTATTTCATAAATAAGAACTTTTTCTTCATCAAATATTTGATTACCTAAGGAAAGGCAGAATTAATCCTTGATTCTTTCTTTTTGACTTGCTAGTTTTCAAAACAATGATTTAAGGTTCTCCATATAATAGAGAATATTTCTCCAAATGATGAGGCTCTTTAGCATACTCCAAAAATGACCAAGGAAATTTTTGTTTTTAGTATCACTATGAACTCATGGATTTTTAACACCTGGTGTATTCAATCAACTGCAATTATTGTTCACTTTGAAATGCATATTGTTAGATCTTAGGACTGTTGGACATCACTTCCTTCAGATTAGCTCCAGAGTCCTTTTGACATGATTGCAGGGGTCTTTGACAGCTTCCTTCCTTTCTGTTATAATAAGATGTTCCAGGTTTATCCTGTTCATTTCCTGCCCCAGATCTGGAATCAGCTGTTTCCCTAAGAAGCCTTGGTTCATTTTAGTAGTAAATAGCACTTAGAGACTGTAATGTGGATGGCTGGAAAGCTTATTGCTAACATTGGATTGGTCATTGTTTTTGCTTTTTCCAATTAAGTTTAGGATTTCAGAGATTTTACCCAAGTTTCTTGATTTTATATTTGTATCTCTCTTATGATCAACATCTTTGTTGTTGATAACATTAACATAATTTGCTTTATTCTATTTTCTATGTATATATACAATCATTTCACACACACAAAATACCACTATTGTATATAATACAATGGAGTATTACTCGGCAATCAAAAAGAATGAAATCTTGCTATTTGCAACTACGTGGATGGAACTGTAGGGTATTATGCTAAGTGAAATTAGTCAGAGAAAGACAAAAATCATATGACTTCACTCATATGAGGACTTTAATAGACAAAACAGATGAACATAAGGGAAGGGAAACAAAAATAATATAAAAACAGGGGCACCTGGGTGGCTCAGTCGGTTGGGCGGTCGACTTCGGCTCAGGTCATGATCTCGCGGTCCGTGAGTTCAAGCCCCGCATCGGGCTCTGTGCTGACAGCTCAGAGCCTGGAGCCTGTTTCAGATTCTGTGTCTCCCTCTCTCTGACCCTCCCCTGTTCATGCTCTGTCTCTCCCTCTCTCAAAAATAAATAAAATGTTAAAAAAAAATTTTAAAAATAATATAAAAACAGGGAGAGGGACAAAACATAAGAGACTCATAAATATGGAGATCAAACAGAGGGTTACTGGAGGTGTTGTGGGAGGGGGGGGATGGGCTAAATGGGTAAGGGGCATTAGGGAATCTACTCCTGAAACCATTGTTGCACTATACGCTAACTAATTTGGATGTAAATTTTACAAAATTAAATTTAAAAAAATTAAAAAAAGAAAAAAATACCACTATTACTATTAATGAGATGACTAGCAAAAACTGTTTTACATTTCTTTGCAGTTGCTTTTTTCCTTAGGGTACATCTCTTTAAAAATGTACAATTAAGACCTATGCTACAACATGGACAAATCTTGAAGACATTATGTTAAGTGAAATAAGTCAACAATAAAAAGACAAATATTGTATGATTCCACATATATGAGCTACTTAGAGTAGTCAAAATCATAGAGGCAGAAAGTAGAATGGTGGTTGCCACAATCTGGGGGGAAGAGGAATGGGAGTTATTGTTTAATGGGTATAGAGTTTTTGTTTTACAAGATAAAAAGAAGTATAGAGATGGATGATGGTGATGGTTGCACCATATTATAAATGTATTTAATATTACTGAACCATATGCTTAAAACTGGCTATAATCGTAAATTTTGTGTGTATTTTACAATAAAATTTTTTTGAAAAAAGCACTGTTAAATTATTGTATTTTAGAGTCATTTGAAGTAATTCTACCAATTTAATACAGAGAGGTTAATTTATTTCATTTTTTTATTTTTAGTGACTATTTTTATATTTTTGTTAGGATAACATTTAAATACAATGAAATGCACAGCTCTTCGTTGTATAATGTCATGAGTTTTGACAAATGTATACATCTCTGAAACTTACATGCCAATCAAGAAATAAAACATTTTCTTTGGGTGTCTTGGTGGCTCAGTTGGTTAAGCATCCGACTTTTGGTTGATCTCAATGTTTACTGAATTCAAGCCCCACCAGAATCAGCCTCCTTGAGGAACCTGCTTGGGATTCTCTCTCCCTCTCACTCTCTGCTCATCCCCCACTCATTCTCTCTCTCTCTCTCTCTCTCAAAATAAATAAACAGCAAAAAAAAATTTTTTTTCTTCACTCCAGAGAATTTTTCATGGCAACCATATTCTAATTTCTACCATCATAGATTTTTTTTCCTGTTCAACAATATTAATGTAAGTGGTATCATTTAGTATGTAGTCTTTTATATTCAGCTTCTTTCAGTCAACAGTAACACTTTTGAGATTCACTCATGTTGCATGTACCAATAGTTCATTCTTTTTTTATTGCTCAGTAGTATTCTATTGTGTATATGTTCCACATTTTGTTTATCAGTTCTCCTAATGATGAATATTTGGGTTATGTTAAGACCAGTATAAATAAAGCAGTTATAAACATTCATAGATAGGTATTTTGTGAGCATATGTTTTCATTTCTCTTGCATAAAATATCTAAGGGTGGAACAGCTGGGTCATAGGATAGGTATTTGCTTAACTTTGTAAGAAACTGCCAAACAGTTTTCCAAAATAGTTGTATAATTTTATACGCCCACTAACAAACATATGAGAGTTTCAGGTGCTGCACATCTCGCTAACATTTGGTATTTTCATTGTAAAGGAGTATTTCATTGTGTTTTAAAGTAAACTTTATATATAATTTATGTACAATAAAATGTGCCTATTTTAAATGTAGCATTTGATGAGTTCAACAAGTGTGTGTGTGTGTGTGTGTGTGTGTGTGTGTGTGTGTGTAGCCACCACCACAATCACATAGAGAACATTTTCACCACTCCAAAGTTCCCTTGCAATCAGTTCTCACACCCTCCCCAACCCCAAGCAACCACTTACTTGCTTTCTATCACTATAGATTAGTTTTATGCATTCAGGAATTTCATGTAAACTTATCCATGCAGTAACTACCGGTGGTGACCATGAAAATGCACCACTGAAATCTGGTTTCAAGGAGCATAAGTGACTGATGACACTACCTGCTGCCGCTCTGGATCTATCACCACATTTGGACCAAAGCCACACTTTCCACAGACTGATCCCAGCCAATGAGAGAACACAGCAGGGCTACAAAAACAGGCCTAATGCTGTGATATACACAATGCCTCCAACAGGTGCCTTTGATTTGAAGACTTTTTTTTAAGATAAAAAATTTATTGAAAACTTTTTTCCTGCCAGGATCTATTCTTCAGGCCCATTTTAATACTCATTAGGTCTTAGGTTAATGGGTACATTAAACTAATAGATTTGCTCACAATTTTTAAGGTAAAATGGGTATGTATATTGGTTTCAGGTGTATAACAGAATAATTTGATATGTGTATACATCACAAAGTGATAACCACGATAAGCCTAGTAACCTTCGATCACCATTCAATTGACCCCCTTCACCGATTTCACCCACCCCTCTGACTTAAAGGTTTTTCATCAGCCTCACCAAACCTTCTTGGAATTATGCTGTAGGACAAAGCTCTTCCATTCAAAGATTTTTCCCTTTCTTCTCTCCTTCCACAGATGTCAGACCTGTACCTTGATCTGAAGGCTCTCTTTGCTTTCCCCTAGTCCCTCCCTGTGGTGGTTTAAAATAAATCCACTAATTCATTGACACTCCCTTCAAAAGTAGAGCTAATTTCCCTCCTTGCGAGAGGGAAGTCACTAGACTTAGTGATTTGCTTCTAATAAATAGAATAAGATAGAAATAATGGTGTGTAACTCCCACACTACGTCATAAAAAGACATTGTGGCTCCCTCCTTCTTCTCTCTTGGCTCACATGCTCTGAGAGAAGCCAGCCGCCATGTTATGAGGGTACTCAAGTAGACCTATGGAGGGGCCTACATGGCGAGGAACTGAGGCTTCCTGCTAATAGCCATGTGAGTGATCCACATTGGAAGCAGATATCCAGCCTCAGTCAAGCCTTCAGATTACTGTAAACTCAATCAACAACTTGACTACAACCTTATGAGAAACCCTAAGCCAAAACAACTCAACTCGTTTGCTCCTGAGTTTCAGATCCTTAAAAACTATGTGAGATAGGAGTGCGTCGGTGGCTCAGTCAGTTAAGCATCCCACTCTTGATTTTGGCTCAGGTCATGATCTTGGGGTTCATGAGACTGAGCCCTGCATTGGGCCACAGACACAGCAAGGAGTCTGCTTGGGATTTTTTCTCTCCCTCTCTCTCTCTGCCACTCCCCACTCACACATACTCTCTCTCAAAATAAAAAATGTTAAAAAAAAAAAACACTATAAGATATCAATATTTGCTATTTTAAGCTTTCAAGTTTGGGGTTAATTTTTTTCAAATTGATAACCAATATACTCCCCCAACAAATCTCTTTGCACATCTAATTATGTGTTGGCATTAGTTCCCCAGGAAACCAACTAACATAATATTCTTTTATGCTTTGTTTCTTTTGTTCAGCATGATGTTTTTTATTTTCATCTATGTTGCATAAATTTGTAGTTTCTTTTTATCACTGAGCAGTAGTATATTGCATGAAGATATCACAATTTGTTTATCCATTCTCTATTGATGGACATTTGGGTTGTTTCCAGTTTTTGGCTATTATGAATAAAGTTTCTATGAACAGACCCCACAAGTCTTTTTGCGGACATATGTGTTTTTATTGAGAAAATGTCCAGGAGTGGAACCACTAGGTCACAGGATAGTTGTTTAATTTTACAAGAAACTTACAAATACTCTTCTAAAGTGATTATAACATTTTATACAAGTATTAGCAGTAAATGAGAGTTCTATTTGTTCCACAATCTTGCTAACATTTGGTGTTATTGCTCCTTTAATTTTTGCTATTTTGTGGATGTTAAGTGATAGTGCACTGTGGTTTTAATGTGCATTTCTCTAGACTAATGATGAATGCTTTTTCCTGTACTTACTAGCCATTTGTACATCTTGTGGCAATCCACTTAAATTGTTCACTTTATAATTGGGTTGTCTTTTTTTATTCATTTGTAGATTTAAAAAATATACTCTGATTCAAGTTATTTGTCAGATTGGCCATTTTGACTTAATTTTGATTTATACATATGTAAAACATTTATATAATTCCAAAGTCAAATTTATAAAATAAGTTAAATTTTTAAAAGTCTACTTCCCATCCCTGGCTGCCTCACAATTACTTCTTCTCTCCTCCAATGGGTAACTTTTTTTTCTTTTTAAGTTTTTGGTTTATCTTTGGAGTCATTATTTATTCTCTTTCTCTTTCATTCTTCATTTGATCAGACAGAAAATCAGGTTGGCCCTAACTTTAAAATACTGTGTATCTAGAATTCCACTGATTGTCACTATCTCCACTGACATCAGTCTAATCTGAGTTACACCATTGCTCACCCAGATTACTGCAAGATCCCTGACTGGCTTCCCCCTTCACTCCTTATATCCTCCATGATCCATTCTCAAAGTGACCAAAGTGATCCTGTAAAAATCTAAATCAAACCACATCACCTCTCTGTTCAAAAGTTTGCATATGTTCCCCATTTCACTCAGAATAAAAACCAAACTCCAACATACCTACAATCTCCTGTGTGATCTGGTCTCTGGTATCTCCCTGATCTTATCTCCTATTCTTTCTCTCACTCCTCCACTCCAGCCACAATGGGCTCCAGCTAGTCTTTGGATGTACCAGGCATAGCTACCTTAGGAACTCTGTACTGGCCATCCTCTCTTTCTACGAGACTCTTCTGCCAGATACCCAAGTGGCTATCTCCCTCACTTCCTTCAAGTCTGCTCAGGTCTCATATTCTCTCTAAGGCCTACCCTGACCAGCCCATTCAAACCTGCAACCTTTCAGGGTGCCTGGGTGGCTCAGTTGGGTTAAGTGTCCGACTTCAGCTCAGGTCATGGTCTCATGGTCTGTAAGTTTGAGCACCATGTCTAGCTCTGAGCTGATAACTTAGAGCCTGGAACCTGCTTTGGATTGTGTCTCCCTCTCTCTCTGCCCCTCCCCACTCACACTCTGTCTCTCTCCCTCTCTCAAAAATAAACATTACAATAATGAAAAATAAAACAGCAACCTTTGCTGTCCCTCCCCTCTTCTTCCCCAACACCAGAGCACCTACCAGTGTTCTCAGTCACCCTTACCCTATCTTCTTCTTTTTTGCCACAGCACTTACCACTTTCTCACATACTATATGTTGCCTCTTTATTATTTGTCTCCTCCACTAGAATGTAAGCTCCACAAAAGCAGGAATCTTTGTGTACTGGGTGTGCTGGCACACAGTAAGTGCTCAATAAATATTATTAAATGAATAAGTAAATGAAATCTGCACATTATTGTAAGCATATTTAAGAGATTGTCCCATTTAATTTTCAAAATAACACTACAAGGTGGGATGCAATTATTACAACTTTATAGAAAAGGAAACTAAAGCACAGAGAGGATAAGTACCTTGTACAGTTGGCAAGTGGGGAAGTCAGTTTCATAGAAGCAGCTGTGTTTGAGTTGGGTCATAATCCTTAAATCCTTTGTGGAATGAAATGGAACCTTATTTCACAAACAAAATAAATCAAAAGGGTAAAGTAAATAAATTCCTAAATGAGAATTAAGGTGAACAAAGCATCTAAGGAAAAAGAGACAGCCTGAACAGAAAGTATAAGAATGATTGAGGGAGTGGTGCCTGGGTGGCTCAGATGGTTGAGGGTCCAGCTCTTGATTTCAGCTCAGGTCATGATCCCAGGGTCATGGAATCAAGCCCCATGTCAGGCTCCATGTTGCATTGGAAACTGCTTAAGACTCTCTCTCTCTCTCTCTGCCCCTTTCCTCCACTCATTCTCTCTCTCTCTAAATAGATATATACTAAAAAAAAAAAAAAAAAAAAAAAAAAAAAAAAAAAAAAAGAATGACTGAGGGAAAGGCAAGTGGCTGAGATTGACTGGATAAGGGTTAATGTAAAGTATTCACAGGAAGTAATGTTAGAAAGGGAAGTTAGGGCATATTATGAAGGATCTTCAGGAAAGTATTAAGAAGGGGGCACCTGGGTGGTTTGGTCTGTTAAGTGTGCAACTTCAGCTCAGGTCATGTTCTCATGGTTCATGAGTTCAAGCCCTGCTTCAGACTCTGTGCTGACAGCTCTGAGCCTGGAGCCTGCTTCAGATTCTGTGCCTCGTCCGCTTATATTCTGTCTCTTTCTCTCTCTCAAAAATAAATAAACATTAAAAATTGTCTTAAAAAAAGAAAGAACTAAGAAGGAAGGGGAAAGGTATTTGTGACTTTGTGATAGTGTAAAGGGAACAATATTTCTTTAACCCAAGCATTCCCTCCTGAAAAATAACTCTATTCTACAAATACCTTTAAAAAATGATGTAGGGGCGCCTGGGTGGCTTAGTCGGTTAAGCGGCCGACTTCGGCTCAGGTCATAATCTTGCGGTCCGTGAGTTCGAGCCCCGCGTCGGGCTCTGTGCTGACAGCTCAGAGCCTGGAGCCTGTTTCAGATTCTGTGTCTCCCTCTCTCTGACCCTCCCCCATTCATGCTCTGTCTCTCTCTGTCTCAAAAATAAATAAACGTTAAAAAAATACTATATAAAAAAAAATAAATAAATAATGATGTAAAATTTGATTCACACAAAGGCATGGCCTCAAAACTAAGTTTACACACCTAGATTTAGACTACCTTTACCACTATCATCTTCACCACCACAAGAAAATCCTTAGAGGTCCCTGCAGTAAGAGGTAGCTTTGCTCAGAAGGCTAAGGCCACAGCCAAACACTAACTTCCATCTCACAGGCTAATAGAATGGATTAGGATAAATAGTATCTATAAATGTTTTTCACTTTTGGGACTTACTTTCTTTAAATTTTTTTTTTTTGATTTTTTTTTTTTTTCTGAGATAGAGAGACAGAGCAGGAATGGGGGAGGAGACAGAGAGAGGGGGAGACACAGAATCTGAAGCAGGTTCCAGGCTTCCAGCTGTCAGCACAGAGCCCCAGGTGGGGCTCAAACCCATGAACCATGAGATCATGACATGAGCTGGAGTCTGATGATTGACTGAACCACCCAGGCACCCCTTGGAAATTACTTTCTTAAATAAAAGAATGTGGGGAGTGAGGAAGGAAAAGGGGTAAATGTCTTTATTGTCCTTTTGCAATGCTCTGCAGGGAGAGGGTAAACCCGGTGTCTGTGCTTTTCCCGTTACTTAATGTGAACAAATACTTAGGAAAATTATCCAACAAATAATTACTGTGGGCCTCCTCTGTGTGCCAGACATAGCAACAAATGCAGATTTCTCCCCTACCTAGACCTTTTTTAGAGATTATTTTACTCAATGCCTCTGCAGATAAACCAGCTATTCATACTAAAAGGTGACCCTATGGCTGCCAGTATGCATTATGATCATAGTATTTTCCCCAAAAGCCAAGGATAAACCTCTGACACAGCAATCCTGTAATCAAACACGACTCTCTCTGTGTAAAGAATGCTTTATAGGCAGAACTGAGTGCAGTATGGGAATCTGAGCTGCATGCAGTTCCTTTTGGATATTTTAGTTGATAAGACCATGCAATCCAGCAGAACAAGCTGGAATGCTGCCAAATGAGCTCAGATCTAGGGCGCCTGGGTGGCTCAGCTGGTTAAGCATCCAACTCTTAGTTTCAGCTCAGGTCATGATCTCACGGTTTGTGGGATCAAGCGTCACATCAGGCTCTTTGCTTATAGCATGGAGCTTGCTTGTGATTCTCTCTCTCCCTCTCTCTCTGTCCCTCTCCTGCTCTCTCTCTCTCAAAAATAAGTAAACTTTAAAGAAATAAAATAAACTTGGGGCACCTGGATGGCTCAGTTGGTTAAGCGTCTGACTTTGGCTCAGGTCATGATCTCGCAGTTGGTGAGTTCGAGCCCCACGTTGGGCTCTATGCTGACAGCTCAGAGCCCGGAGCCTGCTTCAGATTCTGTGTCTCCCTCTCTTTCTGCCCCTCCCCTGCTCATGGTCTGTCTCTCTCTGTCTCTCAACAATAAATAAATGTTAAAAAAAATTTTTTTAAAGAAATAAAATAAATATTAAAAAATGAGTTTGTTCACATCCTCAGAAAAACTAATGACATTCATCAGGCCAGAAGTAAGGGAGGAGTTATTGTCTCTTTTTTATGAATTATTAGAGCTGGCTTAATTCCTGTGGACATCCCTAAGCATTGAAAACTTTATGGTGCCCTCCTCTCCCATATATACATAATTCAAGATGAGAACAATTAATTCCAATAAAATTCTGCTTTTCTTGTGAGGACAACTAAAATTTTAAATTTAATTCAAATTTAAATGCCAAATATGAAATTATTTCCAGAAAAAATTTAGAGATGCCCCTCCTACCTTGTTAAATATGTGCATAACTTACCTATTTGCTAATTTATCACTATATATTATGAACTGGCAAAGGTCTGAGAATCCCTTCATTGGCTTACACTTAGCCAAGGCTACAATTACCTTTCATAGTATTTGAGATTTATACTGTTTTCTGCCTTGTGCCCACTGAAGTGCACATCCAAGGGAAGAGCCTGTAATAGTGTCTTCCTTTTGCATCTCCTCTAACCTTGCCTTCAGGGGTAAATCCCTAGTAACCCCTTCTACAATTCAAGGGTCCTTCATCACAAAGAGTTTGAAAAGCATTGGTTGTAAGCACTATATCTGCCAATGCTGCATGACAGGGGTGTGGAAGAAACAAGGAGTTCCCAAAAGATCATATGTGGTCATCCCAGTGGTCAATAGTTAAATGAAACACTGTAGTGGGCTCTAAACCACCACACACTACTGCATGTGCCTCGTAATCATGTGTATCAGAGGTGCCCAATAATCCCTTTGGACAGGTCTTTCTTTGAAGGACATCTTTTTACTACTAGGTTCCTGCCATGGCACACTCTTCCTAAACACAAAATAGGTTTTTATATACTTTGCAAATCATGTATGTATTTCTTTAATATTTTTAATCAGCTTTCCATGCCTCACATACATGCATCAGTGTTTTCTGTATTCAGTTTTAAAATTCTGGAACCTAGATGCTAATACTAAACTCCATAATTTTCTTTATACAGCATTTTGCACATTGTGCTGTCTGCCATTTGATACTTGAAAATATTTTCTGATAATATGACGACGATACTGGGATCATCACCTAATGTTTGGGATACTGTTAACCCAGGAAAGAGTGGGGTCTTTAAGAGATACCGGGAGTCAATCTTCTTCTGATATTTTCTGCCTTTTAAAGAACAGCCCGCTGAATGCTCATCCAGCTTATATGTGCAATTGTACTATTATCATAGCCTGCCATTGTAGCTGTAATTAACAAAACCTAATTCTAGCACGGTCTGAGATCACAGACCTGAGTTTGTGCCCTTACCATCTGATCAGTGTGTGGTCCTTCCTTATACCATTCAGATCTATTGTCTAACCTCTTTGTCAGACCTGATGAAAGCAGAGTGTGTGGTTAACTGCTGCTGACCCTTATACTGAAGCCCTGTGCTACTTAAAGGCCTCATCTCTACAGTTGCTATGGAAACTGTCCCCTTCTCCCTACAGCCTATTCTGGCTTTCTGCCTCCACGTGGCACTCTTGTCTGATTGCAGAAGAGGAGGCCTGCACATCTCTCCAAGCTTTGCCAGATTCAGATTTGCAAATGGCGGGGCAGAGATGTAGCAGAATATTGTTTTAGTGGCATGTAGGGTGAGGCACCACCGCCATCTGATATTTCTCCTTCTCTGCTACAAAAAGGATTTTCAGGGCCATGTCCATTCTTTTAAATTGAGATATAACTGACATATGATATTACATTAATTTTGGGTAGGACCATATCCAAATTGACTGCAGAGTGGACTGGCTATTTTACTATCACACATGCTCCACAATAAGGACTAGGACTGCAGTGAGGCACTTAATATGCAGGCCCTGTCCAATCCTCCTCAGGGTCTCCAGAGAGGAGGTGGAACAGAGTCAGGAACTGTGCTCCTTTCTACCCTGTACCATCCTGAAAGTGTAAGGCAAATGAGACCAAAAGAAAACAACAACAACAACAACAACAACAAAAAACAGTGCTGCTAGAGCCCTATGGTGAAAGACAGGTTCTCTATCGGATACATACATGTACAGAATGATTCAGAATCTCGGGTAAAAGAAGATGCCGGAGTACAGAATAGGTGATGGGGACACACTGAAGAACAGGGGAGAGTAGACTTAACAGCACACACCATACTTACAATAATGTTCTAGTCAGTCATAAAACAGTGCCAGCCTCTTCAGTCCTCTTTCGCATCCCCTGGTTTTTTGTTTTTTGGGTTTTTTTGGACAGGTCATCATCTACTTCGGTTCAAACATTGCCCCTTCTGTTTTGGGAATTCCCTGGGGGAAATAATGCCACTGTCTCCCAAGGTTACCCAACTCACTGTGTCACATTACTTGTCGTTGGGAAAGTCTTTCCTGGGTTTTACTCGAATCCCCCTTGCTGCAGTCTGAGCTCATTGCACTGGAGTCCTGCACTCAGCAGAGATGGAGACTAGCCAACCCCTATCTTCGGAAAAACAACTCACCAGGGACTCTGGGCTGGAAGGTCATTCTGTCCCTCCAGTACTGCGCAGCCTTCCTGAGCATTCCCAGGGCCTGGGGCAATGAGGATAAGTAAACCGAGGATGGAATCTAGGACCCTGGCAGGCAGTGACAAAAAAAAAAAAAAAAAAGAAAAAAGAAAAGAAAAGAAAAGAAAAAAGAAAAAAGGGGGGGGGGGGAACCACACCAGATAATGATAATACGGCGGCACAGATGGAGACAACGCTATAAACTGGGAGACAGGGAGGGACAATATGGCTCCCCTCAGTTTGGGTCAGGCTGCGGAATTGCCAGACAGTACTTATCCGGGAAACATCCTAACTAGAAGCTTCTTCCGGCGCCAAGGCAATCGACTCGCCCCTCCACCCGGTCCCTCAGAGCCCCACCCCTGCCCAAGTCGGAGTGGGCGCTCCCCGTGGAAAACGAGCTGGGGCTGACGCGGGCGGCCACCACCCCAAGACCAAGGGAGTCCGCAGGGCCGAAGCGTCGCGGCCCCAACCCTGCCCCTGCGGCGCCAGAGCTCCACCCCCTGACAGGCAGCAGCCAATGAACGGTTCTTGCCGCCGGCCTTTAAGAACGGCGCACACTCTGCCTGCAGCGGACGCTGCCGGCCTAGCACTCCAACGGAGTTTCCATGGAGACCGAGGCTGGGCCCGGGCGGCCTAGCGGCGTTGCCATGGAGACAAGTCCCGGGCTGGGGCTCCGAAGCCCCGACGCTCCGCTAGCTCAGAACCCCGCGGAGCCGCCGTGCGAGGCCGGAGCCGCAGTGGCGGCAGCACGCTGGGACCTGCGGAAACACTCTTTGCTCATCGTGATCGGCGATATTGGTACAGAGAGTCAGCTGAGGGCCGTGCGGGCCCACCTTGAACAAGGTGAGCCGCTGTCCTGGCTGTGCTCGGGGCATCCTCCATCCCGTGCTTTTCCGCCATCTGTGTGTACGTCTGCATTCTCCATCCCTAGGTTGCACTTCCTGAGATCTGCCCTCCCTTGTTAATCTGAATCATCAGTGCATGTCACCTGCATCTTCCATGTCGTGCATAGCCTCTCTAGCTACTAACATCTCTCTTTCCCCATCCCTCCCGTACACCCCAAGGCGTTCCGCAATCTCCCTGAGGCAGGGGAGCTCTATACAGTCCCTGGGGCCACTCTGGTCACACCCCTCCCACCCGCAGTGTCTCGGGTCGGATGTCTTGAAAGTCCTTACCATCCCCTGGAGAGTCCATGTTCCTACCTTAGTTTCTTCTTTAGGTCCCTGAACAGGAACAGTGTGCTTTCTGAACGTCCCAGACAAATCTGAAATCTCTCAGTGCCAGCGGTAAACCTGAGAGAGTGACCTTCGTGGCCACTATCTCCTCAGCCCTCACCTCCCTCTCCAGTTGCCTGCCTGTGGCGCAGTGCTGCGGAGCCACTTGCGGGTGGAAGCAAGCCGCGGAGGGGTGGAGGCAAAGAGGGGGCATAGAAGGAGAGACTAGAATACTATTTAGCTGTAAAGACCAAGAAGGCAGCCCCCAGTATCTGGGAACTGGCCCTTGAGTTCCCTTCTATCAATTGTGTCACTTCTATCACAATTGGGCAATTCTGCAAGAAAATTACTACATACAAACTCATTAATGACCAAGTTTAGCCTAACCTCTGCCCTTCTTTCTCTGGCTCAGGCAAAGCTCAAGAAAGACACAGGATGGGAAATAGACATAGGCACTAGCCACCTTTCTTAAAGACGGCACTGAGGCTGATCATGGCAATCCTTACCCTCTCCCTGTCCTCATGAGCTTGGAAGTATTCCCCTAAGTCCATCCCCATTGACCTTATCTAGCGCCCTCTTTTTTTTCTCTCTCTCTCACAGGGATTCTCTCCTGGAACATTGACTTATCATCCTTCGACTTGAACCAACAATTGAGACTCTTCATTACCCGGCACCTAGCTCACTTCTCCTCAGAGGTCAAAGGTTAGGACTAGTGTCATTTGTCTCAAGTTCTTGGGGTGAGGGCTGGTTACAGAATGTCAGAGGTCCAGTCTCCCTGGCAGAGCTGGCTTTGTGGGAGGTTTGGGTCAGGCAGAAGGGAGGGACTACTGAGGGGAAAGTTGGAAAGCTAGGAGGCTATCCTCCGCATACCCAGGACTCTTTGCATACACATGGTATGATGGTGGAGGGAGCCTGGAGAACAGAATTTCTACCTGACAAGAGGGTGGTTTATGGACAGCTGTTGACATGCACTAAGGGAATGAGGTACTTCTCTTGAGTGATTAATCATCTCCCATGCAAAAATCCGCTCTTTTTTGTGTGTGTGTTCCTCTTTCTGTATATCCTAGCCTCCTTGCTTCCCTTTATAGAGACCTGTGAGTGCCCCAGTTACCTTCCCGGATCTTTGCTTAGCACCTTTCCCTCAGTCTACACAGCCCCACCCTCCAGGTTTCAGGATTCCTTGTTCCTCCTTTGGGTCATCCAACAGCTCTTGAGAACAGAGCAGAATCCTGGTCCTAAAAGCTGATGAGTACCATCAAATCCAGGGTTGAAGCAGGGTCTCCTGGATTGCCGCTACAAGAGATAGTCACACTCTGAGGTTTGGCTCCGAAATCAAAGTCCACAGGATTCAATTTCCCATTCTGCTGAGTAGGAGAAATGAGTTAGGAATTTGAGAAAATATTTCAGGCACTATCATTCCATGGCAGTATCTGTGGGGAGACTGCAGAAAGGCCTATATCCCACTATAAAAGTGTTGGGCATCTGGTCATGCTATCGGTAAATGCTGACACACCAATCCATGTGCCAGTGCCTTTATGGAAAATAAAATCCATCCAACTCAACAGTCACTGCCACCAAATGACTGAATTCTTATCCACCAAATGACTGAATTCTTATCTTATACAGATAAGTCTCAATTATCCAGTGTAGTGGGTAATCACCAACCCTTCTCTTCCTATTCCTCCTGCTAACTGCCACATTTTTAGTCATTTCCCTGATCATTGACTCTTCTAGAGACGTTCCTAGAGAGAGGAGATGAGAGGGTTAATATGACCGATATTCCATTATCTTAGGAATATGTGCAGCATTTTAAAAAATGTGAAGCTGGCATCTCTTTGATGTGACTGGCTTCCTGTGAAGCTAGCCACTCACTGTTTTGAGACTGCCTTCTGTTTAGAATTATTCATGTCATGGCTTCCTCCACTAGCACTGATGATTGAAAATCAACAGTTTTGCCATTTATTACTCCTACCATCTCTGGTGCAAGCTGGATAAGGGGATGACAGTGGATGAAATTAATGACTGAATTGAAGTTTGGTGGGTATGTGCTGATGTTAACAATTCACACTGAATTCTCTAATTTTGTCCTTTGGGCCACAGAAACTTAAGAGTAGGCCGCATTCTGGAATGGTGTAAGAATGAAGAAAACTTAAACCAAAATGCTTAGCCATTCTTCAGATTAACATTCAGGGATGCTTGGAAAGATGCTTACAGATAGATGCATAGTTACGCTCAGGCATTTCTCAGAAATAACCACTAATATTTAAACACCTACTTGATCTTTATAATCAGTTTTGCCATGGCGTCCTTCAGGGGCCTAGGACCATACTCCTAAGATCAGGGCTCACTTTAGTCTACTGGATTTTTTTTTTTTTTAAGGTTTGGACATTTTCATGGTGGCCTATGTCCCTGGAGAACAGTGGAGAATTTCCTGGAAAAACCCACATGGCTCAAGACAGCCACAGCCCCACCCCTGCTGGCTCTTCTTTCAGCTGTCCCCACAAACAACAGTCAGCCCAAAGCAGCTGCAGACACTGCCCCGCCCTTCAGCCTCCCATTTGCCAAGTAGCAAAGGGAACCAGGCTGCTGTGATGGGTTCAAGGGGATATGGTATGGCTTAATCCTTTCTGCCCAATCCACAGGCTAGGCAACCATCCCTCTCACCTCTCCTCAACCCTGGGACAAAAGGCTGAGAAAGGGGACAAATACGTATCCTACAGTGTCAGGGCAAGTGCAATCATTCCTATCCACTCTCCACTCTTCACTCAAACACAGAAAAGGAAGGACCCAGTGATGGAGTGTCAGTGGCCCAGCTCCTTCTAGTGGTCAAATCTGGTAAAGCTTTCCAAGGTGAATTTTGAGCCAGGTAGTCTCCAGTGGTGACTTGGAGCCTAACTTTCTAATCCCGCAGAAAATCTGGAGCTTCCAAGCATTATGAAACAGACCCAGAAACTATTAGGACAGTGGAAAACTGAGTTTAAACAACACTCTGATACTTCTATTATTGAGCACCTATAGGAAAGGGAGAGACTTTCCTAATTTATAATTGATGATTGATATTCTAAGACTCTAAGAAACATACACTGAAGGATCAGTTTGTAGGCCTTCTGTGTGAGTCTCCACTACCATTAATGTGCTCTAAAAGTGGTATTTCTGTTCCTTCTGCAAACATGAAAGACGTTGTGAATTAATACAGTAGTTCATTGGCCCCTACAACTTGGGGTTCTGCCTTGCTGTCTGAACAGGAAAAGCAGCGAACATGAAAGTACTTCACTTCCTACAGGCACCTCCAGCTTTGGGTTTACCTGGGAGCTAGGGGGTACTCTAGAGTTGGTCTGGTCTGAGATTCTGGTTTTAATCTCAATTTGATTCTGATCATAAGTCTACAAAAAGGAGACAAAATTTCAGTGGCATTTGTGCGCTGCAGGGTTAGGGTTCTAGGAATGAAGCGCTTTTTCATCTTTTATGCCATTCATTCCTCACTGCATTATTAGATGATGGTATTAATACTATACTCATTTTATAGTTCGGGAAGCAAGCTTTCAGAGAGGTTAAGTGGCTTGTTTAATGGCATGACTGATAAATTGGTAGAGTCAGGTCTCAAATCCAGGACTTCTAGTCGCGTTTTATGTCTGAGCTCAGGCCTTTCTTTGGCATCTCACCATTTCATTGCAGCAGAGCCTAGGAACACAGCAGGTGGAGGGGCAGTTGTGGTGGGTGGCTGTTCAGAGGGTGAGGGTTGAAGGAAAACTCCAGTGTGAGTTGGAACAATGCCCAGGGTGTGGCCCTTAGGGGTAGCAGCTGAGAATAAGGGGGGCTCTGCATTGGCTGGGAAATGTTATTTTGTTCTCTAGCCAAATGTCTACTCAAGTTTCCCTCTTAGCACACTTCAGAGAGCCCTAGAAAGCAGATAGGAGATAGAAGATTTGAAGTGGGAAGAAATACAAAATATGAAGTTGCCGAAGGGAAGTGTTTTCCTTTTGTGATGCTCAGAACTCAGTCTGGTTTGTGTTGTGTATCTCTGCAGATAGTCTCCTCAATCCAAATGGGGCTGTTGCCATGTTGCTGCTTTGCATCTCCGGATCTGAGCAAAGATTCCTCCTCCTCTGTTCCTCCCTGCCCCCCCTCCAGTCCTGGTGACTCAGCTCCTCCTCTCCTCTGGCTACAGTTAAGGGGGGAGGGGGGATGCTGAGAGCAGAGACTATTTTGGCTTCTCTGACCTTCAAAAGCAGTTTTTGGCAGTCTGGGGCAGGGGTGGGGCTGGTGCTGGGGTTTGAGTGGGTGGATGTCAATGTGTGGAAGGCATTAGGAGTTGGCCAGAACTGGGGAGGGTTGGTGGAAGAGAAGAGGGCAGGGAAGGACTCTATGGGAGCATGAGCATCACTGGGTTGGAACTGTATGCTAGGGCTCTCAAGATCGTCCCTTTGAGTCTTTTGAGTGCTGAAACAGAGGTAGAGACTAAGGGAAACAGCCAACAATGGAAGGATTAAGTTAGTGTAAGAAACATCAGAGAGAGAAATAGAAAAGTGCAGAGAAAAGGAGAGCACAGGGACCCAATACCCTACAAAGTCATAAGATTTTTTTTTTTTGTGATCCAAAGAGTACTTTATGTTGCACTTAATAATTGGCCTATAGTTAAAAAAAAAAAAAAAATCTCACTTGGGCCTGGGGCCCTGGTGATCCTCCTTGGTCATTTTTAACTCTCTCACTGAAAAGCAGAAAGCGCCCAGCCTCTTCAGATCTAATGACCCAAGAATTCCAAGTATCAGTGCTAGTGTGGTTACTGTGCTGTGTTGCATTGACACAGAACTACATGCAGCTCCCAGAGTCCCTGTGCCCCACCCAGAAGGGCTAGGGACCATGTGTCTACTCCAGAATTTCAACCTACACTGCAACCTAAAATGAGACTTCTACCCTCCCCTGGTTCCTGCAGATGTGGCTCAAAAGCCCACAGTGCTCACCACCCCATCCCCAGCCTTCATCTCAAGCAGTCCCCTCACTTTTATTCCATTCTTTCAGGTCCCCAACCCCTTTGTCTCCTGCTCCTCCAGGGATTGAAGGTCATTCCCTGGGTCTCAGGGGAGAGGCGGCAGATGGTTCCTGAGGGAAGGGGGAGGGCCCAGGCAGCCCACACCTCCTGTATCCCTGCAGTGTGTCATAGCACAGGACTTTGGTCTTTTGGCTGATGCTAAAAGGGCATTTCTTGATGAAGCAGTGTTGAGGGGAGAAGGGCCTTATGGGCCATTGTAGACCACCGTGGCTCTTTGACTTACTAGACAACTCCTCAGCACCCCCCAGAGCCAAGCAGAAGCATCAGAGCACTGACACTGTGAAGGCAAATAAACAGTTAAGTCTCCAGTGCCTCGTCATGGACCAGCCCCTCTTCCCCGCCCAGGCGCCGCCCTCCCCATCAAGCCCCCCCCCCCCCCACTCCCACCCCAAGTGCAAGTGCGGCAGACTCTTCCCTGAAGCTGCCGGCTGAGGCCGGAGCTGCAGCCTCCATGAGGGGCTCCCGCCCACACCCCAGGGTAAGAACCAAACCAAAGGGCTTTGCATGGGGGTGGGGGAATGCTGTGGTAGGGGTAGCGGGAAAGGAGTTGATACCTAATCTTGTGTGTTTGGAATTTGCCCAGCAGGGTGGGCAGACTGGGGGGACAGAGAGAAAAGATGAACATTACTGGCTGTGGGGTCAGCTTGGACCCAGGACCAGGTAGAGGCCAGTGGGGCCGGGACTGTGACAGTCCACCTCTCAGGCTGGGCTGGGTTGGGAGACATCAGCCTAGGGGCAGTAGCAGAGGGTGGTGTCTCTGGTTCTGCCTGGTAGCCCGGGGTGCTGGAGGACTTTGGGGGCTATGTCTTTGGGCAGAGGCAGAAGAATCTGAAGGAAAGGCGGATGTTGCGGGAATGCGCCTAATGGGAGGGTCTCTGGTGTCAGCTGCTGGATTGCTCAGCTGCTCCAATGCTGGGGGTGAGCGGGATAGCGAGTTTTTGCCAAGTAAGGCAAGGTGGGGGACACTGTGGAAAAAAAGGGAAGAAAGGGTCACTAAGACGTGGCACGCGCCTCTTCATAGACCAACCTATTTGCAGCGGCACCCCCCCCCCCCCATTCCCTGTAAACGGCTTGAGACTGGGGCTCTAAGCCCCCGCTTCTGGCTCCCTCTGGAGATTGAGAGGCCACTCGGGAGATTGAGAGCAAGCACTCCCTCCCCGGCAGCTGCCCCGCATTCCCAGTCCTGTCAAACCCACAGGTTCCAAGTCTCAACCCCACCCCCACCCCATCGCCGCTTCTCTTCCCAAGATGGGGGCTCTGGAACAGAGGCGCCAGTTTCTTCTCCCTCTCTTGTGTCCCCCCCTCCTCACCCCCCATGCAGAGGCAGCCAAGAAAATGACTTGTCATGCTGGGGTGGGGGGTGGGGGCGGAGCTGGAGCCTGAGCTCAGCGCGCACACTCACACACACTCACACACTGCGGCAAACTGCAGCTGCCCAAGCGGCCCCCCCTCCCCTTCTGCCTCACTGCGGAGACACCTGCCCTCCTGCCTGCTCAGCGTTGGCGGCCCAGGCCACCCCCACAGCATCACTGGCCAAGGGGAAGTGTCCCTGCCTCGTATGAAAGAAAAAGGAAAAACAAGTCAATTCCCTTCAGTGGGATTGCTGGGGAGCAGAAAAGAGAAATAGGGCTTTCTCCTAGGCCTCAAAAGGGTGCATGATATAGACCATGTAGTTGCCAGTCAGAACTGGAGAGCACATGGGTGAAGAACAGGGTCTTTCACCAAGACGTTAACTGGAATCAGAGAAGTCTAGTAGTTACACACAAGGGACTGTGAGGAATGGTCAACTGGTGGAGGAAGAGTGGTAAATAGAAAACAAATCAGTCTGTACCACAGATTTCTTCTTTCAGACCATTGTAGCTCGAATGTGTGACCTTGTGTGTATATGTCCGGGGTAGGGTAGGATTTGCCCTTTTATTTTTTTATTTTTATTTTTTTTTTTTTTTAATTTATTTTCGGGACAGAGAGAGACAGAGCATGAACGGGGGAGGGGCAGAGAGAGAGGGAGACACAGAATCGGAAACAGGCTCCAGGCTCCGAGCCATCAGCCCAGAGCCTGACGCGGGGCTCGAACTCACGGACCGCGAGATCGTGACCTGGCTGAAGTCGGACGCTTAACCGACTGCGCCACCCAGGCGCCCCATGATTTGCCCTTTTAAATCTGAACTACTTACGACTAGTCTAGGGCTAGCCTGGCCCTTCCCTGAACCTTGATACCCCTCATCTGCCCAAGAGCTGCCCCAGCCTGTCTCTAAGGTGGTTCTCATCCTCTGAACTGACCTCAAAGCTTCCCACAGTTCCCAAATTAATAGAAGAGAACCCTTGAACTCTTCTTGGGCTCCACCCACCCACTATGAGGTTTGTTCTTCGGACACATCTACAGTTCATTTCCCCTGCAGCTGCAAGTGCAGCCCTCTGCTGCCAGATTTGCCTGATCCTGGCACTGTGGTTCTTCCTCTTAACAAAGGCCCTGGCCCCAGGCTCCTCATGCCTAAGCCCCAGAAAGAGGAAAGAGCTGGATCACAGAAGAGGGTCTAGGGGACAGATTATGAGCACTCCCACCAATATCTTTCAGACAGCTCACTCCCGGGCCATCTGTTCAACTCTCTTTCTGCAAGGTAACGCCGCTGTGTGCAGCAGTTAGGAAGGGCAGGAACAGGGGATGGCAGCATCCTCCATTATCTTGTAACCTGCCACTTTCTTTCTTTGCTGCATTGCTCGGTGTTTCATGTGAGTCTGCAAGAGGGAAGTAGACAGGGCATTTGAGGCTGTTTTGTCTTTCTCCATGGCCTGGGGAACACTCTGAATCTCTCCTTCCTTATTTGTGTCTTGTTTGTGGACCCCTAACTCCCATCTCCATCGCAGAGGGCCCATAGGAGAGGGGCAAGGATGAGAGAAGAAACTGTTCACAAGGGATGGGTTGTGGGGCAGTGTACCAGGCCTCTCTTGTGCCTGGGGACATGGAGGTGAGGTGGGAGAGGGAGCTGTAACCTGTGGTGGTGGGAACAGCATGATTGTGTGCATGCTTGTGAGCTCAGGCTTGGCCTCTGAAGAACTAGAGAACAGAACAAGAAATTATACTCCTGTTTCTAATCTTTGAATTGTAAAAGCCCAAGGGTTCAGATAAATAGAAACAGTCTTTTGGAAAATGGGAATTCTGGCCTTGGATGGGGAATGGAAAGGAGGATGGGGAGTCTGTAGACACTGCAAAGTGCCCATCTCCATGTTTCCAGGCACTCTACTGGCATGAAAGCCCAGGGCAGAGGCAGGCTAATGAGGAGAGAGCTGAGTAAGCATCACAACCCCAGGAGCCCTCCCTCCAGCTGAGCCCCCCATCCCCAGGCAGCACCAGGAGCTTAGTGCTCGAGAGGGACAAAAGCTTCTTGTCAATAGGGCAGCCTGAGGCAGGAGTTTCAAGCGGAGGGGGTGGGGGTACCAGACTGAGCAGGCAGAGGGTGTGGCAGATGAAGGGAGGAGAGAAGACAGTCAGTGTGGGTGAAGGGAGGAGGAAACCCTGACAGGGAAGGGCTGGAGGAGCCAGTTCCTAGACCTTACTCAGCAGTATCCAAAGTGGCAGGATCTAAGGATTGCTAGCCTCCTCTTTCCCCTCAGCTCCATTGCTGTACATTCTTTTCTCTCCTTTCCCACACAATGCCTCTTCCCTTTTACTATACCCACTCTCTTCAATACAAAATCCTGCATCTCTCCCTCAGGCCAGAGGACCCTCTGCCACCAGAGTGAGATCCTTGAGACCGTCATCCTGGTAAACCCCAGTGCCGACAGCATCAGCTCTGAGGTAAGGCCAGGGCCTGTGCCTTGCCACAACGGCTTGTTGGAAGTGCTGTAACCCACCCCTGCCAGTACTACTGCTGAAAGGCCAAGAATTCCCAGACTTGGCTTTGAACCATCTAGGCTGCTTTATGATCCCCAGCCTTACACTGGAGGTATTGTGGGCCTACTAGTGGGGAGCATGTCTTTGCAGTACTAAGGGGAACCAGAAACATCCAGTGCCCTTCCCTGAGTTTCCCACATCCATGACCACTCTTGTCCTTCCATTATAGGTTCACCATCTCCTTAGCAGTCAATCAGCTCACAAACTACTGATCTTGAGTGGGCAAAGTTTAGAGCCTGGGGGAGACCTTATCCTACAGAGTGGCACCTATTCTTATCAGAACTTTGCCCAGGTCCTTCACAACCCAGAGGTAAGTGCCATGTCTGAGTCTGGGAGGAATGAAAACTGGGGTAGGACTAGGGCTGTGGGGAGGGATCCAAGGATGGGAAATCTCATGTTGCTTGAAGGTTGGGAACTTTGGTGGAAAAATACGAGGCGATCACCTCGCAAAGAGGT
This sequence comes from Neofelis nebulosa, assembly GCF_028018385.1. NCBI lineage: Eukaryota > Metazoa > Chordata > Mammalia > Carnivora > Felidae > Neofelis > Neofelis nebulosa. The sequence goes on along the minus strand of NC_080788.1, from coordinate 60,515,451 downwards.
GGAGACTAGCAGATTGAATCTGAGTTGGGTTAAGGCAACCCCAGCTGTTTACCTGACCTGATCAGCCTTTCATCTCCCATTCCTCTAGATTGCCCAATTGCTCAGCAATAGAGACCCTGGAATCCAGGCCTTCCTCACCGTTTCCTGCTTAGGGGAGGGAGACTGGAGCCACCTGGGACTATCCAGTTCCCAAGAGACCCTGCACCTCCGACTAAACCCTGAGCCCACACTGCCCACCATGGATGGTGTGGCTGAATTCTCCGAGTACGTCTCTGAGACTGTGGATGTGCCATCTCCCTTTGACCTGCTAGAGCCCCCCACCTCAGGGGGCTTCCTCAAACTCTCTAAGCCTTGCTGCTATATCTTCCCTGGTGGCCGTGGAGACTCTGCCCTCTTTGCCGTTAATGGTTTCAACATCTTGGTGGATGGTGGCTCTGATCGCAAGTCCTGCTTCTGGAAGCTGGTGCGGCACCTGGACCGCATTGACTCAGTGCTGCTCACACACATTGGGGCAGATAACCTGCCAGGCATCAATGGACTCCTGCAGCGCAAAGTGGCAGAACTGGAGGAGGAGCAGTCCCAGGGCTCCAGCAGCTACAGTGACTGGGTGAAGAACCTCATCTCCCCTGAGCTTGGAGTTGTCTTCTTCAATGTGCCTGATAAGCTGCGGCTGCCTGATGCCTCCCGGAAAGCCAAGCGCAGCATTGAGGAGGCCTGCCTCACTCTGCAACACCTAAACCGCCTGGGCATCCAGGCCGAACCTCTGTACCGTGTGGTCAGCAACACCATTGAGCCACTGACCCTCTTCCACAAGATGGGTGTAGGACGGCTGGACATGTATGTCCTCAACCCTGTCAAGGACAGCAAAGAGATGCAGTTCCTCATGCAAAAGTGGGCAGGCAATAGTAAAGCTAAGACAGGCATTGTGTTGGCTAATGGGAAGGAGGCTGAGATCTCAGTGCCCTACCTGACTTCTATCACGGCTCTGGTTGTCTGGCTACCAGCCAATCCCACTGAGAAGATTGTACGTGTGCTTTTTCCAGGGAACGCACCCCAGAACAAGATCCTGGAGGGCCTGGAAAAGCTTCGGCACCTGGACTTCCTGCGGTACCCTGTGGCTACACAGAAAGACTTGGCCTCTGGGGCTGTGCCTGCCAACCTCAAACCCAGCAAAATCAAACAGCGGGCTGACAGCAAGGAGAGCCTCAAGGCCACTGCCAAGACAGCTGTAAGCAAGCTGGCCAAACGGGAGGAGGTGGCTGAAGAGGGAGCCAAGGAGGCCCGCTCAGAACTAGCCAAGGAGTTAGCCAAGACAGAGAAAAAAGTAAAAGAGTCATCTGAGAAGCCCCCAGAGAAGCCTACCAAGCCTGAAAGGGTGAGGACAGAGTCGAGTGAGGCACTGAAGGCAGAGAAGCGAAAGCTGATAAAAGACAAGGTAGGGAAGAAGCACCTAAAAGAAAAGATCTCAAAGCTGGAAGAGAAAAAAGACAAAGAGAAAAAAGAGATCAAGAAGGAGAGGAAGGAGCTCAAGAAGGATGAAGGAAGGAAGGAGGAGAAGAAGGATGCCAAGAAAGAGGAGAAGAGGAAAGATACCAAACCTGAGGTCAAGAAAATTTCCAAGCCAGACCTGAAGCCCTTTACCCCTGAGGTACGTAAGACCCTCTACAAAGCCAAGGCCCCTAGCAGGGCCAAAGTGGACAAGAGTCGGGCTGCCCGTGGGGAGAAGGAGCTGTCCTCTGAGCCCCGGACACCCCCAGCCCAGAAGGGGGCTGTACCACCCCCAACAGTCAGTGGGCACAGGGAGCTGGCTCTGTCTTCACCAGAGGATCTCACACAGGACTTTGAGGAGATGAAGCGTGAGGAGAGAGGGTTGCTGGCTGAACAAAGGGACCTAGGACTAGGAGAGAAACCACTCCCTCCAGACACTGCAGAGGAGGGACCCCCAAGCACAACTGGCCAGGAGATACCACCCTCTGTTCCACAGCTGGAACAAGAAGAGCCCATGATGAAGGAGAAAGAGATTGTCCCAGACATCCCTGAAGAACAAGGTAGCAAGGATAGAGGCCCAGACTCTGGGGCTGAAACAGAGGAAGAGAAAGATACCTGGGAGGAAAAGAAGCAGAAGGAAGCAGAGAGGCTCCCTGATAAAATAGAAGCCAGAGAGGAAAGTGAACCTGAGGTAAAGGAGGATGTGATAGAGAAGGCTGAGTTAGAAGAAATGGAGGAGGTGCACCCTTCAGATGAGGAGGAAGAGGAAGAGACAAAGGCTGAAGGTTTTTACCAAAAACATATGCAGGAAGCCTTGAAGGCAACTCCAAGGATCAGGGAGGCCCTCGGGGGCCGGGAAGTAGGACTCCAGGGCAAAGCTCCTGAGAAGGAAACCTCATCATTCCTAAGCAGCCTGGCCACACCTGCAGGAGCCACTGAGCATGTCTCTTACATCCAGGATGAGACAATTCCTGGCTACTCAGAGACAGAGCAAACCATCTCAGATGAGGAGATTCATGATGAGCCGGAGGAACGTCCAGCTCCACCTAGATTTCCTACAAGTACCTATGACCTCCCTGAGCCTGAGGGTCCTGGCCCCTTTGAGGCTAGCCAGCCTACAGACAGTGCTGTTCCTGTCACCTCCAGCAAAGGCTATGGAGCAGCAGAGACTGAACTCACCTACCCCCCCAACATGGTGGCCGCCCCTCTGGCTGAAGAGGAACACGTGTCCTCGGCCACCTCAATCACTGAATGCGACAAGCTTTCTTCCTTTGCCACATCCGTGGCTGAGGACCAGTCTGTGGCTTCACTCACAGCTCCCCAGACAGAAGAGACAGGCAAGAGCTCCCTGCTGCTCGACACAGTTACAAGCATCCCCTCATCCCGCACTGAAGCCACTCAGGGCTTGGACTATGTGCCGTCGGCTGGTACCATCTCACCTACCTCTTCACTGGAAGAAGACAAGGGCTTCAAATCACCACCCTGTGAGGATTTCTCTGTGACTGGTGAGTCAGAGAAGAAAGGAGAGATTGTAGGGAGAGGCTTGCCTGGAGAGAGAGCTGTGGAAGAGGAAGAGGAGGAGACCACAAATGTAGAGATATCTGAGAAACTTCCCAGTCAGTTTGGAACCCCGATGTTTGGTGTCCCTGGGCATACCCTACATCAAGGAGAACCAGTCCTTGGAGAAGTGGAGGAGCGCTGCCTTAGCCCAGATGACAGCACGGTGAAAATGGCCTCTCCTCCACCATCTGGCCCACCCAGTGCCACCCACACACCCTTTCATCAGTCCCCAGTGGAAGAAAAGTCTGAGCCCCAAGACTTTCAGGAAGCAGGCTCCTGGGGAGGAACTAGGCGTACACCAGGTATGGGCAAGGAAGATGCTGCAGAGGAGATAGTTAAGCCTGGGCCTGAAGAGGTCACATTGGAAGAGGGAAAGGTGCCTCCTCCCAGGAGCCCCCATGCCCAGGAAGCACCTGTCAGCATCGTTGGAGAACATACAGGCTGCACTATCCAGCTGTTGCCAGAACAGGACAAAGCAATAGTCTTTGAGACTGTGGAGGCAGGAGAGCCCACAGGCCCAATTCTGGGAACAGAAGCTCTTTCCGGAGATTTGAGAACGTCACTCCAAGAATCTAGTGAAACTCAGAAAGATGGGGTGCTCCAGTTTCCTGACCAAAGCCTCTCCCCTGAAGATGCAGAGTCCGTATCTGTACTCAGTGTGGTCTCACCAGACACAGCTAACCAAGTAGCCATCCCCAGGTCTCCCTGTGGCCTGACAGAGCAGCACGTACACAAAGACCTTTGGCCAGAGGTATCTCCAGAAGACACCCGGTCACTTTCTCTCTCGGAAGAGAGTCCCAGCAAGGAGACCTCTCTGGATATCTCTTCTAAGCAGCTCTCTCCAGAAAGCCTTGGCACCCTCCAGTTTGGGGAACTAAGTCTTGGAAAGGAAGAAAAGGGGCCTCTGATACAGGCTGAGGACACCTCTCAGCACCTAGTGCGCACATCTATTCCAGAACCCTGTGCAGCCACACTATCACCTCCCACAGATGGGACCACTGGTTACTCTGTACTGGCAGACATCACAGATAAGAGCCCTGATGGAAAGTTACCTACCAGCTCCTTCCCTCACTCTACATTGTTGGGAGATGAGAAGCACTCACCTGGTGTGATCACAAGCCCTGGTGAACACATTCTGACACCTGACAGCTCCCTCACCAAGAGTCCTGAGTCTTTGCCAAGCCCTGCCATGGAGAGCATTGCCATGGAGTGGGAAGGTAAAGTTCCAGAGTTGAAAGACAGAACCCCAGAGCAGAGGGACAGGGGACCTGAACCAAAAGATGAAGTCTTACAGCAGGACAAAATTCTGGAGCAGAAGGATGACATTGCAGAGCAAAAGGATACAGCCATTGGCCAGAAAGATAAGGCTCTGGAAGAGAAGACTAAGGCTGTAGAGCAGCAGGATAAAGCTTTAGAACAAAAAGGCAGAGACTTAGAACAAAGGGACATAGCCCTGGAACAGAGGGACAAGGCCCTGGAATCAAAAGACAAAGACTTAGAACAAAAAGACAAGGTTCTGGAACAGGAGGACAAGATCCCAGAAGAAAAAGGTGAAACCTTAGAACAAAAAGTCAGAGACGTTGAGCATAAAGACAGGGCTCCAGAGGACAAGGTCCCTGAACTGAAGGGCAAGGCCTTAGGACAGACAGACGAAGTCCCTGAGCAGGAGGACAAGGCCCATGGACAGAAGGATAAGGCCTTAGAACAAAAAGACATAGACTCAGAACAAAAAGGCAAGGCCCAAGAACAGAAGGAGGAGGCCTTGGAAAAGAAGGATGAAGCCTTAGAACAAAAATACTGGGCCTTAGGACAGAAGGATGAAGCCCTGGAACAAAACAATAAGGCCACTGAACAGAAAGATAAGGCTCTGGAAGAGAAGGACAAAACTCAGGAGCAGGAGAGCCCAGTGCAGGAGGATAAAACCATGAAACCAAAGGAGAAGATCCTAGAGGAAAAATCTCCAGAAAAAGTTAAGGCTGTGCAACAGGAAGAAGAAGCTCTGCTGGAGAAGACCAAAGTTCTGGGGCTGGAAGAGAGCCCAGTGCATGAGGACAAGGCCCCGGATCAGGGAGAGAAGTACTGGAAGGAGCAGGATGTGGTACAGGAGTGGCAAGAAACATCTCCATCCAGAGATGAGCCAGTTGGAGAACAGAAAGAGCCTGCCCGGACATGGGAGGACACATCTCCTGAGCAGGAGGACAGGTACTGGAGGGGCAGAGAGGATGTGGCCCTGGAACAGGACACATACTGGAGGGAGCTGAGCTGTGAGCGTAAGGTCTGGTTCCCTCATGAGCTGGATGGCCAGGGGGCCCGGCCACGGTACACAGAAGAGCGGGAGAGCACTTTCCTTGATGAGGGGCCAGATGATGAACAAGAAGTGCCCCCACTGGAGCACACGCCTCAGAGCCCCTGGGCCTCAGACTTCAAGGGTTTTCAGGAGCCCTCACCACAGAAGGGACTGGAGGTGGAGCGCTGGCTTGCTGAGTCACCAGTTGGGCTGCCTCCAGAGGAAGAAGACAAGCTGACCCGTTCCCCTTTTGAAATCATCTCTCCTCCAGCCTCCCCACCTGAGGTGGTTGGACAGAGGGTTCCTCCAGCTCCTGGACAAGAAAGCCCTATCCCAGAGCCTGAGCCCATGCTACCCATGAGGAACGAACCCACCACCCCCTCATGGCTGGCTGACATCCCACCATGGGTGCCCAAGGACAGACCCCTGCCCCCTGCACCCCTCTCCCCAGCTCCAGCTCCCCCCACGCCTGCCCCAGAACCACACACTCCTGCACCCTTCTCCTGGGGCACCACTGAGTATGACAGTGTGGTGGCTGCAGCACAGGAGGCAGCAGCTGAGTTGGAAGGTGGGCCATACTCTCCCTTGGGGAAGGACTACCGCAAGGCTGAAGGGGAGACAGAAGAAGAAGGTGGGGCTGGGGCTCCTGGCAGCAGCCCTCAAAGCTCAAAGGTTCCAGAGGCCAGTGAAAGCCATCCCACCAAGGAGCCCGAACAGATAGAACCTGAGCAGAGAGAGCCCACACCCTATCCTGATGAGAGAAGTTTCCAGTACGCAGACATCTATGAGCAGATGATGCTTACTGGGCTTGGCCCTGCATGCCCCACTAGAGAGCCTCCGCTTGGGGCAGCTGGGGACTGGCCCCCACGCATCTCAGCCAAGGAGGAGGCTGCTGGCCGAAACCCATCTGCAGAGAAGGAGCTTTCATCTCCTGTCTCACCCAAGAGCCTCCAATCTGACACTCCAACCTTTAGCTATGCAGCCCTGGCGGGACCCACTTTACCCCCTAGGCAAGAGCCTGAGCTGGGTCCGAGTATGGAGCCCAGCCTCACCCCACCTGCAGTGCCCCCCCGTGTTCCTATCCCTCTGAGCAAAGGCCCAAGCCCCTCTCTTAATGGTAATATCCTGAGCTGTAGCCCAGATAGGAGAACCCCATCACCCAAGGAATCAGGCCAGGGTCACTGGGATGACAGCACTAGTGACTCAGAGCTGGAGAAGGGAGCACGGGAACAGCCAGAGAAAGAGGCCGAGTCCCCGAGTCCCCCTCACCCCATCCCTGCAGGGCCCCCTACATTGTGGCCTGAAAGTGAGGCACATACCAGCCCTCCCTCGGACTCACACCTGGGCCCTGCCCGACCCAGCCTGGACTTCCCTGCTTCAGCCTTTGGCTTCTCCTCATTGCAGCCAGCTCCCCCACAGCTGCCCTCTCCTGCTGAACCCCGCTCAGCACCCTGTGGCTCCCTTGCCTTCTCTGGGGACCGAGCTCTGGCTCTGGCTCCGGGTCCCCCCACCAGAGCCCGGCATGATGAGTACCTCGAAGTGACCAAGGCCCCCAGCCTGGACTCCTCACTGCCCCAGCTCCCATCACCCAGCTCTCCTGGGGCTCCTCTCCTCTCCAGTCTGCCAAGACCTGCTTCACCAGCCCTGTCTGAAGGCTCCTCCTCTGAGGCCACCACACCTGTGATTTCAAGTGTGGCTGAGCGCTTCCCTCCTGGCCTGGAGGCTGCAGAACGGGGGTCTGGAGAGCTGGTCTCAGGAATGGAACCAGCTGCCCAAAGTCTCTGGGACCTCACTCCTCTGAGCCCAGCACCCCCAGCTTCACTGGACTTGGTCCCAGCTCCAGCTCCAAGCTTACCTGGAGACATGGATGACAGCACTCTGCCCTGCCGCCTGGAATGCACAGGAGCTGCCACCAAGAAGCCAAGCCCATTCCAGAGTCCCTCTGGGGATTGTGCCACCAATGGCCCAACTGAAACCAGCCCCAACCCCCCACGCCCTGCCCTGGCCAAGGCTGAGAAAGAAGCAGCTGAGACTTGCCCTGCCTGGGAACGTGGGGCCTGGCCTGAGGGAGCCGAGAGGAGTTCCCGACCTGACACACTTCTTTCCCCTGAGCAGCCACTGTGCCCTGGAGGGGCTTCTGGAGGCCAACCCAGAAGTGTCTCCCCTGAGGTTGAGGCTGGGCCCCAGGGATGTGCTGCTGAGCTCCGGCCCCACCGAGGGGAACTCTCCCCATCTTTTCTGAACCCACCTCTGCCCCAATCCACAGATGAAGGTGACCTCTCAACTGAAGATGCTCGGCTAGTAGGGAGGGGAGGGCGGCGCCGGGCAGGGGGCCCAGGGGCCACAGGGGGCCCATGCCCTGTGGCTGATGAGACACCCCCAACATCAGCCAGTGACTCAGGCTCCTCACAATCAGATTCTGATGTTCCACCAGAAACTGAGGAGTGTCCATCCATCACAGCTGAGGCAGCTCTTGACTCAGATGAAGATGGGGACTTCCTGCCTGTGGACAAAGCTGGAGGGGTCAGTGGGACTCACCATCCCAGGCCTGGCCATGACCCACCCCCTATCCCTCAGCCAGACCCCCGCCCATCCCCTCCTCGCCCTGATGTGTGCATGGCTGACCCTGAGGGGCTCAGCTCAGAATCTGGAAGGCTAGAAAAACTACGTGAGAAGGAGAAAGCACAGGGGAGAGTAGGGCGCAGGGCCCCAGGCAGGGGCAAGCCAGCATCTCCTGCCCGGCGTCTGGATCTTCGGGGAAAACGCTCACCCACCCCTGGTAAAGGGCCTGCAGATCGAGCATCCCGGGTCCCACCCCGACCACGCAGCACTCCAAGCCAAGTCACCCCAGCAGAGGAAAAGGATGGACACAGCCCCATGTCCAAAGGCCTAGTCAATGGACTCAAGGCAGGATCATGTAAGTATAACATGAAAAGTTAGAGATTGTGGGTTGGGGTTGGGTGTGGCTGGTCAAAGACTCCAGGAGTAGGAGAAACTGTGGAAGATTGCTAAAAGTGTCTACCTCTCCAATGAGTCCTGGCTTGTCTCTACAGCGGCCTTGGGTTCCAAGGGCAGCTCTGGCTCCCCTGTATACGTGGATCTCGCCTATATCCCGAATCATTGCAGTGGCAAGACTGCTGACCTTGACTTCTTCCGTCGAGTGCGTGCATCCTACTATGTGGTCAGTGGGAATGACCCTGTCAATGGCGAGCCGAGCCGGGCTGTGCTGGATGCCCTGCTGGAGGGCAAGGCCCAATGGGGGGAGAATCTTCAGGTGAGTGGCAAGGGATGCCAAGGAGGAGGTCTGGTCAAAGCTTACTCAGTGGAACACAGTCTCTACTCATAAAAGAACTGAACCCTTTCTATGGGCAGTGGGACTACTTCCTAGACCATCAGGTGTGATGCCCCATCCCCCTCACTTACCTTCCCTTCATAATGTCACATCAGGCATGTCTTGTCTCCCTCCTAGGTGACTCTAATCCCTACCCATGACACGGAGGTGACTCGTGAATGGTACCAGCAGACTCATGAGCAGCAGCAACAACTGAATGTTCTGGTCCTGGCTAGCAGCAGCACCGTGGTCATGCAAGATGAGTCCTTTCCAGCCTGCAAGATTGAGTTCTGAAAGAACCACACTCCTTTCCCCAGGAATCTGCTTCCCCAGCTCCCTTAGAGAATGGCTATTGCTGAGTCCGTTGGGGTTGAGGGACACGGGAGCTGGGGTGGGGGAGACGGGGCGGGATGTCTTGTTGTGGGAATTTGGGCTGGGCTAAATGGGAGAGGTTGTCCCTCCCCCTCATCCATACCCAACGGGATTTTCAAAACCAAAGGCAACAGGGATTGGATAGAGGGAGGGCACGAAATTAGGATAGGAGGTCATCTGTGCCTGAGAACTCTGGAGTGCCACCCTCTCCTAACACTACCAAATGTTTGTATTGGGTGGGAAGGAAGGATGGGTCTCAGCAACCTCCTCCCTCATGGAGGGACATCATATATCCCCAAGCCCAGGGACCTCTTTATCTCTATTTAGCAACCCAAGGAAAAATTTCCAGTAATAATCTATGTGACCTGGGGCAGGATTCTGTCAGTAAGGTACCCAGAGCTGCGCCCCTTCCTCCATCTCCCATTCCCTTACCCACCGGGGTCTGGGTTCCAGCAGGGGTCTAGGGGTAAACCACTGCTATACTGTCCCACTGCCCCCCACCATATCTGAATGTCTCAATACAAAACTTGAAGCTCTTTTGACCAACAGACTGGTGAGAGAAGAAAGTTGCTTATCCTCCCAGCCCCTGCTTCATACCATTCACATCCCAGAGCTGTGCCCAGACCAGGCCTATTGGGCAGCACAAGAGGGGCAAGGAGAGCCCAGCCCCAATCCCAGAATTCCTCCAAGCTCCCTGACCTTTTGGCGTTTTCACCTACCCATTCCAATTATCCTCATCCCTTTTCATCCCCTGCTTGGCTTCTCTGCATGTGGTCATCTGCTGTGGCCTGGTGTGTAATGGGTTAAAAATAAGCCACTGCCTGACATCCCAACATTTGACACCCCAGCAATGTGTGACTCCCCCCAACATTCCACTATGCCATCCTGCAGCTGAAATGGGAACACTGGCTGCCTTTCCAGCCCTAAACTCTTGGACAGAGGATCTGGGAGGTAGAGGCTATGCCAGAGAACTTGGGGAAAATGAGAGGAAGGGAAGAGGGAGACAAAGCTGAGCTAAAGCTGAACTCCTACTGAGTAAGATGAAAACAGGCTGAAGAAACCACCCCAGGAGAGGACCTCTCCCCAAGCAAGCCAATGAGCAGCCCTGCCAGACTATCGCCGGACTGAGAAATCCAGACACTCGTCAGGGCTCGGCTTCTCTGCCAAATGACTGTGTGGAAAATAATATGAGCCGGCCTGTGTTCTTCCTAGCTCCCACCCTCCCTGTGCTGCTGTGCTCTGCTCCTCCCCACACTTCCCTGCTATAGTTCCCAGCTGCTGTAATGGAGCCGCCTCCAACTCTAACAATAAAATCAAGTTCATTACAGATGCTGTCGTGAGGCTTAGGCTTTTTCTGACTCTACACATTGCTTAGTTGCTGGACCTTGGCTTCTACCTCTCTGCTTCTCCTGGCACTGTCATTGATTTTGATGTCTTTGATAACTGGAAGCAGCTCCAGGACCCAGGGAAGCCAGAGAACATCGGGTAGATAAAGGTAGAAAAGATATGGGGAGCCAGCATAATTTCTGAAAATGAGAATGCCAGAGTATGAGGAATAGGGGCCTAGGGTGGGGAGATACATTTGGTTTGGGGGAGGGAAGAGAGGGGCAGGGTGTCTGGGAAGGGGATCTGCATACTCTTGACTTGGGGTCAAGAGCTGAGGACTGAATAGCATCAGATACCCTGGATAAGGGAACACCAAAGAGTCAAAGAGTTGAGAAGCCCTAAGAGATCCAGAGCCTATTGAGGTTGTAATGAGCACTCACCTGTGCATTTAGAATTTCCATGAAGTTAATGCTGGATTTTTCCCTTGCGGTGAAACCCTTTATAGTCGTAGGTATGTCAGGAGAGGCCAGGTTGTTAATGTAAATATATGGGGAAGGGGATATTCCAGCCCTCCCAGTGTGCTGGGCTTTCTCAGTGTAAATGTCAAGGAGGTAAAGAAAGACCATAACCCCTTTATATCAACTCCTCCTTGACACTCACCCCAAATCATCAGAGTGGAAAATTAAGAGGGTGAATCTAAAGATCTGGTGAGAAGGCAAGTACCCACTGCTGCTTCACAGAAATAGAAACTCTGTCCCCGACAACACTACTCATTTAAGACATTTTAGGATGGTGGGCTGACTGCCATAGGGCCCTCCTGGGATGCCTGATCTCTTTTAATGTTTTAAAATGTTTATTTATGAGTGAGAGAGAGGCAGACTACAAACAGGGGAGGGGCAGAGAGAGAGGGAGACACAGAATCAGAAGCGGGCTCCAGGCTCTGAGCTGTCCGCACAGAGCCTGACAAGGGGCTCTAACCCACGAACTGTGAGATCAGGACCTGAGCCAAAGTCGGTCACTTAACCAACTGAACCACCCAGGCACCCCCCTGATCTCTTTATTTTATAGTTCCTTCCCACTCAACTATAGCAGCTTTTGACTGGTTCAAATTAATTCAGTCACACGATTGATTTATAGTCATATTCATACTTGAATTCACAAGGACATCATCACCACCATCAACATTTTTATTATTTCATATTTATTGAGCACTCATAATGTTCTAGCCACCCCACTGCAATGACTGCATTATTCCTCCTACCCATGCCCATTCCCATCCCCATATCTTTGGGAAAAGCTTCATAATCACACCTGACCCTAAAGACATAACAATAAAAGGAAAAACCTCTTGGGGACCCTGGAGTGTTTGGTCTTTGGCCAGTCTGTCCCTGGCACTACTACAGAAATATATATAATCTTTCCTCATGTCTGTACAATATTGATCTCTGCTGATTGCTTAAAATAGAACCTGATTTTCTCTGCTACAGCATCTCTTAAGCCAAGTAGCCCCACAACAAAAGGAGACCCAGCTTCACAGATTGGCCAAGAACCCCCAGAGCATTTTAAGTAGTTACTCTTAAAATTTTCACAGCAATCTAATACCTATTTTTCCCTAGAGCTATTGCCCAGAGGAACACTACTGGGGCAGAGGGGGAACTTGCGACATTATATAAAACACCCATAAACCCAATCTAAAGATTAATGACCACAATGGATGTTTGGGAAAGGGACTCTCTTTCCACCCCCCACCCAGACATTTCAGAGAGCCATCCTAGGCCCACCTGAGGAGTGCTAGCAAAGACAAGAATCTTCCTGAATGCACATATGGTCTAAGGGTACCTTGAGAAGTTGTGAATATTTCCCCAGAAAGCGGAGACCCGGGAGTCCCCTTTTGCACTTGATGTCCCCGGATGGTGTCTTCAGCAGTTAAGTGGCATTTCCTTTAACAATCTGGAATTTCTTGGGATGCTCAGAGGACGTTGGGTAATGATGCTTCAGCCCACCCCTTTATGGAAATCCTATTCAAGTCTAATGGCCATATGAGGAGTCAATGGTTGCTTTGAACATGAAATTGGCTCCCCTCCAAGCCCAGCTCGGGCACAGTTCTTGGCTTCATGCCAAGAGGACTGCTTCCTCAGACACCTCTGGTGAGATCCAAGGTCTTACACTGGTAGGTGAGTTAGCCAACAGAAAAAGTTGCTAGCTCAAATAGCTGGTATAGTGTGACACCACTAATGAGAACACGATTAATCACATGTTGCTGGTGGAAGGGGTGAGTGCTGGTTACAGGCTAGAGACTGGCTCTGAGGGTTTGGATCACTAGATTGACACTGGGCTTGGGGAATATCCTCTCCAGGCAGCTGGTCAGTCACCTCAGGGAACACCCAGGACTGCTGATTAACCTCAGGGACCTCCTGTACCTGCAGATCATCCTCCCCAGGAAACTCTTGGGATGGTTTATCTACCTCAGGAATGTCCTGAGACAACAGATTGATTGCAGAAGCCTCTTGGATTAGCCTGCCAACCTCTACAAAGAACTGGCATGACTCGCTGAGCTCCTCAGGGATCTCTTGGGCTGGCTTGCCAACTTCTACACCGATTTCCTGGACCAGGCCACCAACCCCTACAGGGAAACCATGGGCCAGCCTGCCAACCTCCACAGAGACCTCCTGGCATGGCCGGCTGACCTCCTCAGGGTTCTCCTGGCAAAGATGGCAAGCTTCCTCAGAGATTTTCTGGCACAGTTGACTCGCCTTCTGGCATGGCTGGTGGATTTGAGGGACCTCCTGGCATATCTGGTTAACATTATCATGATCCTTCTGGCATGGCTGGCTGATGACAGGAACCTCCTGGCATGGCTGGCTAAACTCTTCAGGGATGTCTTGGCATGGCTGGCTGATGTCAGGGACCTCCTGGCATGGCTGACTGATCTCCTCAGAAACTTCCTGGCATGGCTGGCTGGTTTCCACAGGTGGTTCCTGTGAAGACTGGCTTGGTTCAATAGGCTCTTGCATCCCTTCAACGGGGAACTCTTGTTCTCCATTCCCAGGGAGCATCCCAAGGCCTTGATGTTCTTCAATCATGTGTGAACTTACAGAAGGTTGATCACTGAAGCCAAAATGGCAGTTACCATCCACTGCAGTAGGGGAGGAAGGACCAGCACTGGACACAGTACTGGAAGGACCACTGCTGTCTGTAAAGCAAAGTCAGAAAACCAAGTCAGGCAAGCTGGAAGAGTAGGTTAAATTCTATGTATGTAGTCCAAATACCAGAATATACGGCCTATGTTAGTCATGTGTTGAGAAAAGAGGGTCTGATTCTTCCTAAGTTATGCAGAGGCTCCTAAATTAGCCCAGCTCAGGAACTGTTGGTCTGGCATAATGTATACTACAGGAGTATACAGGAGCACAAAGGTATATCTAAGACTTCAGAAGAGAGTGCTAAGGCCTACTTCACCCAGTTCTTTCACAAATGTACCCCCACCCTAACTCCAAATTCCCATTGTCCCTCATTCTTACTTTGGAAGCATATCAACACTGTATTCCAGTGGTTCATAATCAGGGGTATGTACCAAAACTATGGAATATTTAAAAAAATAAAAATTTCCAGGTTCCATCACCAGAAATTCTAATTCTGTAGGTTTAGGGTAAACGTGTGGGGTAGAGGGGGAAAAAGGCAACATATTTTATTGAGACACTCCCCATTAAACCTGATGTACATCTTTTGTTAAGAATCATTTTTTTAAGACAATCAGCTTATTTCTGCGGCAAAGGTAATCATTCTTTATAGCCCAAGAGATAAGTAAGCAGGAGAATGTAGCAAAATCTTGTGAATCAGAACAGCAGGAAGGAAAATTACCTGAAGATGGAAGACTGCCATGGAATCTAAATGGCAGAAGTTCTTAATTAACCCTTCTAGGGGTCACTGAACTCTTTGAAACTTTAATGAAAGTCACAGACTATCTTCTTAGAAAAATGTACAGAAAGGTATGCATATGGATATTCATACTATCTTCACAAATAATTCTTGGGGCTCAAAGACTTTACCCTGAAATCCATCCTGGATCCAAGGTTAAGACTTCTAAGTCTTGGAACACATACAGGTTTATGGATGTTATAGACATATACAACAACAACAACAAAAAACTAATTAGCTAGATACTGACAGTAATAAAATGAAGGTTTTAGAGTCTTCAATTACACTGTGGGACAATTCCTACCCCAATCTCTACTTCATTGACCTCTAGTAGCGGACTAATCTACTTTTCCTTTTGTAAATGTACTTATTGATAGTATTGTAATTTCATATATATAACACTGTGATACCAATAATGATAGATTTTGGAAATAGGAAACCTGAATATCCTGTCATCAAGGAGAACCTGGGAAAGTTGGCAAGCCTGAGACTGCAAAGGCTGAATCAGTCATTGAGTTTAGGGTATGCCAGTTCTCTCTTTTCTGTACAGGACCACAGGAAGCATGCTTCAAGCAGGAAAGAAAGAGGAACATGGTTTGGGCCACCAAAGCCTATTTAGGGCAGACAAACCCTAAAGAAAATATTTACCAATGAGGCTACACATCTCATACTGAGTCCAAAGTCTGATGGTAGATTAAAAACAAGAAAAAAAAAGTTTACCCAAGGATAGAAGTAGCTTTAATATTCAGCTAGTGGTCTGATTCAGGCAAATCAAAGAGGATAGACAGAAACAGAAGCAGGAAAAAAACAAGGTTTCCAGAGGCAGCCAAAGCAATCTTGAGAAAGAACAAAGCTGGAGGTATCACAATTCCAGATTTCAAGATATACTATAAAGCTGTAGTAATCAAAACAGTACTGACACAAAAATAGATTCATAGATCAATGGAACAGAATAAAGACCCATGCTTATATGGTCAATTAATCTGTGACAAAGGAAGCAAGAATATACAATGGGGAAAAACATTCTCTTCAATAAATGGTGTTGAAAAAACTGGAAGGCTACCTGCAAAAGAAGGAAACTGGACCACTTTCTGACACCATACACATAAAACAAACTCAAAATGGATTAAGGACCTGAAGCCATAAAAATCCTAGAAGACAGTACAGGCAGTAATCTCTCTGACATTGGCCAAAGCGACATTTTTCTAGATATGTGTTCTGAGGCAAGGGAAACAAAAACAGAAATAAACTATTGGGACTATACCCAGATGAAAAGCTTTTGCACAACAAAGGAAACCATCAACAAAACAAAAAGGCAACCTACAAAATGGGAGAAGATATTTGCAAATGATAGATCCAGTAAAGGGTTAGTATCTAAAATACATAAAGAACTTCTACAACTTAACACCAAAACCCCCCAGATAATCCAATTTAAAAATGGGCAGAAGATCTGAATAGACATTTTTCCAAAGAAGACATACAGATGGCCAACAGTCACACACAAAGATGCTCAACATCACTAATCATCAGGGAAATGCAGATCAAAATCACAATGAGATATCACCTAACACCTGTCAGAATGGCTAGAATAAAAAAAAAACAAGGAATAACATATAATGCTGTATGTTAACTAACTGGAATTAAAATTAAAACTTAAAAAAAAAAAACAAGAAATAACAAGTGCTGGGAGGATACGGAAGAAAAGGAATCCCTGTACACTACTGATGAGAATGTAAATTGGTAGGGTCACTGCAGAAAACAGTATGGAGGCTCCTCAAAAAATTAAAAATAGAAATGCCATATAACCCAATAATTCCACCACTGAGTATTTACCCAAAGAAAATGAAAATGCTAACGGGAAAGGACATATGCATCCCTATGTTTATTGCAGCATTATTTACAATAGCCAAGATATGGAAACAGCCCAAGTGTCCATCAATAGATGAATGGATAAAGAAGATGTATATATACGCAACAGAATACTACTCAACCATTAAAAGTATGCAATCTTACCATTTGTGACAATATGGATGAACCTAGAGGGTATTATGCTAAGTGAAATAAGTCAGACAGAAAGACAAATATCACTGATTTCACATATGTGTGGAATCTAAGAAAAAAAAATAAACAAATAAAAAACAGAATCAGACCTAAAATACAGAAAACAAACTGATGGTTGCCAGAGGGGAGGGAGCTGGGGGGATGGGCAAAACGGGTGAAGGGGAGTAGAGAATATAGGCTTCCAGTTATAGAATGAATAAGTCACAGGAATAAAAAGTACACCAAAGGGAATATAGTCAGTGGCACTGTAACAGGGTTGTATGGTGACAGATGGTAGCTATACTGGTGATCATAGCATAACGTATAGACTTGTTGAACCACTGTTTTATAACATTGCATTATCCACTGTACTCAAAATAATAATAATATTATTAAAAAAAAGATTTCCAGGGGCACAAAACCCATAAATACTCCAGGAGAGAGGTAAAAGGAGCAACGGCAAGGTGAATATAAGAGAATCTGAAATTCAGGGGAAGAACCCTTGGTGTCAGGAAGGGATGTTTCTTCTACATACAGAGTGCCAATTCAGCATTTAACCCAATGCTGAAATATGAATCTTTGCTTCAGTCCTATCCAAATAAAATAATAAAAGCCATGCTTGATTTTCATTATTTCCTGGAGGCAGGCTGAATAAGGAAAGGATTTTTCCATCACTGGTGTCTGGGGCCCTTATACTCCCTCTGATTGTCACCAGTATCTCCCCTTCCCTGCAATTACCCTAAGAACTCCTTGTGACTCCACTGTTCACACTGTTACCAAGGAAAATTAGTGATAGGCTAGATATTATAAAGAAGAGATGGGAAAAAGCAGCACCTCAACTTGAACTAACAGCTGAGAACAGACAACTTCCAAGAAAGGATATGTAGAAAGTAATACAAGATACTAGTTTCTTTCTGCCAACTTTTCTATATATCCAGGTTTCCTCCCAAGTCATCTATAGTTGAGAAAGCTGTAGAGACAAAATGGGAATCTGAGGAGAATGAAGTCCTTTCTTCCCCAAAGGACCTTCTGGGACACTATCTTTTAGGAGTCTCTCTAATGAAATAGAGGGGCATGGAGAACGGAGATAATGAGATAAAGAGATCCTCCCTTCACCTTGGAAACAACAGATGACACTGCTTCCCCTACTGGTTATTCCTGGTCTTTCAACCTTCATCTACATTTCTCTCATGACACAGATGTCTCTTTCATCAATCCCTCCATCCCTCTTGGCCTTTGTCCAGGCAGTTCCAAAAGGATTACTTACACCAAGGGGGCTTCTCAGAGCGCTGCCGGAGTTGTAGGGTAGGTGAATGCAGAGTACGGGGTGGGGAAAATGGGCTATCTGAGGCCTGGTTGCTGTGCATAGAGTCAAAGAGGGCTGGATAGAGTGGGGAGAGAGAAGGAAGGAAAAAATGAGTTTGAGGAAGAATCCAAGAACCACAGGTTCTCAACATAAGCCAAAACAAACTTACGCTTTCTCAGGCTGAAAAGTAGTGTTTCCTAGGGACGCTTCACACAAACCATTTTTAATATTTTAAACTTTATATTATGAATATTTTCATTTTCTGTTCCACTGTATCTCCCCATTTTTAAAAAAAGTTGTTGAAAGACTAGTACAATCCATACTGATACATTCATCTCCTATATTTACCACATCAATGTGTTAACATTTTGCCATACTTGTTTCACCCATTTCTTCACACTGAAGTTCTTTTTTAAAAATGAGAGACATTATGAAACATTTCAACTCTAAATTCATCAATATTCATCTCTAAAATATAAGGAATTTTTCCTACATAGCCACACACCATTAACAAGGCTAATAAAATTTAATAGTAATACCCTAATATCATCTAATACCCAATTCATATTCAAATCTCCCTCAATTATTCCAAAAATGTCTTCTTTAGTAATATCCAAACATGAACCATGCATTACATTTTATTATGTCTCCAAAGTCTCTTTTGATCTGGAATATTATCCTCCCCCGCCCCCCTGCCACACACACCATTTATTTCCCTCACACTCATTTTTTTAAAAAAACAGGTCAGTTGTCTCACAGAAATATTGTTTCCCACATTCTGGATTTGTCTGATTGCTCCCTCATAGAATTGTTTAACTTGTTTCACTATTGCTTGTATTTCCTATAAACTGGAAGTTAGATATAAAAGGCTTGATTAGATTATTCAGTTTAAATAACTTTGGTAAGAATATTTTAAGAGGTGATCCGATGTACTTTACATCACATCATATTAGAGGCACATAATATCTCACTGTCCCACTAAGTAAAGCTAAGTTTACTAACTGGGTTTAAGTGGTAGCCACAAGATCTCACCATTGAAAAGTTTTCTTGTTCTGATTAGAGGTAATTCTTGGGCACCATGCAACTCAATCAACATTTCACTTAATTGTGTTAGTATCCATTAATGATCCTTAATTATTTAAATGGTGATTTTCTAGTTCTATCAATCCTCCAACATTTATTAGCTGGCATATTTTCTGTAAAGAAGAGCTTTCCCTGGGGCTATTTGATTACACTGAACTGCAGTTCTTACTGAAAAGGTAAAATAAGAGTTTATTTACTTCCAATTAGTTTTCAGAGAAAAGAGGTAGTGAAAGTATTCTCCAATTGTGGCAGATGCGAATTATTTTATTTTTGCCCGCTTTTTAGTAGAATTACTTATTATTTATTATGAGCTTGTAGATTTTTATATATTCAGTGTACTTTAAATTATTTTTAAATGCTAAAATGTGGGGTGTCTGGGTGGCTCAGTCGGTTAAGCACCCAACTTTGGCTCGGGTCATGATCTCTAGGTTCATGGGTTCAAGCCCCGCATCAGGCTCTGTGCTGACAGCTCAGAGCCTGGAGCCTACTTTGGATTCTGTGTCTCCCTCTCTCTCTGCCTGCCCTCTTTGTCTCTCTCTCTCTCAAAAATAAATAAACATTAAAAATTTTTTTAAATGCTAAAATGTTCTGATTCTGGTCAGTGGGAGCCTCTTCAGGGCTTGATCACTTCCTTGCTTTTGTTATAACATGACTCAGGACCACCTTGTAATTTCCTTGTTCTAGACCATGCATTCTCAACAAAATTGGTTCTGGTGAGGGTGAAAAAAAATCTTAGCTATTCTGCTGGTTTGTGGTCCATCACATGGTCACAGACCATAAACACACATGTATTGTATATTTGTGGTATTAAAATTCCATGTGGTGGAGGCTACAAGGGGAAAAACTAAAAGACTCTGGGGATGGAGTGTGAACATTGGATTTCTTTTCACTTATTTAGGTCTTCTTTAATTTATTCAGCAATGTTTTGTAGTCTACCGTGCAGAAGTCTTTAAACTTCTTGGTTAAATTTGCTCCCAGGTATTTTATTCTTTCAGATGTTATTATAAATGGTATTGTTTTCTTAATTTCCTTTTTGGATTGTTCATTGCTGTTTACAGAAACACAATAAATTTTTGTGAGTTTATTTTGTACCCTGCAACTGGGCTGAATTTGTTCATTAGTTTTGGAAGGGTTTTTTTGAGGATTCTTTTCTTTTTTTCTATATAGGGCCATATCCTCTGCAAATAGGTTTAATTTCTCCCTTTCCAATTTCAATTCCTTTTTTTTTTTTTCTTGCCTAATTACTCTGCCTAAAATTTTCAGGACAATGTTGAGCAGTGGTGAATGTGGGCATCTTAGTCTTATTCTTGAATGTAGGGGAAAAACTTTTAGTCTTTTGCCATTGAGTATGATGTGTGTTATTGGTTGTTCATAAAGACCCTTTATCATGTTGAGGAAGTTTCCTTCCATTCCTAGTTTGCTGAGTGTTTTTTTCGTGAAAGGGTATTGGATTTTATCAAATGCTTTTCTATGTCAACGGAGATGATTGTGAGTTTTTCCCTGTGTTCTTTTATTTTTTATTTTTTAAAAGATTTAATTTTTTAACTTGTAAAAATAATGATAGAACAATTTTTTAAGTTTATTTATTTATTTTGAGAGAAAGCATGCACACACATGGGGAAGGGGCAGAGAGAGAGAGAGAGAGAGAGAGAGAGAGAGAGAGAGAGAGAGACAGAATCCCAAGCAGGCTGTGCTCAGTGTGGAGCCTGACTTGGGCTCAATCACATGACCATGAGATCATGACCTGAGCAGATATCAAGAGTTTGATGCTTAACTGACTGAGCCACCCAGGTGCCTCTTTTAATTTTTAAATATTTTTATTTTTATTTTAGAGAGAGAGAGACAGTGCATGCAAGCAGGGGAGAGGGGCAAGTTGGGGGGGGGGGCAGAGACAGAATGAGAAAGAGAGAGAGAGAGAGAGACTCTATGCTCAGCACAGAGCCCAAAGCAGGGCTCAATCCCATGACCCTGGGATCATGACATGAGCTGAAATCAAGAGAGGAACACTCAACCAACTAAGCCACCCAGGTGCCCCTCTTTTTGTTCTTTTAATGTAGTGTATTACATTACACTGACTGATTTTCTTATGTTGAATCATACTTGCATTTTTTTTTTCACTCTTGCATTCTTGAGGTAAATCTCACTTAGCCAACTTGCTGTTGGATTTGGTTTGCTAGTATTTGGTTGAGAATTTTTGCTTCTCTATTTATAAGGGATATTGGTCTGTAGTTTAATTTTCTTATGGTGTCTTTATCTGGCTTTGGTATCAAGGTAATGATGGCTTCATAGAAAGTATTTTCTCCTATTCTATTTTTTGGAAGAGTGTGAAAAGTATTAGAGTTAATTCTTATTAACTATTTGGTAGATTTCACCAGTGTAGCTATCTTGTCTTGGACTTTTCTTTCTTGAAAAGTTTTTCTACTGATTCAGTCTTTTTCTCTCTTACAGGTTATGTTCAGATTTTCCATTTCTTCTTGGGTCAGTTTTTATAGTTTCTGTGTTTCTAGGAATTTGTTCATTTCATCTAGGTTATCTAACTCATTGGCATATAATTATTCATAGTGCTCTCTTATAATCCTTTTTATTTCTGTAAAGTCAGCAGCCATGTCCCCAGTTTTATTCCTGATTTTGGTTATTTCCATCGACACTTGATTTTTCTTAGTCTAGTTAAAAGTTTGTCAATTATGTTAATTTTTTTCAAAGAACCAACTTTTGGTTTTGTTGATTCTGTTTTCTATTCCTTCCTTCTTTTGTCTTTGTTCTAATCTTCACTATTTCTTTTCTTCTACTAGCCTTGGGTTTAGTTCCTTAAAGTATAAAGTTAGGTTTTTGGTTTACCATCTTTCTTGTGTTCAAATGTAGGTGTTTACAGGTATAAATTTCACTCCTAGTACTGATTTTGCTGCATTCCATAATTTCTGGAATGCTGCATTTTCACTTTCATTCATCTCAAAGTATATTCTAACTTCCCTTGTGATTTCTTCTTTGACGCATAGGTTAAGAATATGTTTAATTTCAGGGTGCCTGCGTGGCTCAGTCATGATCTTGAGGTTTGTGAGTTTGAGCCCCCATCAGGCTCTGTACTGAGAGCTCAGAGCTTGGAGCCTGCTTCAATTCTGTGTTTCCCTCTCTCTGATTCTCCCCCCACCCTTTCTCTCTCTCTGTAAAAAATAAACATTAAAAAAACCAAATGTTTAATTTCTCCATATTTGTGAATTTTCCAGTTTTCTTTCTATTAATGATTTCTAGCACCATTCCAGTGTGGTTAGAGAGGATATTTGGTATGATTTCAATTTTTTAAAATTTATTTTTTTTGTGTCCTAGCATATGGTCTATCCTGTAGAATATTCCATGCGCACTTAAGAAGAATCTCTATTTGGGGCGCCTGGGTGGCGCAGTCGGTTAAGCGTCCGACTTCAGCCAGGTCGCGATCTTGCGGTCCGTGAGTTCGAGCCCCGCGTCGGGCTCTGGGCTGATGGCTCAGAGCCCGGAGCCTGTTTCCGATTCTGTGTCTCCCTCTCTCTCTGCCCCTCCCCCGTTCATGCTGTGTCTCTCTCTGTCCCAAAAATAAATAAAAAACGTTGAAAAAAAAAAAATTTAAAGAAGAATCTCTATTTGTTGGTGATGGAATATTCTATATATCTGTTAAGTTTAGCTGGTTTATAGCATTATTGAAGCTGTTTCCCTACTGATCTTCTGTCTGGTTGTTTTATCTATTATTAAAGGTGAGATATTACACTATTATCATAGAACTATCTCTCCCTTCAATTCTGTCAATGTTTGCTTCATATATTTGGGGACTCTGTTGTTCGGTGAGTATATGTTTATAATTTTTGTTGTGTTCTTGATGAACTGACCTTTTTATCAACATAGAGTGACTTTCTCTGTCTCTTATAACAATTTTTTATTGAGAGACCATTTTGTCTGACATTGGTATAGCTACCCTGGCTCTCATTTCGTTATTATTTGCATGGGATATCTTTTTCTATCCTTTCATTTTCAACCTATTTGCATCTTTGGATCTAAAGTGAATTTTGTGTAGATAGCATATAGTTGAATGACTTTCTAAAAAACCCATTTTGTTAATCTCTGCCTTTTAATTGGAGAGTTTTATTCATTTACATTTAAAGTAATTACTGATAAGGAAGAGCTTAATTCTGCCATTTCACTATTTGTTTCTATACAGCTTATACTTTATTTTTTTCCTCCTTTGCTCCATTACTATCATCTTTGGGTTTAATTGATTTTATGTAGTGTACCATTTTGATTCCCTTCTCATTTCCTTTTCTGTATATTTTCTAGATATTTTCTTAGTGATCACCGAGGAGCTTACAATTAACATTCTAAATTTATAACAATCTTGTTTGAATTGATGACAGTTTAGCTTCAATAACATACAAAAACTCTGCTCCTATAAAGCTCAGCCCTCACCTTATGTTGTTACTGTCACAAATTATATCTTTATTTATTATATGCCCATTAATACAGACTTGTGATGATTGTTTTATTCATTTATGTTAAGTTATATATGACACAAAAAGAGAAGTTACAAATCAAAAATACAGTAATGCTGACTTTTATATTTACCAATGTAGTTACCTTTATTTTGGTATGGTATCAAGTCACTATCTAGTGTCCTTTTATGTCAGCGTCAAAGGCTACTTTTAGCATTTCTCAGAAGGTCTTAATTTCTCTTTCATTTCTGAACAGTTTTGCTACATAAATAATTATTGGTTGACATTTTTTTTTCTTTTTTTTTTTTAATTTTTTTTTTTTTTTTCTTTTTCAACGTTTTTTTTTAAATTTATTTTTGGGACAGAGAGAGACAGAGCATGAACGGGGGAGGGGCAGAGAGAGAGGGAGACACAGAATCGGAAACAGGCTCCAGGCTCCGAGCCATCAGCCCAGAGCCTGACGCGGGGCTCGAACTCACGGACCGCGAGATCGTGACCTGGCTGAAGTCGGACGCTTAACCGACTGCGCCACCCAGGCGCCCCCATTTTTTTTTCTTTTAGCACTTTAAATATGTCATTCTATTGCTTTCTGGACTCTGTGATTTCTGATGAGAAATTGGTTGTTAATCTTACTAAAGATCCCTTGTATGTGACAAGTTGTTTTTTTCTTACTACTTTCAAGATGTTCTGTGTCTTTTGACAATTTGATAATAATGTATCTCAGTGGATTTTTTTTTATGTTTATTTTTGAGAGAGAGAGACAGAGGTGAATGGGAGAGGGGCAGAGAGAGAAAGAGGCACAGAATCCAAAGCAGGCTCCAGACTCTGAGCCGTCAGCACAGAGCCCGATGCAGGGCTCAAACCCACAAACCATGAGATAATGACTTGAACCAAAGTCGAGCGCTTAATTGACTCAGGTCAATTTACCCAGGTGCCCCTAAGTGCGGATATCTTTGAATTTATCCTTCCTGGTGTCTGAATTATTTGGATGTATAGATTTGTGTCTTTATCACATTTGAGAAGTCTTCAGAGCCATTATTCAAATATTTTTTCTGCCTCTCTCTCTTTCTGGGACTCCCACTATGAATATGTTGGTATCCTTGATGGTATCCCACAAATATCTTTGGCTCTGTTAATTTTTTTCATTCTTTTTTCTTTCTCCTTCTCAAAATGGACACTTTCAAATGACTTATCTTTATTTTGCTGACTCTTTCTTCTGCATGCTCATATCTTCTAAGAAACCCTCTAGTGAGTTTTGCGTTTGTTATACTTTTCAGTCCCAGAATTTCTGCCTGGTTCCTTTTTATATTTTCTATCTCTTTAATGACATTCTGTATTTGCTGAGACATTCTCCTGATGTCCTTTAGTTCTTTGTCCATGGTTTCCCTTAGCTCATTAACCATATTTAAGATAGCTGATTTAAAATATTTGTCCTAGTGAGTGCTTCCTCAGGGACTGTTTCCATTAATTTCTTCTGTGAATGGATCATATTGTCTTGTATCTTTGCATAGTGTATAATGTTTTGTTGAAAACTGGACATTTTGAATGATGCATTAACTCTGAGTATCAGATTATTCCCCCTCCTTAAGGTTTGTTTTCATTGTTTGCTGTAGGCTGTGGCTGTTTAGTGATTTTTCTAAACTCTTTTTGTGAAGTCTGTCTTCTTTACCATGTGTAGTCTCTGAAGTCTCTGTTCCTTTAGCTTGTTTCACAACTAGTGTTCTGACAAGGATTTCCTTGAATGCCAAGAACCAAAAGAAGGGGAGGGGAAGATGGGGGGAAAGGAGAAGGGAGGGAAGGGGAGTTCTCTCAGCCTTTACAGATTGGTTCTGTGTTGAGGTATTCCTTCAACAGTTAGCAAAAGTGTTTACAACTCCCCCTTGGTCTTCACTTCTTGCTTGTGCCAAGTACAGAGTTCAACCAGAGGTAAAATCTTAGGGTCATCTTGTGTGTTTTCTGCACGTGCGTCCCTCCCTAGGCATGCAAATGGCTTCTAAATTCCCCAGCATATGTGGGTGCCTTTGAATGCTTTAATTTTCCAAAAAAATTCTCTCCCTAAGTCTTTACCCCAGGCTTTCAGTACACTTATTGTTTGCCTCAATTATAATTTTTGCCCCAGGAAGCAGCATGTTATTCATATGCCTTACACTGTTTTCAAGGAACACTCTCCGCTACTTTACTGCCCTGATTCAGGTCCAAGTTAAGTGAAACAAAGGTAAGTACCCTGTGACAGTTCTTTAGGTTAGACAAGTTAGAATAGATAAATTAGAATAGACAAACACAATTCTTTGAGAATAAAGTCTGTTCTCTCTTTGGAACCAGGGACCAGAGCCCCACACTGAGAACATGGCCTGCTGTCTTTAAGACTGATGCCAAAGTTGGGGAGAGGGTGGGATAAGAGACAGTAAAATGATGGGAAGCTTTCTCCCATTCTTAGGTTGCCTCTTTCTCAATTGACCATTTTCCTGGTTGATGCAAACTTTTGATTATTTTCCAGAGTTCTGACAAAGCTGATTCTGATAGTTTTTGCTTGATTTTTTGGTGCTTCTATGAAAAGACAAGCCCTTGGAACAACCTATTAATTAATTTTTACATTTAGATTTCTCAAATGTAAAATAAACATTTCTGAAATGTAGAAATAGACATTTCTAAAATGTCTATCTTTCCCCCAGTATTTTGAAATACTAACTTCATCTGTTTGTATATTTTCTATTCTGTTGATTGGTCTCTCTGTCCATTCACGTACAATACAACAGTGTTTTCATAATAGAAGTTTTATAGAATGTTGTGAGATCTGATAGGGCTAGTAACTTTTAACTACTCTTCTTTTTGAGGTTTTCTTTGGCTACTCTTGCTTATTTTTCAATGACAACTTCAGAATCAATTTGTCTGACTTTAGAAAAACAGCCGCATTTTTATTGGAATTATGTTAAATTTATAAATTAACTTGGGAAGTTATGATGTTGAATTGGCCTATGCAATTAAACAATTTTTCAAGTCTACTTTTGTGTCTTTTTAGAGTGCCTATATTTTTAATTTATTATTCATGTTCTAGGAAGCACAGGGGCAGAGACAGAGACAGACGTACAAGATAAGAGTATTCTCCATACCTGCAGATGCCTGCGCTTGGGCATCAGTGTGGCGCTGGCAGACGGTACTCAGGAATTCACTCACTTGACGCAGGGAAAGGGCATTATGCAGTGTTTCCAGAGGGTATATGGTAGGCACCATGGAACACCCTTCAAATCCTGTTAGAAAAGAGATGGGCAAAGTCAATGTTATTCCTGCCAGATATACCCCAATTGTCCAAGGAAGCATGGAGAGTCCCTGAGAGCCATCAGGAGAGTCCGTGGCTTTTGGAGATGGGGTATCCAAGATTCTCAAGAGTGGGAACTCTTTAGAGCCCATAAAGGAGTCTGTTTCTCACTTCCAGATTTCCTAAAAAGTCTACCTGCTAAGACCTCCAAGTGAATCGAATCATCTCTGATCCTACCTATGGAGAGCCTGCAATGACCCATGGAAAAATCAACAGAATTCCAATAGGGTAAGTACCTACATTGCTCCTGCTCTTTCTAGGGGAATAAAACAAAAGTCCAGAGGTAATGGTGAAATTGTAGGTCTAAATGAGGTAGGGAGGTCATGGAGCTGGGAAGAAACAGCAGGTTTCAGGGATCATGTAAAGAGAACTGGATTAAAGAGGGGGGCATGGAATCTGAGGAGGGGTTCATGCAGATTTAGGATATGGGTAGAAAGACTAGCTGAAAGCTAGTCTGGAAGCAAGCTGGAGTGCATGCAATACACATGAAGCTCAGCCCAGGAAAACCACATGCATGAACAGGCTGGGGGATGGAAGTTCTTTCTTGGTCATTTCCATCACATCAAAGCTTCCCCTTCTGCTCTCACTGGAAAACCCCAGAAGACTTGCTAGAATTTCTCTAGTCCATCAGGAAAATGAGGCAAACCCCTAGGAAAAAGAATAAATACTGATTCTCTGTGCTGAACCCAACAATTCCGAGGTAAGTTCCCCAGTCTGGGTTGGGTGAAGTGTAAACCTAAATTTGGAACCTTAATCCCAGGGCCTCTTGGTGAAAGAAAAAAAAAAGTCCCCATTAGAGGATTAAGAACACACATCCCAAGTACTTTTTTCAGCCCCCAATCTTTCCTATGTCTCTTTACAATTCCTTAAAGAAACTAAGAGTAGGCACAACAACAATACCTATGTAAGACATAGCCTCTTGTTCCCTAATGACTAAAATCTATAACTCAAAAAGATTACACCTGACCATCTTCTAAGCTCTGGCCCTTGTGTGCTTCAAAGATTCGATTAAGACATTTGTGCCTCAATTTTCCCCTGTACTCTAGTGGCAGGAGCATAGAAGTATATGGTCTTTAGCTCCTCAGAGGGGCTAGAAAAATATTTAGATTTGAAGATGGTGCTAGCTGAGGGTTATAGACACAAGAGCAGATTCCAGGGCAAGAGACTATTCCTATACTGAATAGAGTTGGGAATGGGTAACATTAGGAGGCAGTGAGAAAGGAGAACAGGAAGGGGATGAGCAGCCAATGCTACAGCTACCAGGTAGTCTGGCCCCAATCCCATCCAAGCAACTAAATGCAAGTCACATAACCTTAGGGTAAACAGGAGAAAGGAATAGGTGGACTCTCCTGCCAGAAGTGCAATAAGCAAAGCAGTCAGTCCCAGCCAGGGTAACGGCAGCAGCCAGCTTGGTGGCAGGGGGTACCGTAGAGGCACTCGGGGTCATCCTGGCCTGAGCGCAGCCAGTTCCGGAAGAGGCGCAGGTGGTAGGAGCACTGGTGCAGGTGATGCGCCAGCGTGGCATCCAAGGAGACTGGCCGGCCCCCTGGACAGTCAGAGGAAAAACTGCGCAGCAACCGGACCACAGGGTGCTGGTCATCCAGCAGCTCTGGAGGGGATGGGGGGGACCACGGCAGGAAGCACAAAGATAAAGAAAGAGAAGAGGGAGAGACAATGAGGGGGGCACTGAATGGCACAAGCATTACTAGGAAGTGGGACCACTCAACTCCAAGGTGAGCTAAGAGAGAAGGAGAGATGGTCAGAACCACTGGGTATCTCTTGCAGGGAAGAAGAGTCGGCATCACATGGAATCTAAAAGAAGGGGCTAGTGAACCCTCATCATACAGCAAGGCCCTCCCCTCTCTCACTGAGGATAAATTAAGTCAGTGCTTACAGAGAGCAGTCACATCATTCTAGATGGGGGTAAGCTGGCAGTTTTGTGGCTGGAAGTCTTGATTAGAGCTCCAGTGTTCCTGGTCATCCCTGAACAGATGATCCCTGAACATCCCTACTTAGGGCCTGCTTCACAGACAAATGTATTTATAAAGTTGGTATAGAGATGCAAAGATTCAAAGTCACTTAGAGAAGAGTATCAAAAATGGTAGAGGGAATCAAGATAGAGTTTGAAGCTAAAAAGGCTCAGGCCAGGCCTCTGGACCAGACTCTAAAATAGCCACAAACAGGGAAGGTATTAGATAGGTGGCTAAGGAGATTGGCAGAACACCAGGTATAGAGGTCCTTTTAAACAGAGTATGTAAAAAACGGAATCCGTAAGTGAAAATGATGATATTGACTAATCAGCCTTTACGCTTACCCAAATATGCAGATATTTAAAAAATAATTGCATAAATCTCAGGATTCAGGAGACACTGTATCTATTACATAAGCCAAAAAAAAGTTAGGTAATTCTATATTTTCTTCCCACTGCTGTCTAACTTTGGTCAGCTGGTGAGTGGAAAAGCTTCAATCCTGAACCACTTACAATTTTAGCTGCGTGGCAAACTTTGTGGATATATGCAATTCAAATGCAAAAGGTTGAAGGCAGTGAAAGGCATGTGGAAAGGGGCATAGGAGGAGCAATAAGGAAAGGATCCTAGGAGAAAGGTATGCTGTCTTAAGACCTGATGGTATAGACAAGTTATGTTAGGGTAGCTAAAGAACTCCCAGATCAGAAGTGGTTCCACAGAGTGATCTTATGAGACTATGGTTTCCAGAGACATTATTATGGATGTCAGGAGAGGTTTCAGCTCTATCCAGGCACTAAGTGTATCCTACAAAAAATGGGCTTGGTAAATCCAATGGGTACACTCTAACATTCTGGATAAGGGTAAACTAGTCTCTTTCCCACTATATTAGTTTACTTTAGTGAGTTCAGCATGCAGTTTAGTAATGGGCCATTCTTGTATACTCAACATAGTCACAGGATGTGACAGAAGCATATCAGGAACAGAGGCAGGGATAGGCTGACAGATGTTCTCCTGCTAAAGTGAGATACTGCCTTGCCTCCTTGCCAAAGCTAGGTCAGGTTTTCCAGCTGCTATTTCAAAGACAGACCTCGTGGCAAGGAAATGGTGATGATGGGACAGTAGGTTGGCATATTGTTGTGACTAATCTGCATAAACAATTGTAGACAGAGCATCCACTCTGTAATTGCTGGGTCAGTGACACAAGATTTGACCATGGGGTAGAGCCCTCATGTTGTCCAGAGGGACAACTTAAATCTAGATAATCTTCAGCAAGAGATGTAATAGCTCCAAATTTCTCCAACAGGTAGATCCCAGATTCTGGTATCTGAGGCACTTTAGCCTCCAAACTCAAGTACAAGAAGAGGGCCAGAAGGTCTCTGAGGAAGTGTGCAGGGTGTCAAAGGAGATCCTGAATTTTCTCTCCTGTACCATATCTGAATTGTCCAGGTCTTTCTTCTGCTCTTCCTTCAGGAGAATTAATTCTTCTCTTCTTCAACTGGTGAGGCTGCTAACGAAGGCTTCAGGGAACTAGAGATATATAGGTTTGAGGATCTGTTTTATGAATTTGGATCTTTTCTCATAAAGCCTAAGAACTAGGCTAAATCAGTGATTTAGCTCTGATTTCAGGGGCCCAATTTCCTGGTACTATATTCTATACTCTAAGTAACACATCTCATAAGTCCAAGTCCCAAGTTGTGGGGTTGGGTTGGTGCGTGAGGCTCTACTCTGGAGATGATTGTGACACATGAAGGCCAGAAGAATTTGGAGCTAAATATGAAGGCACAGCGATGCCACTCTAAAAGGGGAGCTCCTGTCACAGGCACAAATGGGAGCCAGGGTGGGGGTGGGGTTATAAACCGAGCAAGTATAGGCTAGTCAACCTAGGGAGATTTCAGCAGTGCCTAGTGGAGAAGTATGGCCTGACTGGGCTAAAATCTAGCAGCTGCCACTGGCTATGGAGGTTTTTCCAGCCAGGAAGCCAGGCTAATTTTGCCTCCTTTGCAGAGTCTTAGTTCTCGGACAGAAGAAAATCATATATAAAGAAACCGGATTTACCTTGAAAACAAGGTACAAGGCAGAGAGAAATGAGGAATATGAAGGATAAAACAGGGAGTAAGTCCTGGGTTTCCCTGCCATGCCCTACAAAGAGACCACAGCTCTTCAATTTTTGGTTTACACAGATCTCTAAACTCTCCCACCTTAGTATGACCAGACCAGTTCTTCAATATTCTTGAAGTATTATTCCTTCCTAAGTCCCCCAGAATTCCCAGGTGACATCTCAACCTTCACTTCAAGCTTATCTGAGATAGCAGTGTCTTAGGCTGGGGCTAAAGGGAAACTGTGTAGTAACTCGTGTTATATAACCCAAGGTACAATCCCTTTTCCTTTACCTACTACCTCCTACTCCTTTCTTTCTCTCTTTATCCCAAATCGGTCTGGGCTCCTGTTTTCTAGGCCAACGCCCTAGGTTAGTAGTAACGTAAAGCAAATGTCAGGAGCACAAGAGCCACATAAAGTACACACAATGATAGGAGATAGGAATATGGTGATGGAAAACTGTAAACTCAAGACCTTATGGGTATGCTTGGGAGCTGGGAACTGCAGCAACATTGCTCCAAAAGAGAAACAAATTAGTCATTCACTCCAACAAAAAGTTGGAGAAAAAAACAGGAAGACCAAACTTATAAGCTGAGGAGTAGGGGGAAAAAAAAGAGATGGGGATAATACAGGAAATACTATTCTCTTCCTAAGAAGGAGAACCATTGTCATGTTTGTACAAAGCCCAGCAGTCATGTGATGGGAAAGGGAGAGGTTTAATTAATGTTTTGGTGATGATGCTGAAAAAAGTGACAGAACAGTGATGATGGTGACCATGGATGTAAATCCCTGAGTTGCCACACGGATAGAGCAGCCAGGCTGCAGCCAAGAGTAAAGTTTGTCACAACAAGGAGTATGTCCCAAGAGGGACACTGGTGAGTGGTTCAGAGACACCAGGTTGCCAACACAGTGGAAGACAGAGGCAGAGTCAGTGTCAGAACTCAGAGGTTAAGTGTCTGGAGGTGACATGATGAGGGGGAATGACATTGAGTCAGAAGCAAACGTACCGTTAGTCGGATGCTTTGCAAACGACACAGAAAATCGTTTTACGGCCGGGACAAACAAGAGCTCTGGGGAGAAAAGACATCATGGGGATTATACCCACCCCTGCCCCCACCCTCTGCTCTGGAATTTGCCCACAATATACTCTGTTCTTTACAGTTAGTATATGATCTGTTCCCACCCCACCCCCTAGATTCCTGACTACTACCTTTTGATCTTCTCCTTTGGTATAATCTCCTTGTAGGAATCTGTGTGTCATTTCTACCACAGTACGACCCCACAAACAACCCTAATTTCACCACAACATTCTCTTTCTGGTCATTTGGAAATAAAATCTGTGTAAAAACTTTCCTCCCTTCCCCCAATCTCTTTCCATATCATCTTTCCTGCCTTGACTGAGCAACTTCCCCATCCCTGATTTCCTAGATTTTAATTAAGATTCCACTGCATTCTTCCTGACCACGGATCATCCTCCTTGGTCCTTGCTCCTATAGGCCAGAATCCAGGAAAGAATATAAAGGTGGAATAAATTGATGTAGCAGGGCTGTATGTGGGAGATTATGAAGGGATAAGCATAAATAAGTAGTATTTGTATGGTGAGAGGGAATGTAAATGGAGGGGTGTATGGGGTCTTGGTTCCTTCTCCCCTCTATAATTGATGAAGAAAACTTGCTATAAGGCCAGAGTCAGTGCCACTTTAAGTATGAATAGTTCTTGAGCTGTGTCCGCGCTGGGGGACAAGTGAAAAAAAGAGTTGCCCCCCAAACCCACCCACATACCATCTCGGTGCTTGAGACTGGCAGGTGGTAGCTTTTTGCCATGGCTGCGGGCGTAGTCCTGAAGATTCGGAGCGCTGGAGGAGCCACCCAGCACTGTGGTGCTGAACAGCCCTGTGCACTGTGAGCCTGCAAGGCCGGGAGTGCATTAGTAGCCACACAAAGCTGCAATTACCACACAGAAGTACACATAACTTCACATGACAACATCAAGACACATACATATAGCTACTCAGAGCCACCACCATGTGACCACTTCTCATAACCACAAACAGATTTCACTATTGTCCATAGTCGCACCGGGCAAGCAAGGTAGGGATTCTGCCAAAGATCTATACTACTAGATACAAGAGACCACTACAAATACAATGTTAGTCATATTAGGGGACTCAAAGCTACTGAAAGGCATAGACTGTTTTCCAGGTGCCTCTTAGGAATGCTAAAAGAATAGGTAGATCTCTCTAGATCTCCCTAGATTTAATTCAGTGCTCCTTACCCTGGATATAGAGTTTGAAGAATTGAGAAATATAATACTTTATAGACTTACAAGGAAAGAACTTTGACTGAAACTAGAGACTAGGTTTTGAGCACTCAGCCCAAATTTCAAGTTCATGTAAGTTTCAATCCCTCCTAAGTTTTTCATCCAACATTCCCCTCCTTCTATCTCTCTTCAGGCCTTTTTTACGTTTCCCAAGAAAAGAAGTACGAGACTTACTGAATTTTTAAAGCTGGAAGGGACTTAAAGATTATCCAGTACAATCTCTTCATGTTAGAGGTGAAGAAACTGAGAGTCAAAAGGGATCTCATTTACTCAAGGTCATATAGTTTGTTAGGAGCTAAGCTAGACTAGAGTCCAGGTCTCCTGATTCTGAAGATCAGTTGTGTTCATTTAGAAAAGACATAATTATTTTTTTCATCAAGAAGAAACAGAGCATTGTTTCTGAAGTGAAGATGGACACAAATTAAAGGCCTGTGAAGAGTCAGGTGACTGCATGCAGAACATGCCTATTGTGTGCTGAGGACCCTATTAAGAACGAGGACCTGATAAACACGAAACAATGAAAAAGCCATGTTTTTCTGCTCTCAAACATTTATTGTCTCATAAGCCCTATCTCAAAGCCAGATGCCTACACACATAAGTTCAAAGAAAGCAAAGGGAACTCTACTGCCAGAGGAGTAAATAAAACTTAAAAAATCTCTGAAGCAAATAAGCCAGTCAATGTTCCAGATATTATTGAGAGTAGGGTTGAGACTCCAAAGTCCCCTCTCCTACTGTAGCTCACAAGGACAGAGTGGGAGGAAAGAGACAAGATTGACACCTAAGTTTCAGGAGTTGCATCTCTCCTTCCAAATCCATCTTAGCCAAGGCCTTGGCTTTGGCTTTGGAACTTAATATAGCAGAGATGGATAGAATGGAAAGGAGGTCAGCTTCCTTTGAGCCCACAAAGAAGGTGTCATGGTTTCAGGGGTCCCAGCATTTCAAAGCTACCATAAAAATCAAGAAGCTTAGACAGCTAATAATCTCTGTCCTGGAATTCAAGATTGCTGTTCTATGCAGCACCTTCTCCTACTTTTCATGTGTAAACAGG
The DNA here is from genome assembly GCF_028018385.1 of Neofelis nebulosa. Lineage (NCBI taxonomy): Eukaryota > Metazoa > Chordata > Mammalia > Carnivora > Felidae > Neofelis > Neofelis nebulosa. The sequence goes on along the minus strand of NC_080788.1, from coordinate 60,481,542 downwards.
CTCTAGAATGGGGCTCAAATAAAGCTTGTTAAATATGTCTACTTTTCTTCACAGAAGCTGAAACTAGCAGACTTTATCCCAGACCACCCGAGCTTTGTTCTATATTTACTTCCTCCCCTAATAATTTTCTGGTGCCATCCTGCCAATCTTGCCCTGTCCAGTCCTTGGATCATCTCAGAGGGTAGTGTCTAGGTTACCACCACCCTTGTCCTTGACAGCACTCCTACTCAACTGGGCCTGACACACCTATCCTCATTTTCAGCCTACTTGAAACCTATTCGTTACTGAAACTTCTAGGAAGAGAAGTCTGTGTCACAGATCCATCAATTTGCCATTTATTTTCCAGGCCCCAAACCATCTACCTCATCTCAGGGATCTAGAAGGCAACCTACTTCCATAAAACTAGCCAGGAAAGTTACCAAAACCTTTCTCCCCCTTGCTGGTCCAAATGCTGATTATGTTTAGGCCAAGAAATTGCCAAGGACAAAATTAACAGAAAAATGAAAGGAGCTAAATGGAGTGAATAATAGGACAAGATAGAAAGAGCCCGAGAACCAAGTCCAGACGCCACACAATTGTCTCTAACTGCCAGTTTACTTACTGGCTCACAAGACACTGTATTCAAAGATAGCCCCTCCCAAGGACCACTCCCCGCTCCCAAAGAATACAATACCCTCTGAGGCTTGGTCCTTCCTGCAGTCTGTGTTCTTAGGAAAGGTTGAATGATGTTCTCCACCCCTCTCCAGGAATCAAAAAAATCAAGAGACATTCCCTCAAAGTCCTGAGAGAAGCCTCTGCCACTACACCAGTCTCAGATTTGTCCCTCAATTTTCAGGAAGGAAGGAAAAAAAATTACAGGATTAGGAGAGGATGAAAGAGCCATGGAGGTAGGAGGGGCCTGAGCAGGGATACAATAAACATAGGTCTCAGAGGAAGACATGGCACAAGTTGTCCAAATGAGGAATATGACACTTATGAGGAGGTCACAAGTACATCTATTTATAGTTTTGTCTCTGGTAACTCTGAAGTATCAGAGTCTCCATGGCCCCTTAAGGTTGGGGCTAGACTGGGAGGACAGATAAGGAATGAGAGGGGAAGCCAGAAAAAAGTCCTTCAGCCAGAGAAATGGGAGTTGGTATAAAAAAACAAAAGACAAACACCTTCCTGGAATGGAAACAATCATCTGGGTTCAAAGTTCACACCTAAACATGGCTTCTCCCAATTCATCCTCCCTAGCCCCACCGACAATTCCACAGACTGAAATGACCCCAACACCCATGACTAAGGTTTCCCACAATAAAACCCTGAGGAACAGACAGACACACCTCCCCAACAACAACAGGTGAGATGCTGGAAGACCATACCTAGGCCACTCTGCTTCATCTCCGTTGGTGGCCGTGCAGATGAAAAGAGCCGGTAGCCACCAGGCCTCGAGGATGAAGTCTCAGAAAGCACCTGGAGAGAAAGGACTCTGTATTACCATTTTGGCACCTCAACCAAGAAGTCTAAAACCCTGGTCCAGAATTCCTGCCCCTATAAAGCCAAGCAATGTCAGAAAGTCTGGAAGAATCAAAAGATTTTTATGGGGGAAGAAGAATGAAAAGGGAATGAAGAATGTACTTCGCAGAGGGAACTGTACAGGGAATCCCATACCAGAAGGCACTTGTATTTCCAAGATGCCTGTCCCCATTGCCCTTCTATCCCAAATCTGAGAAATCATTATTCAACTATTTTCAGTTCTCAGCAGAGCAGTATTCCTTAATCTTATCTATCCCTCCATGGGATTCAGAAAGCCAATCACAATAGCTGAGCAACAATAAGAAATAAAGTCTGGCTACCCTCTCTTCTTTCCATGGGACAACTGTGGTTATGGCAACCACACTCAGTTTCTTATCTGAACCAAGAGGCCCTCCCCTCCATGTCTGGAGACGTGTAACAGATTTCTAAAAAGGCTACGAAGGCCTAATCACACAAACCCCAACATACACACCCTCCAACCCCCAGATAATGTTCTGAGTCCCTAGGTCCCAAAAGGCAAAGATAGAGGCAGGAAAGGAAGATGAAGTAGGGAGGGACACCTGTGTGCAGGATGCCAGGTGAGTGGTGGACACAGCCCGGGGCTGTAGGCCGATGGCTGGGGAAGGCCGGGGGAGGTCTCCTGACCTCCTGCGGCGCCGTCCCCGCAAGGGGATCAGGTCCAGGTTCCCCGTGCACTGCATGTTCATGACCTGCAATCAGACCGGGTGGAAAGCCGGTCACGGCTCCTTTAACTCCCAGGCTCCCAAAAGCCCCAGTGAGGCAGAGCTAGTTATAGACCTGGAGAGGATCATTACCTAGGGCACAGCTGCTATGAAGGTCACAGATCTATATTCTAAAACTGTCCAAAAATATGAGATGACAAGAGCAGAAGAAGGGATGGGGGAAGCGTTGTAGTCAATAAGGATAAAACTACCAATGCCTATACCTATAGAATAAGGAAAGGAAATATTAATATTAAAAGGCTGTGTGACCAAGGAGTAAAGAGACAATTTTCTTGCAAAACTGAGGAACATATCTTGGGCTACCATCATCCTGGATAAGCCATGGTATAAGTAACACTAGGAACTAAAAGGAAGGAATGTGATTACAACAGGAAGCTTCCCTATAGTCCTGAAAGAAAAAAGCCAACTCCTCAAGTCTGAGAGATGATACACAGAGGGCTCTGCTTTGCCTATGTCTCTCGACTGCTTAAACCAGAAAAGTGGGGGTTAAGCACAACAGTGCCAGAGAGACTGGCAGACGATGTGAATGGGGAAGACATTCAGATGTGGAAAAGCATTTTATTGATGGAAGATTATACATCATTCTGTCCATTTGATCTAGTCACATGAGTCTGCAGGGTACTAGTATATTATGGATACTAAGTTAACTTATACATCAAAGGGAAAATGATGCATACCACACTTAAAGAAGCTCTGAGTAGTCACAACATCAAATCTATCTTAAAATAATCAGGAAGAAAAAATAAGCCCAAAACAGAGTGCAGTTTATCTTTCCAACTTTCTCCAAAATCTGAACCGTAAACCTCTGGCTGAACCTATGTAAGCTAGTTGCAAATTCTTCTGAGTAGTCCTAAAATGAAAGATCAATTCCTTTAAGACAGAGAGCTGGTACAAAGCCAGGTGAACAGATTTGTCTGTCAAAGCAGGACCCAAATCGGACAGTCAGAGTCACTGAGACAGGGATAAATCATGGGGTCAAAAAGAGTGTCATTGGGCCCAAGAGGAAAAGACTCTGCAGGAAAAAACCAGGAACAAAAACCCCAGCACAGTTAGCTGGATACAATGTAATATTTACAACAGTTACTTCCTCTAGGCTAGAGAATTGGAACCAGGCCTAGAGGCAGACACAGGCCCAGGTCCCTAGATCTCCTCATCAGAACAGAGGGTAACACAGAGAGACCTCCATACTTTATTTCCTTTCTGGAATGAATACCGATAACTCTAAAGGAATGAAATTAGAGTGCTATATAATTGCTCCTGTTTGAGCTATAGTTTTTAACCCAAGGGAACAAAGAGATGGAGACAGCCTGGCCTTTAGTATCAATTGTTTTATTATTATAGCTACTGTTTACTGAGCATCTATATGGTGGATATTGCTTGTGTTTCATAGACAAAAAAAAACTTGAGGCTTGGAGAAGTTACCTGTCCAAGGTCACACAGCTTCTAGATATCAGCCTGGGAGTTTAGCCCAGAGTTCATGCTATTTCTACTATATTTCCTTTTAAAGAACAGCCTTTTCAAATTCATCCAAAGGCCTCCTCCTCATTATCATCTCTTAAAATCCTATCTCTCGGCACCTCTCACTGACATCTCCTTAATCTCAGAGGTAGCAACCAACTTAAAGGAGCTTTATTGGGAGACCAGCTATGAAACGGAGATTAAATAAAACATATCCATCAGGGGCAGAAGGACTCTGCTTAAGGTGCCAAGAATCCCCCCAAAGTGATTCAGAGGATTTATGGATATTGTCCTATGAACAATTCCACCACTTCTTTCTCCCAAGCCCCTCCTATTACCTCCATGGAGCCGGCTTTTCGGTTACGAATGAGGGGTGATCTCCTTGGGAGGCCAGGGCCCTCAGGGGGCTGAGGTGAAGTCTGCAATGCCCGGTCTGGCTCATCCGATGCCTTCCCTGGGCACAGGTTCTCCATGCTGCCTTGGTCTGCTTTCATCTCTTCATTCTACCCAACAACAAGCACAGATTCAAGAGGAGTTAATGGCCTCCAGCCTTCTAATCCTAGACCCCCAACCCTCTTACCTCCCTGTACTGTTTTCAAGTTTCCCACCACTTGGTTCCTAAATCCTCTAATCTAAAACCCCAGCACTCCAACCCACCTCAGAAGAAGCTGGACGGAATCCATAGCCAGTTGGGGCGTTGCCTTCTTCCTCAACACCTTTTACTCCAGGGCTGAAGTGTAGCTCCACATGGAACCGCTCCTCTGATAAGGGATCCTATGGGGCATCAACAGATGAAGGGGCAGTTGGAAAAGCTGAATATGGTGGTGGAAGACCAGGCAGGGACAACAGAGAAGAACTCAAGAGGATATATCCTCCCAGGGATGAGGTTCCAGTATCTTACTCCACTTTGGGGCTGATCTATCGTAAGCTTCCCCTTAACTATAGTCTAGTGTTAAAGATTCCTCATTACTTCACTTCTACCATTTGTGATCCACCACCCCACACAACTTTCTAGCCTCCAGTTCTACAACTCTTTCCATCCTTCTCTCACAGTAATTCAGTTTTGCTACAGTACATACAGCAGCACAGTTAAAGATACCTTTGTGAAGCCAGATGAAAAACGTATAATAATGTTTGAGTGAAAAAGACTCATCATAACATCATCCCAAATTCTATACCCTCCCTAATGCAGAGCTATGTTGTCTGATAGCTCTCTGGCTCAACACCATCCCAAAACACTTTTTTTTGTTCCAGAAGGAATCTCCTGGATGCTCTGTGACATGCTGTCCTTGGGTGTCACACCTAGCTGAATTCTACAAATTATAAGGATATGAAAGTTTCTAAGATGAGAATTAAGGAGAAAGAAAGGGCACCCTCATTACCCCCCCCCCCCCATTGGCTAATGCTCCTCACCCGTGTGTTGTCCTCATAAAGCATGATGACAATCTGGGTCATATAGTTGAGCTCTGAAATGGCACTAAGATAAGCCAAAGCTCGCTGCCATTGTGCATCCTGGGTCTCCTACCGAACAAAAGAAGATGAAAGTCAATGACCAAGGACTAGGAAGTCAGGGAAGGGGCAGGGAGACAAAGAGAATACAGAAGGCTTGTAATAAAAAGCAGGAAGAGGAGAGTAAAAGAATGCTTGGAATAAATGTTCATACGTTGAAGGAAGGAGGATCCTTACATCAAGAAGTCCCCCATAACGGAATACACTGAGTAGGGAATGGACATGGCTTTCACTGGTGAAATAGAGACGTGTTCGAACATGGCGACCTGGGGAGAGCACCCCTCGAGAGTACCTAAGATAAGAGCTAAGTCATTCACACTGTCAGATAATCTTCTTCCCACCCTTCCACAAACTCTTTCCTCCCAACTCAAAGACTGCTTTCCTTTCTATCCCAGGACCCCTTCTATTCTTGGTTCCCCAAGCTGTACCAGCCTGGATTCCTCCCAGGGCTCCCTGATATGCCCCTCCCTCCATCCAGCACCCCTCCCAGCCCTCCCTCACAGGGGATGCAGCTTGTTGACAGACTCATCCTCGTGGGTTCTCTGCAGGTCAAGTAGTATCTTCCGCAACAGTGGAAGACAGAAGCCCACAGCAATTTCCAGTTTCTCCTCCCGACTGATCCCGTATTCCTAGGGGCCACAGGCCAGGAATAAGTACGTCGATGAATCTTGTTTCCCTCTTGCCTCATACTCCCAGGCCCAAGATGATGCTTGTCTTCACCTCAGGTCTAGAGTTTCTTTCATATCCACCACATTCCCCCTCTCCAGGTGTCTCCTCAGTTAGCCTCTTGCACTTACTCAGAGCCAGAGTGAACCCTGACAAATATAGCAACTCAACTAATTCTTTCTCTAAGTTTTCTTTCCCTGGTTCCCACACCATCCCTCCTTTCTGCTTTTCTCCCCTTCCTTTCCCAGTGCCCCAGGCTATGAGACACACCTGGGGAATGACCACATCAGCCAGTGCCTTAGAGAGACGTAGTAACTCTGCTGTGCCTTGAAGTCCCAGATTCCCGTTGTGCTGCACATCATACTTGACACAGTCATAGATGTCAGGGATCTTACTGATATCATAGCGCCCACTCTTCTGTCGAAAGTCACGCTCCAGCTTGCTCCAACGCTGTAGCATGAGCTCTAGAGTCTCACTGTGGTAGAGTTGCAGGTCTGGAAGGAAGACAGACAGTCAGAAAGAACCAAAGATTTTACCTTCAACAAAAGACCCTAAAAAATCTGCAGTAGAATCAGAGAGATGAGGATGCCTTGTTTCAGACACTTAGAAGAGGGCACAGGAGTGCCTGAGTAACCCATCCATACCTGAAACCTTGAAGGGAAGATAGTACTATTCATACCCACCTACAGACTTGGGGTCCTGCATCCTTTCCCGGATCTGATGAGTGAGGTTTTCAATCAGGGCAAATACCTGATCACAGACCTTTACAGGATTCTGGATGATAGCCATGGAGTTGAGGAGGGAAGTGCTTCCAGTGGGAGCGAGCTATGAGCAACAGAGAGATGAAAAGCAAGATAGGCTCTGTGCTGATTGTGCAGAATCCTGTGAGCCTATTACAGAAACTGTCTGCCAGTAAGATCTGTTTATAGGCTCACTCTAATGAGAATTCCTGGGCTACAGGGCAGACCACCAGTTCCAAGATGAGAGGATTGCTCAAACACACAGTCATCTAAGGAGGGTTGAGGGTAAAAGCCTTAGAATCCAGAGGAAATAAAATAAACCTAGGTTCTTTTATTGGGGGGTTCTAAAATATACATGGAAAATACTGAGGAATAAAGATTAAACCAACCCCTCACAATCCCTACACAAGGTTTTCATGAGTGGGTAACAGAGGTAACAAAATCTTATTCCTCTAAACAAAATGTTAGCTTGAACCTACAGTAGAGGTCTTGCCTCAGAACTAGATTCCAGCTCAAGCTTTCAGGACAGTGACAGTCAATGAAGAATGGGGAAGTGAAAAGAGGATTATGGGTGGAAAACACATATTCAACCTAGGTCCTCACAAGTCCCATTTTTGCTAGCAAAAAGAAGCAAGAGAGAAAGAAAAAGTGCTTTAGCTTTTGAATTTGACACTGATTGGAAAATAAGAGAGCAAGGTCCTGTCCTTATTAAGTCCTGCTCAGAGAAAAATACAAAAAATGCCATTCTCCAGACAATGTTCTCAGCTACTTAGCTCATTGAAGAACCCATCAGAAATGGTTACACCATATTGTGAATAGACTTAACTGAATATACTTAATACACTGAACTACACACTTTAAAATGATTCAAGTGGGGGGCACCTGGCTGGCTCAGTCGGTAGAGCAGTCAACTCTTGATCTTGAGGTTGTGAGTTTGAACCCATGCTGAGTGTACAGATAACTCAAAAAAAAAAAAAATCTTAAAAAAAAGATTCAAGGGGTTCTACAGCTTCTATAAAAATATACTTTCTTTAAAAAACAAATCCATCAGAAATGAGGAGCTATCAGTGGGAGGATAGTACAAAATCACTGTCTGGCATATGATTCCCAGTCAATCAAGGTCTGGATACACAGCAAAAAAAGATAACATTGGGTAATGGCATCCACTGTGATTACTACCGTGAGACAGTACACTATAGTGGTGAACAGTCCGGGCTCTCAGGTTAGACTCTTTAGGTTAATACTAATTAGGTGACCTTGGAAAGGTTGCTTAAATTTTTCTGAGGTTAGGTTTTCTCATTTTTAAAATGGGGGAAAAGTAGTACAAGTCCACAGTTCCTATGGTGGATTAAATATGGTCATTAACTCTTTGTTACCTTCTTCTTGCCTACAATCTACACTGTGTACTGGCCCTGTGACTGCTTAACCAAAATAAAATAAAATAAAATAAAACAAAACCAAAAAGCAAAGTTACATTTAACTAATTAAGTCTTGACATATACTTTAAAAGAGCTCGGGGGGTGCCTGGGCAGCTCATTCGGTTGAGCATACGATTCTTGATTTTGGTTCAGGTCATAATCTCAGGGTCATGGGATCAAGCCCCATGTTAGGCTCTGCACTGAGCATGGAGTCTGCTTAAGATTCTCTCTCTCTTTTGCTCCTCTCCCCTGCTTGAGTGCACTCTCTCTCTAAATTAAAAAACTGAAAATAAAAAATAAAAGAGCTTGGAAGGAGGCACCTAGATGGCTCAGTCAGTAGAGTGTTTGGCTCTTGACCTCAGGGTTGTGAGTTTGAGCCCCATGTTGGGTGTAGAGGTTACTTAAAAATAAAATATTTTTTAAAAATATAAAAGAGCTTGGAAGCTTCTGCTTTTGGGATGTCCTAAGCTACCATTTAAGAAGTCTGGCTACCATGCTAGAGAAACCACATGGAGAAAACATATGGAGAGGAGAGGCTCTAAGACTATAGGTAGAGCATAAAGTGGGAGAGAACCCAGCTATCTTAGCGACCCAGTCAAGCCTTCAGATGGTTTCAGCCCCAACACATGGACAACATCTGGGCAGTTTTAGGAGAGACCCCAAGGAAGACCAGGTGAACCTAGAACTATGAGTAAGATAAAATGGATATTGTTTTAAGTTACTCAGTTTTGGGGTAGTTTTTTAAGTAGCAATAAATAACTGAAACATTATTTCATTCAAAATCTTTGGGACTGACTGTTTTAGAACTGAGAATTTTTCAGACTTTAGAATTAATATAGCACATAGTCATATGTTATATAATACCTCTAGCAGGACTGAGGGCATAACTAAACACATTTATGTTTCTGCAGCACAATATATGACTATTTACACTAAACAAAATAAATAGGAATTAGTAATAGTCTTTTTTTTTTAAGTTTATTTATTTATTTTGAGAGACAGTGCAAGCAGGGGAAGGACAGAGAGAGAGAGAGAGAGAGAGAGAAAGAGAGAGACAGACAGATAGACAAACAGAATCCCAAGCAGGAGAGAGAGAGAGAGAGAGAGAAAGAGAGAGACAGACAGATAGACAAACAGAATCCCAAGCAGAATTTGCACTGTCCATGTGGAGCTGGATGCGGGGCTTGAACCCATAGATTATGACCTGAGCTGAAATCAAGAGTCGGAGGCTAAACTGACTGAGCCACCTAGGAGCCCCAAGAATTAGAAATAGTCTTATCATGTCAGGTTTTGCTACCAAATGAATCTTGGTGCTTGATCTTTTTTATTTTTGAAATTATGAGTAAGAGATTATAGACCCATACTTAACTCAAAGGGTAAAGATTGAATGAGAAAATGTATGGAAAGCAGTGTCTACAATGTAGTAAGTACCATTACTGATCACCATTAGTTAGAATTCTAGGAATCTGGGATGGCGGTACATTGGGCACAAAAATAGGGAGAGCCTGACCTGATCATAATCCTCAGGACCAAAGGGTGCATCCTGTTGCAAAATATGGTGCAGTCGAGCCTTCACCCGGTGCTGGCAGCTGCTCAAGGAATCGCCATCGCTGTCCAGTAGCCCATTCATGTTGGCACTCTTCACCATTTGTACCAAAATGGGTGTTAGCTCCCCTTCTAGAGCCAGAAGGCCCTGGAGGGGAAGCACAAAATCTATTAGTTTTCCTTCCAGTCTACTTCCCCTAAGCCTAAATGGTCTCAGAGATCAAATGAGAGCTGGTATAGAGGCGAGGAGTACAGGTCAAGGTGCCTACGCCCACTTAATTATTCTCAGCTCATTCTCAGTGGTACAGAATGGGTCAGACACAAGCAGAAACTTCTCTGAGTCAGCACATAAACACCCTGACATTTCCCAACTAGTTCTCCAAACTCTTAGCTTCTCTATCTAATGGAAGCTGGGACTGTGAAAGAACTATAGTGTGCACCTTAGCAAAGGCAGCAGCAGTCATCTGGACACGGCCCTCATCAGAGGCATAGATCTTGAGATCATGGCGGAAAGTGCTATGGAGACGAAGCAGCCCACAACCAGGGAAGCCAGCATAGTCACCTGGGGGAGAAAGGGGAGGACCAAGAATGGACTGCTATACATACCCACATGGAAGAAAGAATGCTTCTTTCCCCCTTTAACTTTCCCATTGCCTCTGTCTCTTCATTCCCCCAATTTATTCTCTAATCATCTCATCCAAGCCCTGTTATTTGCCCCCCAGACACTCACTCACCCTGTCCTCCAGGGTACATGCAGCGAAAAGCTCGTCCCAGCTCCTCAGCCTGAACACGGCCATCAGGAGTCAGTTCTCCACCCCACTTCAGTACCAGCAACAGAGAAGGGGACAGGGCCTCCCGCTGTGGATCTGCAGGAATAAGGGGAAGTGAATAGGTCTAGATCTAAGAAAAATAGCTGGGAGGGGGGGCAGCTGGGTGGCTCAGTCAGTTAAATGTCCAGCTTCGGCTCAGGTCATGATCTTAAGATCTATGAGTTCAAGAGCCTTTCCTTTGGGCTGTCTGCTGTCAGCACAGAGCCGGCTTTGGATCCTCTGTCCCCTCTCTCTACCCGCCCCTCCCCCCCACCAAAATAAATAAACATTAAAAAAAAAAAAAAGAAAAGAAAAAAAAAGGAAAGTAGTGGGGACATCTAAATGTCAGGTCTTCTGAGGAGCCCAGAATGGTGATCTGGGGTAGAGGTCATCTAAAGGTTTTGTTTTTTATTATTTATTTCTATATTTTAATTTACAACCAAGTTAGTTAGCATATAGTACAATAATGTTTTCAGGTGTAGAATCCAGTGATTCATCTCCTACGTATAACACCCAGGGCTCATCCCAAGGGTTTTGTTTATTTTTTTAAGTTTATTTATTTTGAGAAAGAGAGAGAGGCAAGAGCGCAAGTAGGAGAGGTGCAGAGAGAGAGAGAGAGAGAGAGAGAGAGAGAGAGAATCCCAAGCAGGCTCCACATTGTCAGTGCAGAGCCTGATGTGGGGCTTGAACCCACGAACCGTGAAATCACGACTTGAGCTGAAATCAAGAGTCAGAGCACCCTCAGGTCATCTAAAGGTTTAAGAATAAGAGACTTGAGTGGTAATAGGAAGGGAGTATTATATCTTACCTTGCCCCTCATTAGTAGCTTTTACTCCATGAGGGTAGTAAGTCAACTGCACCTTCCGGTTGATGCCTGAGAAATGACCATACCTGCAGGATAAACTCAGTTTACTTTCTACCCCAGCACCTAGTTCTCACTGTCATTGGCTCCCCTCTCCTATCCCCTTTCTCACATCTCCAGCACAGACTTCAGCTGCTCTAGTTTCCCAGTCTTCTCCTCGATCTCACCACCTGGTTCTTTCTCCAGTTCAGCCAGTAACAGCCTTGTGATGTCCAGCACCTCCTGGAGGAAATAATAGGGTATCCATGAAGGAGACCAAGTCCTGGGCAGTTACCCTTTCATCCTGGTCTCTCACTGAGGCCCCCAATCCCATACCCACCTCGCTCCTCCCAGCCCAACTCACCACCTTACCTGTAGCTGCTCAGGCCGCTTCAGTTTTAATTTCCCTGTCTTGTAGCCACCATGTTTTTCAAACAGACTGAAAAATCTGAAGAAGTAAGGAAAAGCTTCAGTATGGGGTGAGACAGTCAAAGCCTTTGGGAACTTCCCCATCCCCATCTCTCTCACAAAAAACTATTTGTCTAAATCAGGACATTCATCCTACCTTGGATGTGTCACCTCCATCTTCATTTTCTGCTTGGGAGTACGATCTCCATGACGGATAATTGCAATGACACAACGGAGTTCCATCCTAAGATAGGGAATGTCATTAGAGCCTTTCCTCCAACCCACCCCACACCACCTCCCATCATTTCATCCTACATGACATGTCAAAGAGCAGAGGAAAAACTGAGATTAAGAATATAGGCAGGGTTAAGGAAATTGCCTAGAAGATACCCAGCCTCCACTAGTCATATGGTATAGGGTCAGAAAGTAACCACTGGTCTGATTCAGGTGCCTTAAGTAGGTTACTCCAGATTTTATACTTTTGCTCACATAGTGCCAGATGTGGTAGGGACAATGGGAATGTCCTCAGCCTCTGTGGGGATGGACCATGGGATCTGGAACTGTGGAGCAAGCTCCCGCATGATGGTGTTCCTAGAAGGAAAAACATGAAGAAATGTATGAAAATGAATGAACCACAACTACACATATGAATAAAGCTCACAGAAATTAGCAAGTTGTAGAATATATTATATAAACTCTAAAAACATGCCCCCCAAAAAAGCCCCCATAGATGTATTAAAATATTAATAAATGCATGGGAATGACAAACACCAAATTAAGGATTGTGGTTACCTCTGGGTAGAAAGGGAAGGGATGTAATTAGCAAGGAGTATTCTTAATATTTTATTCAAGCCTGAGTGGCTCTGTCAGTTAAGTGTCTGACTTCTGCTTAGGTCATGATATCACAATTCATGAGTTCGAGCCTCACATCAGGCTCTCTGCTGTCAGCACAGGGCCCACTTCAAAAAAATTTTTTTTAATGTTTATTTATCTTTGAGAGGCAGAGAGAGACAGAGAACCAGCAGGGGAGGAACAGAGAGAGAAGGAGACACAGAATCCGAAGCAGGCTCCAGGCTCTGAGCTGTCAGCACAGAGCCCGACGCGGGGCTCGAACCCACAAACTGCGAGATCATGACCTGAGCTGAAGTCAGTTGCTTAACCGACTGAGCCACCCAGGTGCCCCGGAGCCCACTTCAGATCCTCTGTCCCCCTCTCTTCTTGCCCCTCCCCTGCTTGCACTCTCTCAAAATAAATAAACCTCAAAGAAAGATTTTATATCTAATGTTTAATTAATTTATTTATTTAGAAAGAGACACAGTGTAAGCAGGGGAGGGGCAGAGAGAGGGAGACACAGAATCCCAAGCAGGCTCCAGGCTCTGAGCTGTCAGTACAGAGCCTGATGCGGGGTGCGAACTCTAGGAATGAGATCATGACCTGAGCTGAAGTCGGACACTTAACCCACTGAGCTACCCAGGTACCCCAGAAAGATTTTATATATGAAGATTTATGGTGAATACATGAATACTCACTATGTTCATTATTCCTCATACATTTTTATTTTTTTAACTTTTCAAAAATTCATGTATTTATTTTGAGAGAGAGAAAGAACTCACGCATGTGCACGAATGAACAGGGGAGGAGCAGACAGAGGCAGAGAGAGAAAGAGAGAGAGAGAGGGAGAGACAGAGAATCCCAAGCAAGCTCTGTGCTGTGAGTGTGGAGCCCAATGTGGTCCTTGATCTCATAAACCTTGAGATCATGACCTGAGCGAAAATCAAGAACTGGACATTTAACGGACAAAGCCACCCAGGTACCCCTCCTCATACATTTTTAAATATTACATGGTAAATTTACTTTAAAATCAAGTTTTAAAACAGTATTACAGTATGATCACATTTAGTACTATAAATAGTTTGTTTATACATGGTAGAAAAAGACATATATGTAAAACTGCTAACAGTTGTAACTGGGGAGTACAGTGTTAGGAAGGCAAAAGGGCTAAGAAGCCCTTTTTTTATTTTCCTTTTTTCATTTTTTAATCCTTTTTATAATATTTAAAATAAGGCAAAAAGCTTTCTCTCTTCTCTAAGCCCATTCTCCCCAGTCCAGACCACTGTGTCCTTACCCCAGGATCTTGGCACAGTCATCATAGTATTTCATCGAATTCTTGACAAAACTGAAGCCATTGACATCACACACAAAGGAGTGACCATTGGCACGAAGAAGGTCAAAACCACAAACTGTTTGCTGCAGTGGAAAGAAGCAAGATGAAAACAAGAGAGCCACTCTTTCTTCCAGACCCCTGCTCCTGTCCCTTTCCCTCACTCCACAGCACCATCCCCCAAAGGCCTTTCACTACCTTAAATGCTACACAGACTTTCCTGGCCACCAGCTTTTCCATGGCAGTCAGCATGACTGGATATCGAATCTCTTTCCCTTCACTGTCTCGTTCGACCTTCCCATCGAGAGCTGGAGATTTTCTGGCTTCAGCATGGGCATAATCTGGGCCCACTGTATATACCTGCAGGTACATAGCATCACTGAGTATGCCCACCGCTCATCCTGCATATGAGAAGACAACATGAGCACTAGGTCTGTAAACTAGTTTCGGAAACAAAACAAAACAAAACAAAACAAAAAAACCCTGAGTATTAAGAACAAGGAGACTGACATTTTCCTTACTGGGCCCCACCAAAGTATCCTTATGAAGGTTTCTCCTTGGGACCCCAGCACCATTTATTACCTAGTCCTCATTAAGAAACAACTTACAATATTATACCATTTTCCATGTTACCCTTGCCCTTGCTCTGATAGTAACAATGTAAATGTCTACTTCTCTCATTCATTATTTTCACCTGAATGTAAAAGCAAATCACATTCACTTTATTTTCTGTGACTTTCTCCATACACTTCCACTTGCTTCCCAAGCACCCCATCCCAACCCAGACATTTATCACTTCTTAAATCCCTGTATCCACCATAACCTTGACATCTGTGCCATCTGTTGGCATAAACTCCTCATAGATGTATGATCCTGTCTTTCGGACGCTGCTCTCAGGAGAGTAAACACTGCTTCGGCTGCCAATCTTCAGGAGGAAAAAGAAGAAAAAAATGTTGCCTTCACGTTGTCCCCAAATTCTCCAGCTCTTGTCCTTCCACCTATCTGACTTCCCCAAATGCTCAAATGTCTCCCATACCTTTCGGAAGAGGCGCTGACTTCCTCCTCCGGCTGAACTGGGGTAGTAGATGTAAACATTATGGTCCTCTGCACTCACTGGCTTCTCCACAAAGGGCTTGGGAAAGACAGCTCCATTTACCTCTACCTGGTCTTCACCTTCTATCAGGTTGCACTCTGAAGTAAAAGTATGTGGTCATTCCCAGGGTTGAGGATTGTAGAATACTTCCAACTCCCATTTCTCTGAGTTTTAATCTTCATAACCCTCAAATTTCTATGACCATATCTTAGTAATAGATACGGTAATATATGCTATATAAATATGATAATACCTACATAAGAGGTCTAAGTCTCTGTTTAAGGAACCATGGTTCTAACTCTACCCATTGCCCAATAACCAAAGCCTCACTTGGATAAGTAATACATGGAGATGTCCAGAAGATGGACAGCTGGGCTATGTTACAGAAAGCAAGGTGGGGCAGGACTGGACAAAGCGAGGTACTCACCCTCAGGCCGGGCAGGGTCACGATTGAGCACAGCATATCGAGGCAGATCAATACCTTCCTCCTGCAGGATCCGGTACACCTCCCTCCTGTCACCCCCAAATAAATTAGCTGGGGGAGGTGGGGAATGGTGAACAAGGGAAGAGGCTAGGGATTTCATTTGCTCAGGAATTGGGAGATACCAGGGTATAGAACTCGGGAAGGTATGATACAAAAATTAGGCATGTTTGTTTGACTCTGCCCCTCCCAGAGTGGGCTCTCTAAACAGGCATGATCTCAGGACTGCCCACCCCACCAATCAACAGAAAGCTATACCTATCCTGGATGTAATACTGCATAGCCAGGTCATTGATAAGAAAGGGGTTTCGAAGCTTGGAGTAAGCAACAGCTTTGTCCAGAGGAAATCCTGGGATAGAAAAAGGAAATAGATCAAAAAAAGAAAGTAAAAGAGACAGAGTGAGAAAACAGCAAGAGAAATAGAGGTATTAAAGCTAAAGTTGCCACTAAGCTCCTCTACCCATCCAACCCGTAACATCCTTCTGCCCAACTTCCCAAGTCTATAATATCCATCAGGAAAAAGTTAAAAAGATGTTATTTCTAGGGTCCTTCTAGAGACACACAACTCTGTCAGAGACCCTAACAGCTTTAGAACTGTCCTGAGGTTCAAATATGGGCTTTAAACTACCGCCAGCAACTCTTCCACAATACAGGGAAAGGAAACCCCTTTGCACTGTTCGCCAGTGTGTCAGGAAGAGCTGATGACCACTGTACTATTCGACAGTAAGAACCTCATTTCCCAGGCCAGCATTCCCAACACCATTCCTCCCACTTTCCTTCACAGACTCCAACCTTTGGAGTGGAAAGAGATGAGGCAGTGGCAAGATGGCCAGTTTTCCACAGGTTCGTTGAGGATCACGTCTTCTCCCAGGATGATAACAGTTAGGTAGTCAAATCTGCAAAGTCGCTCTAGGATTTGGGTCATTGGCTTGGACTTGGATTTCTTGGTCATGGCACAGATGCCAACAATGATCTGAGGTTCAGGAGGCTATAGAGAGGAAGTACTGTCAGGAACTTAGGAACTTCCCACCTAGACCATCCCTATTTAGGGAACACTGTCTCATTTCCTTAGGGCATAGAGTTTCTTGCCAGGCTTTGGAACTATGGGGCAAATGCTGTCTCCCAACTTAGGTCTAGATTGGGGTGCCTGTAGGGATTCCTACTGCCTAAAGAATAGGAGGCTTTCCACAGTAGGAAATCTGTGCTCAGATAGGAGAGCTAGAGAACCAATAACCAGGACACAACAGGAGGAAGGCATAAAGGCAAGGGATTCAAAGATAGGTAATCTAACCAATCTCTACTGCCTCTCCTCTTAATCAAGATAGGGCCTGTTTATGACAGGGAGTCTACGCATTTGGAAAGGGCGGAGAAGTATCTCCAGCCAATGGAATCTCAACTCTCTATGACAGGGGTCCCAACACCAAGTTACGTCATTTTCCTTAGTCTTACCACTTCATCCTCCTCATCCTCAAGGAGCTCGCTGTCACTCTCTTCTGTCCTCATGCCTATTCCACGGGTGCCCAGCCCCTCATCTCCAGCTCCAAGGAAGAAGTGGGCCGTGGCACTCTCGCCCTCACTGGCCGGCAACGACCACATCCCCGCCGGAGCACCCACTCATCCCGCTCTGCAATGGAGGGTATCCCATTAGCTCAGAATCCAAACCTGCATGGCAATGGGTGGGGATGGGGCATAGGGAATGATAAAATAAGAGGGAACCACAAGGAGACTAGGGGGAACAGGAAACAAAGCTATCGTAAAAAGGAACAACAGGAAAGGAGGCACGTGGGCTATGACTTGACATGACTAAAGATCCATAAGAGAAAAGCAAGGTCTTCCTTTTCCTCCCTGCTCACTCCACCCCAACCATGAGACTGGTAAGAGGATCAGTAGGTTAACCCTTACAGTGCTGGCATGTCCCTGATTCTGCCAGCAGGAAACACCATTAACTCCAGCAGCAAGTGGAAAAGGCAGTTCCTCATGGAAGGCTGCTGTTGATTCCTACCAGAAGAGAAAGTTAGAGAGACATTTCCAACTTTGGATTCATTCCTAAACATTCCTATCCCTTCACCACCTCCCCACAGTAGTGTTGAACTCAGGGATTTAATTCAAGGGCAGAGGTAATAAAAGAGCACAGCTGCCTTTGACCTTAACCCTCATCTTCATTCCTACCAAGGATTAACTCAAAAAGAATTTATTGAGGGCACTCTATGTTCTAAGCATTATATCAAAACATTAAAATCCTCTGTTCCCTGTTTCTCTTCCATGTGCTCCACTTTAAAAGACAGATGCCCAAGTCTGGAAAATCTGTCAAGGAAAGAGGTCTAGTGCTAACTGGGAGGTTGAGGATACAGGCATCCATACAACAGCCTCCAACCCATTCTCAAAATAAAGTTTCAGTTTTCTCTCTACCATCTCCTGGTACTACAGACCCAAGTCGGGTCTAGGCCAAGGTGTCAGTAGGAAAAAATTCTGCCTAGAGCCATAATTAGTGAAAATATCTTTTTTTTAAATGTTTATTTATGTTTGAGAATGAGAGAGACAGAGCATGAGTGGGGGAGGGGCAGGGAGAAAGGGAGACAACCGAAGCAGGTTCCAGGCTCTGAGCTGTCAGCACAGAGCCCAACTCCAGGCTCAAACTCACAAACTGCAAGATGATGACATGAGCCGTAGTCGGGTGCTCAACCAACCAAGCCACCCAGGCACCCTAATCAGTGAGAATATCTTAAGACTTACGCTTGTTTTAGAATAATCTGGCAGTTCCATTTCTACATATACACATGTATAATAGTGGTTCTTAACCAATTGTGATTCTGCTGGCCAGGGGACATTTGGTAGGAAGCACTTTTGGTCGTCACAACTGGGAAGGTGCTATTGGTGTCTAATGAGTAGAGGCCAAGGATGCTGCTTAATAGTTTCAAATGCATAGGATGTTCCCCCACAATGAAGATTTATCCACTCCAAAATATCAGTAGTGCCGAGGTTGAGAATCTCTGCTGTAAAGAAACTCTCCCACATAACGTGCAAATATGTTCATAAACTCACTGTTGGTAATGGGAAAAACTGAAAACTCAGAGATCACAAGTAGAATGGATAAATACAGGGTAGAATATACAAATGATAGACTAACAGCAGTTTTAAAAAATGAATCAGGGGCAACTGCGTGAGTCGGTCAGTTAAGTGTCTGAGTCTTGGATGTGGCTCAGGTCATGATCTCACAGTTCATGAGTTTAAGCCCTACGTCGGGCTCTGTGCTGACAGCATGGAGCCTGCTTGGGGTTCTCTCTCCTTCTCTCTGCCCCTCCCCATCTCGTGCTCACTCTTTCAAAAAAAAGAAATGATGTCTGTAATAATATGGACAGCTTCCAAATGCAAACTGCAGAAATACACACATTGCAGTACAATTCAGTTTGCATAAATAAAAAATATTACATATATTTATGACTGTATATATAATTAGTAGAGTCTAAAAATATGGACTGAAAAGAAAAGCATCAAATTCATAATACTGGTTACCTCTGAGGACAGGGTAAAATGGAACTGAGAAGGATTTGAGTGGAACTTTACAACCTTATCTGTAATGTTTATTTCAATTTTTTAAAAATCTGAAACAAATACACAAAAGGTTAACATTTGTTAATACCAAATTGTGAGGATACATATACTATTTGTTTCCAAAAATAAAATTGAGTCACCCAGCAGCAATTTTTCACATTCTCCAAAAGTTCTCAGAAATACTAATGACTCTAATGAACACCACATTCTAAGTAAATGGATCATCTTAACAGATTTATAAAATAGTCTTCAACAATTGCATTTTGTATTTTATTTTAAACCCTTACCATTCCCAGTGGGATTTCCAGCTTTGATTAGAAAATTATTGCTAACCTTTGTATACACCTTGACCTCCCCAGTCTTTACCATCTGCTTGTCTCCACAGGCCGGTCACAACATTCTCCTTAAGACTTAACATTTCCAGTTGTGTACTGCAGGTCTTACACATATGCTTTATCTTTGAACCCCTTTTTAGTGACCTGACCCAATTTCCACGACCTGTATAGTTTAAGCAGGCAGAATTTTGTTGCACCCTTTATCCTTTATCTGAAGCAGGGGCTTTCCCTCATGTCTAAGATTCCTAACCCTTCACCCTTTTTTTCCACTAAGTCCTTCCTGATTTTCTACTGAATGTATATAGTCATTTTTCCTTAAAATCTTTTACAACTCTATAACAGGGGATGGTAACAGAATGGGGAAGAAGAGTCTGTTCACAGATCCTTTAAGGGGCTAAAGAGATATTATAAAGGCCTAAATTTATAGTTAACAAAGCAAAATGACAAAGCTATGAAATAGCTTTGAATAGCTATGAAATAGCTATGAAATAAGACAGGATTTATTTAAATGTACCTTTGAGAGAAGCTGGGATTTAATATGGTATTCCAAGAGCCATTCCCCTGTTTTCCAGGCCCTTCTTCCCATCCCCCTTTCCTTCAATACTTTGTTGCAAAAGAAAACTTCACACTCTACACTAGGCTAAAGCAATCTCACTCCCAAGGCCGAATCAATGCAAATGACGGAAAAAAGGGAGGATGGGAGGGGAGACGATAAGTAGGTGAGAAGAGAGGGTGGGGCAGAAGGGAGGGTAAACTGTAACTTCTTGATCCCTTAGAATTTAGGGCTGTTTGCAGTAGTCCTCTAATTTCCTTAAACACCATGCACTTAATGGAGGGCACCATTAGTGGTGAAGGGGACACATCAATACAGAGTCCAGGCAGGAATATTTTCAACACAGTAAAACTCCTCAGGCAACCAACACTAGCTCCTTCTCACCTTCCACAGTGGACCCCTAAATTCTTTCTGGATGCAGCATTTAATCCTTCACACAGACCCTTATTCTGACACGGATGAATTGGGCTGAAGCCCTTGTTCTACCAACTCACTCATACTCCCTTCTTTCCCTAATTTGCAACAATGACTCTCCATGGACCCTCCCCCAACCACTCAAGACACTGCTGCCCCCTCCCCCATCACTGATCAACGAATCCAATTAATAATCCAAGTAATCCTCTCACTCAGTGATTCTCCAACATTAAACTGCCCTCCAAACCCGCAAATGAGTCACCACACTTGGTAACAATTTATATGGAACACTCAATGATCTCCCACAAAGACTGCCTTAGATCAATTCCGTCCTCACATTAGCTCTCTCCAGGGTACCCTCCTCTCTGTAACAACGCCTGCCTGAAGCTGATCCTCTCCAGAGTTGACTCCATTCCACCCCTCCTCACACAGACCTCCCCACCCTGACCCTCTCTCGGGCTGACTCCGCTCCTCACGCAGGACTCCCTCTTCCGCAAATCCTCACACCCCTCTGTTCTCTTGCTGACTCCCTACGGTGTGTCTCCGGTGTGTCTCCTCACACAGCTCCCGGTCACGAATACTGCCCTCCGATGCGACTCCACCAGCCTTCGCCCTCCCCCGCCTTCTCCGCCTTACTCTCCCTACGCAGACATTGAGGCCTCATCGAGGGCCTCCTCCCGAAGCCGCCCCCAGCCAGTACTAACCATGGCCCTCAGCACCTAGCAAGCCCACTCTATCCAGCCCACCCCCTCAGATACCGCCCCCAGCCCCCAGCCACTCCCCCACCGCCCCCGGCCCTCGCTCACCCGCCTCCCTGCGCTCGCGCAGCCGAACCTGCCGGCAGCGACACCTGACAGCAGCCCAATCAAAGCGCTGCTTCCCTGCGGTGTCACCAATCAGCGGAAGGCGCGCACCGGCAACAAAGTCAGGCTGCGTTGGCCCGCACTTCTGCGTGGAGGAGGGTGGCCCCTAGTGGCTATGGGGAGGGAATGCAACCTGATGCTCGCCTTCCTCTGATTTCTGTGTCGCCACAGCCCAGATGCTTGGTCTAGACAGAGACTTTCCAGTGAGACGAAGGGCAGAGAAGAAGCAAGATGCAGAAAAGAGGCACAATTTGTGCCATTGCACGACCTGAGACGAACCAGGTTTTCTGTTTGATTTTTATTTTTTATTTTTTTATTTTTAAAAATTTCTTAATGTTTGTTTTTGTGAGAGAGAGAGCGCGATTGGGGGGGGGGGGGCAGAGAGAGACAGAGAGGGAGACACGGAATGTGAAGCAGGCTCCAGGCTCTGAGCTGTCGGCACAGAGCCCAACGCAAGGCTTGAACCCAGGAACAGGGGAGATCATGACCTGAGCCAAAGTCGGATGCTTAACACCCTGAGCCACCCAGGCGCCCCTCTGTTTGATTTTTAAAACATAAGAGGTATGATATACTTAGAGAGCCAATAAATGTTGGTTGAAATGTTAACAGATGTAGAGGAGTGATAAGTAGACTGGAGACAAAAAGAGACAGAGAGAAACAAATCAGAAAGTTAAGGGAAAGAACAAAGACTTATTTATGGAGAAGACAAGAAAATGGATGTACATGGAACACTGGGCAATATGATTCCCATATCCACACTGGTTTGTTCTTTACACCTCCAGCCTTGGAACCAGACAAACCTGGATTTGAGTCCTGGTCTTACCTTTAATAGCTGTGCAGCTTTGGGCAAGTCACTGAACTTCCCTCAGCCTCCATTCCCTCATCTGTAAGAGAGTGTTTTAAAAATCTAATCATATGGTACTGGTTATATGAAAGCATTTTGTATATGTTTCCATTTTTATTATTATCTTTTCATCCTTACTTAGGTTTCCCTAGTCAAGACAATCCCAATTGCCCTGTTTCTCCTCTGCAACCTTAAGGAGCTTACCATTTTTTCAGTCAGGTGCCTCATTATACTAACCCTGAATGAGATAGGGATGATTCTAAGGGTTGTCCCTAATGTTCAGGCTCATGTCCTCTCCACCACTCCAGCCCTTCAAACAAGTTATTAAAACATCGTCTAGGTAATTAACTTATCTTCGCACCCTAAAATGTAGACTTCGTGTCTAAAATGTAGACTCAGTCCCTGGTCAACCATTGGAACAATCCAATTAAATGAAATAACACATACAAGAGTTTCTTGTAATTATAAAGTGCTTTATAAATGTTAGTCTTGGTAATTATTATCATTAAATAAATAAAATACATATACATATCAATTACTTCCTGTATGCCATAGGATAATTTTATAAAATGAGCATTAATACATTATGTGGCTGTCAGTGACTCACAGAGAATAAGAAAAGTACACAAATACACATCTTTTCTCCGAGGAGCTATTACTCAAATTTGGACAACTAGTCTCCAAACTTGAGTGATTTCTCAGGCTGTCTTATTTTTCCTTCTCTAATTCTCTCTTCTTGTTCCCTACCTCTTTAATCTTAGTAACCACCCTCTCAATCAAATAACAACTCTCCTTCATTGGAAGATTATCTCCCTTCTTTATCTGGGTAAATATACACCATTGCAAGTAATTATATTTGCTTGTTCATAACTACTCCTTAACCTAGACAATGAGCCCCCACAACACAGGTAACATTTTCCATCTCTCCAAAAGTGACTCTAACTACAGAATTCTATCAATTCTCTGATAATTGCTCTCTTGCCAGAAGAAGGAATTAAGTGATGGACACAGAAGAGAGGTGGATAGCTTCTAAAGATACAAATGAAGAAGGGAGGAAAAGGAACACAAAGGAAGCCTGAGAGTAATGAAGGGAACGAGAGTATAGGAGTAGAAT
Source organism: Neofelis nebulosa (assembly GCF_028018385.1). NCBI lineage: Eukaryota > Metazoa > Chordata > Mammalia > Carnivora > Felidae > Neofelis > Neofelis nebulosa. The sequence continues at coordinate 60,458,477 of NC_080788.1, read as the reverse complement.
GGTATCTCATCAGTGGGGCCAGAGGACAATATGAAGGGAATTTCTCTTTCTCAAATAAGATTTCCAAGTATCTTACTATCACCAAGATGGCTCAGAGAAGGGACTAACACCACCATGTGCACCCAAGCTTAAATGACTTTCCATATGAAGCCCCCACATCTCTATTTTGGCTCTATCATTCATTCTCTTTACTGCCAGGACAAAGGTCAAGTCACACCTAAGTCACACTTTGAGCTGTGGGAACACACCCTCTCAAATCTGAATACATATCTTGGGAGGATAAAGGACAGAAGGCCAGTAGGAATGTACAGATTCCCTGGCCTTGAACACCACTCCCCTTTACACTCTGGAATAAACAGGATTAGGGAGCCAAGAGAGGAAACACTTGTGGTGGTTGGAAACCTGTGCCTGCCTGTTCTGTTCCTACCCGCCGTCATCTTACCACACCCTTCACCTCACCTTACACTCCCCTCCAGCCCAGGAACTGGAAACTACAAAGAGGGGAGAGAAGGGAGAGGAGGAAGAGGAAACTAACAATTCCCTGCCCAATCCCAGGTCTACACCCAGTACAACCAACAGGTAGGCAAGCTTGCAGAGAATACTCAGAGGGAGTCCTGTGAGCAGAAGACAGTCCTGAACCTGGATAAAACACGAGGAAGTAAAAGATCAAAGGTGAAGTAGAAAATGGGGAGGAGGGTGGAGGTGAAAAAAGTCGGGGATCATGAGAAGCGGGGGCAGGACATAGCAGGGCTATGTGGGAGCCAATCGGGAGCAGGGAACACAGCATAAATGGGATAAGAGTTAATGTTCCCCTGGTTGGTCTCAGGGAATCCTTCCACAACCTTGTAAGAATAGCACAGGTGTGGCCGGAGGGCACCTTGGTCCTCTTCCTGGTTCTAAAGCAAAGGTGACCTTGAGCCACCGGGTGTCTTTTCCAGTGTATGCCTCTATGTGATTTCTCCATTTCTTTCTCTGTTGTCTGTATTTATGCCACGGTTTCTCCCGCTGCCGCCTCCCCTGGGAATATGGAGAGGTTGCTGGGGAAGGCCGAAAACTAGAGAGAGGTTGGGCAATGTCACCCTTTCACACCCACACAGAGTGACGAATCGGGTTTCCGATTAAACCGAGAGGCTTGGGGGAAGGGTGTTAGGCTTGGCGGGTCCCGTCGGGTGCTGTCCTCTACGTGGTGCTGAAATCTGGGCGACCTCAACCCAGGTGGGCCGGCATCCCCGGCCAAAGGTTGCGAAGCTCGGGTCCCCTAATCTACCTGGCGGTGCTTCCTACCTCTGCCCCCGCATACCTAGCGCGGTGGCAGGCGGAAAGGCGGGGCCTGCGTGAGCCCCACCCCTGGAGACTGCGGCTGGGACCTCCCTCCTCCGCCCGCCAGCCGCTACCTCATTGCGCCTCTCCTGCAGTCTGGTTGCTACCGTTTTCCTCTCCTGCTCCAGCTTCCAATCCGGCCCCCATTTCAGCTCCAGCCTCGCACCCAGTTCCAGTCCTCAGTCCTTCTGGTTGCATCCTCCCTCCCTGTTCCTGCCCTGCGCCAGCTCCCACCCCGGGATTCCATAGCCGGACCCTCAAGCCATGGCTGGTCCCTTCTCTCGTCTGCTGTCCGCCCGCCCGGGGCTCAGGCTCCTGGCTTTGGCTGGAGCTGGGTCTCTAGCCGCTGGGTTTCTGCTCCGCCCGGAACCTATAAGGGCCGCCAGTGAACGACGGAGGCTGTATCCCCCGAGGTATCAGTGTCTGAGGCACGGGGGGGGGGGGGGGGGGGGGGGGAGGTGGCGACGGGAACGAAGATGGGGATGGAGATGAGGACCTGGGCAAAAGAGAAGGGTTATAATCACGAAGGCTCTGGAGTGGAGTGCTGTACAATCTGGAGACCACAGTGGGTTGGGAATGGAAGCCAAAACCATAAGGCTAACGCATTTCTGGGGACCTGTAACCCGCAGTCCCCGCCCCCAAGACCCGCTCTGGCCCTGTGAGTTCTGGCTGCACCCACTCTGCCCAAAGCCCTAATTGAGAAACCAGGAACTATCCTTTTCGCTCTCCTCCATCTCGTTTCCTGCTATCCCCGCCCCCCCATTCCCTGAATTCCCCTCCTTAGTCTTCCCCTCCCCCATCCCTAATGTTGTGCTAATGGTAGGAAATAACTGAGCAAATCTGGGGAAATTGTGCCCGCCAGCCAGAGGAAACTAGACCTGTTGGGAAAGAATAGACCCTGAAAGTCCCTAAAGAGATTACTAAGTAAGGTTTAGCCTCCCCCTAATCTCCCCTCCTCCCAAGGAGCAAAGGCAGACATGGCTAACTGGATAGCTCCCAGCTGATTGCACTGGGTCTAGGCCCCCTGTGCTCTCCTCCATGGTTACTGGGTACCCCCTCCCTAGCGCTGAGTACCCAGACCTCCGAAAGCACAACAACTGCATGGCCAGTCACCTGACCCCAGCAGTCTATGCCCGGCTCTGCGACAAGACCACACCCACTGGTTGGACGCTAGATCAGTGTATCCAGACTGGCGTGGACAACCCCGGCCACCCCTTCATCAAGACTGTGGGCATGGTAGCTGGAGATGAGGAGACCTATGAGGTAGGGGGCCCCCAGAGTTTCCCTGGTGACCCAACTCATCTTCCCAGTAATCCCAGCTCCTTCCCCCTAAAGACCCTTCACTTTCCCTTAAGGCTGGACCTTCCATACTCATGTTTTCTGACCCAGTGAAATCAATCCACAACTAAGGCCTGGAAAGGGATTCTCTCTCCTTAACCACCCTCTCCCTCTTAATTCCCCATCAGGTATTTGCTGAGCTGTTTGATCCTGTGATACAAGAGCGACACAATGGATATGACCCTCGAACAATGAAGCATACCACTGATCTGGATGCCAGCAAGGTAGGACAGATATTCGTCTTCTGATTTGCATTGCCTTATATATAGCATTCTGTTTCTCCAATCCTTTCACCTTAATTATTCCTGACTCAGAGTCATTATACTGCCAAGCTTTTAGTTTTGGTTTCTTTGGTTAGATTCTTTGGGGGAAGAATTGTACCTTAAGGAGCTGCAGATATGGAAGGGAGAGGAGAGGAGAGGGTGGGTGAGAATGACTGTACCCCAAAGTGGGCAGTTTGAGGGAGGATTCATAATGCCCTCTTCTGTTGGAGTGCTTGCCCAATGAACTTCTCCTTCCAATGCATGTAGTGAGGACCCCTACAGTCTTTAAGGTCTCTCCTTCCCCAAGGCTCTCTGTTCCCACCCCTGTGTTTCTGTGAGTTATATTAATTTCTCTTATTCCCTAGATCCGTTCTGGCTACTTTGATGAGAGGTATGTATTGTCCTCAAGAGTCAGAACTGGCCGAAGTATCCGGGGACTCAGCCTTCCTCCAGCCTGTACTCGGGCAGAGCGACGAGAGGTGGAACGTGTTGTAGTGGATGCACTGAGTGGCCTGAAGGGTGACCTCGCTGGACGTTACTATCGGCTCAGTGAGATGACAGAGGCTGAACAGCAGCAGCTTATTGATGTGAGGGGCCTTGAGAGGAGGAAGCTGGGTTGAGGAAGCAAATAGAAAGAAGAGTCAGGGGAGGGTGGGTCAGATGAGACAGAGGCCCAGGAACTACTGTGAAGATTCTTAACTCAAGTCCTTTTACTCCCCTCAGGACCACTTCCTATTTGATAAGCCCGTGTCCCCGCTGCTGACTGCAGCAGGAATGGCTCGAGACTGGCCAGATGCTCGTGGAATCTGGTATGAGGCTTACCTTACCTCTCTTTCCCCCATGATCTGTAAACGTCTTTTATTCCTATATCTCTCCCAGTTCTCGCCCTATCTCTTGATCCCTGTCTTTCCCTCTTTACTGCTCTCAGGCACAACAATGAGAAGAGCTTCTTGATCTGGGTGAATGAAGAGGATCATACACGGGTCATCTCCATGGAGAAGGGTGGCAACATGAAGAAAGTGTTTGAAAGATTCTGTCGAGGCCTCAAAGAGGTTGGAGAAGAATGTATAAGGGAACTAGGTGGGAGGACATAAGGAAAAGCTAAGGACTAGACCATATAATTTATCAATCAACCCATGATACTTTTGATAACAAAAGGGATCACCATCAGTCAGTCCAGGACAATATATCAGGACTGTCCAGAGAAAACCAGGATATATGGTCACCTAAGAATAGAAAGAGAAAGAATGTCCTGAATCTAAGGTAGTAAATAAAGTAGTTGTTGGATAAGACAAAGATGGAATAATTGTGTCAATGCCTGAGGTGTGTGGAGTGTGCAGATAAGGAAAAGTTTGAGCCTGGATCAACGTAGGAAGTGAAAGATTGGTGTGTTCATGATTCCAGTGTAACCATCCAGTTCTGAACCAAGGTATTCTGTCATTCTCACTGAAGTATCATGTCTAGGTTTTAAGCTGAGAGCAGGAGGGAGACTAGGGGAAATGGAAGATGGAATGGCTTAAGGCCCAGAATGTGTGGCTCTACTGAATCCTCAATCATATATGGATTAGGACTCCATATTCTATTCTAGATTAGAAATCCCCATAAACCCAGTTTTTATTGTATGTTCTCATATATACAGTTGTATTTTGGACTTGGAAAGACAGACAGCTTCTCTTTTTTTAGATTCTAGCTGGGAAGTTTTTATTGTTTTTGGCTAATAACAGATAACATATTCTGATGGTAAGTGGGTAGGGAAGTACTTTTCAAATGATATGCCTCAGGTTTCTCATCTGTAAAATTGGGATAATACGGCTTCCTACATTTTAGGTTGTTGGGGATTAAATGAGATAATGTATGTAAAATACCTGGTGCATAATAAATGTTCAATAAGTGTTAGCTCCTATTATTTTTCTAGATGTAAAGGTTTCCCCTTGTTCAGCATGTAAGATGACCCCCTATGCCGTGTTTTTTTTTTTTCTCTGAACTATAAACAGGGTTCTCTTTACTCATATGAGGTAGTCTTCGCATCCATCCTTCTGGCACACCCCCTGTCTCTTGAACTCTAATAGTCATTTCCATCATTAGGAAGCTCTAGTGAAACAAAACAATCTACCCACACTCCCTTCCCCACCCCCTCACGTATACACATAACTATGAGTCCAGCTCTTCTGGACTGTTTTCACCTTTCTCTCTGCCTTCTCACATGTGCTCTTTCCACAGCTAACAGAAGGCTTTCTTGCCTCTTCCTGTTGCAAAGCCTACACCCTCATTTTATGTGTGAAAGAACCCTTCCAAACTCTAGGCTCATTAGCAAAGCAAAGATAATCCATGCATGCTGAGCTCATTGAATAATCATTCCTTCCTCAGTTCAGTTTACCACCTCCACTCATTTCCCTAGATCATCCTTAGTGCCTTATTCTCTCAAGTGTCTCTTCTTCCACACACAAGATATTTTTCTGTAATCTCACCATTATGGGCTTGTAACATCAAAATTACCTTGTACACATGATAATAACAAACGATTCCCCACCCCACCCCCCACACACACAAACAGCAGTGTCATTCTTTCACAGTCCAAATTCCTCATTCTAGACATATTTCTAGAGTTCTTGTAGGTCTGGCTAAGTGAGGGCTCAAATATCCCTGACTTTTCACTAACAGAGCCTTTGTGGACTCAGGTGGAACGGCTGATCCAGGAGCGTGGCTGGGAGTTCATGTGGAATGAGCGTTTGGGATACATCTTGACCTGTCCGTCTAACCTGGGCACTGGACTTCGGGCAGGAGTGCACATCAAACTGCCCCTGCTAAGCAAAGTAAATGAGTTGTGTGGTTAGAGAGGGGTATGAATAAGGAAGGTGGCCTTGTGTGGATGGGAGGGTATGGGCATTTTGGAAAGGAGTCAGACACATTGTGGGTAGAGTATCAGGGGAAAGAGACCAGTCTCAAATAGGACCAGTCTCTGCCCCTAATGGCCCGGCCCCCAATCCCTATCTCCTCTCCTCTAGGATAGCCGCTTCCCAAAGATCCTGGAGAACTTAAGACTCCAAAAGCGTGGCACTGGTGGAGTGGACACAGCTGCCACAGGCAGCGTCTTTGACATCTCTAATTTGGACCGACTGGGCAAGTCAGAGGTGAGATCCTTAGGGATTACAGTGTGGAAATGTATAGGTCTGTGGGGGTGGAGATATGACAGTGAGTGGGCCCCAGGAATGTAACAGAATCTGAAATGAAATTCAGGTTGAGTGGGGAGACAATTGGAAATGAGTTCCTAGAGAAGGCAAATCAGTGTTCAAGAAGGAAACTCAAGGGTGGGAAGCAGAGATCAAGGATTAGTGTCCTTCAGGTGGAGCTGGTGCAGCTGGTCATCGATGGAGTAAACTATTTGATTGATTGTGAACGGCGTCTGGAGAGAGGCCAGGATATCCGCATCCCTCCACCTCTCATCCACAATAAGCATTAATTCCCCATCCTCAGGAGATGACTCAAGATCCCCAGGACTTCTGCCCATTCTAATGTGGCCCATTCTACTTGCCCTGGATGCCCCTCCAACTCCCTTCTGTCCTAGTAAAGACTCCTTGCTATGCTCTAGCTGTCTGTGTTATTTCTAATGGTTGGGATGAGGAGGGACTAGCTTTCAGGAAAGGAAAAGAAGCAGTGGGGTTATTTATGATGGAAAGAAGACTCCAGATATGGCATGCCAGGAACACTGATTCTCAGGTGGGTGGAAAGCATTAGCATTTTACCCATATTCCTCATCGGCTTCCTGAGGATAATTAGAATGCATTTCCATTTGCACTTTATTAAAGTTTCTTTCCCAACAATCTTTCTCTTTAACTGTGGAGACAGGTTCAAAGCAGGTTGCCAAGGAAGCAGATGGTCAATGCCATGGCCCAGGAGGGCTGTGACCAGTCCTGAAGGCCCCAGGCTGTGCTTCGACCTATAATGAGACAGAAAATGGGAGGAATATCAAAACTCTGTTCCCCAAGAACCACTGATACATGGAAACTGTCTGCCTAGATCCCTTTGCTTCAGGGGTCTCCCTGAATGGGTTCTATGAACCAGATAGCATCAAGTTTGGGGTCAGATTCTGGGTCAGGAGTTAGTGGGGCAAGCTGTGCATTTGGGAACTCACCCTGCTGTTCTGGGCTGTCCTTCCCCTCATGCTGGGCCCATGCAACTGCTCGTCGCTGCTCAGGACTCAGAAAGGCCATTTGTTCAGGAGTGACAGCCACAGCCTGAACACTCGTGAGACTAGATAGCTGGGTGGGACTGAACACCACCTGGGGGTGGGAGCAGAAATTAGTACATCCAATATAGCCCCCATTGGGCCCTGGCTCTGTGTGGTCACCTCAGACCCCAGTTCTTAAATACTTACAGCAAATTTAGGAGCAGGGATGACAGAAATAGCAAGAGGGGTAAGGCCCTGGATCTGTTCCTGCAGCAGTGCTGAAAGAGCCAGGTCTGGGATCCCTGCTGTTGAAGCAAGTGGGATGGGCATCCAAACATTGTCTTATACTGGCCTTCCCCCTTCTCTTCAAACCTATAGACTATAGACTTCTCTAACCGCTCCCCAAATACCCGGCCATACACCTTTCCCAACACATCTCCAACCTCTTACCTAAATGCCTTCTCAGACTCCCACCTTAAGAATTCCAGAGCAGTCCTCCACCCAGTCCATCCATGGTAGGGAACCAACCTCTAACAGCTAGCACCAGCAGTGGCCCAGCCTCCCTACCTGCTATTGTGCCGATTTCAGTGAAGATCTCAGGCCCCCAGTTACTGACTGGACCAAAACCACCCGGCAGCACAAGGAGCTGGGCCAGAACTTCCAGTTGCTCCTCAGAACACTGGAGATGCAGATTGCCCAGGAAGAGAGCTGCTTGGCTGTGGAAGAGTGGAAAGAAAGAAAGTATATTCAGCCACAGTGATAGGGTCCATGGTTATGAGACGGGAGTATAGATGGCTTCAGGTGAGGTCCCTTCCTCCATGGGACCACTCCACCATGAGTCTTCCATCCCCAGTGAGTCCACCTTTACATGAGCACCACCACCCACACATCCCCTCCACAGATGACCTAAATTCCCAACTGCTGATATGCTGTAGCTCCTCTGGCCGAAGTCCACAGAGTGTATAACCCAGTGCAGTCAGATGAAGGAAGTCCAGGTGGCTCACATGCCGGCCACTCTGCCGCAAGAAACTGGAGACCACAACCCGAAGCTGGGATGGAGATGGAGGGCACAGAATAAGGAGAGAAATCACAAGGAATTCATGGGTGAATTCATGGTTGGGGAAGAGACAAGTGCTACTGGATTTTATACTTGTATTATTAACTGATGATCCAATAGCCGTGAGGAAGATTGAGGATCCAAAAAAGAGAAGGCCTCAGGGAAGACAGTCAGGAGGGAGTTTTATGTGTCCAGACCTCAAAGTGAATAAATCACAGAGTTCCTAAGGCCACAAGTAGGGGGTATTCTATTTTAATAGAAAGAATGGCCAAGCAGGGTAACAGAAAAAAAAATTCTTTAGGTGTTAGGTGACCTAAAGGCCTAGATCTGTGGAATAGAAGTTTGGAAGGTAGGAAAAGGGAAGGTGTTACCTGGATGGAGCTCCAGCCATCTATCTGCCCCAGGGTGCTCAGCACTCCCCAGTCCACTAGGATCAGCTCCTGTAGTTCCCGCTCTCCTAAACCTATTAAGAGCCGACCTAGCTGCAGGATCTGCTCAGGACGGAATCCCCGGGGAGGACCCCACAACTAGGAGAAAAAGGAACAATGTGAGTGGAAAAGCACTGGACTAGGAGTCAGAATGCTTGGTCTTAGTCATGCCTCTGACCTTAGCTGTGAACTCTAGGCAAATCACTTGCCTCTCTAGGTCTTTAGTTTCCTCAACTGTAAAATGAGAGGGTTGGATTAAGGTTCTGACTAAGGTGTTACTGAAAGATGCTAGAGTCTCAGTATAGAAGAATAGCAGATCATAGTCCATGGATTCTAAACCTTATGTGCACCAGACTCACTGGGAGTGCCTGTTGAAATGCTGATCCCCCAGAGCCCTCAGAAGATTCTTCCCCCAAAAAAAGATTCTTCAGTGAGTCTAGCATAGGACCCTGGCACCAGCATTTTAAAAACCTACTCCCTGGATAATTTTGATACACCCTAAAGTTTGGTAACCACTGCCTTCTTCCCTCTACCCATTGCACTAGCTTCCTTTTCTCCATATTCATCCTCTCTGACTTCCTACTCAGGATCCACTCTCATTCTTTCATCTCCTATTTCCTCCACTTTTCCCCAGCTATCCACTCCCTTGTGTCTCATACCACACCCAACCAGCTTCCTCATGTTGGCCCCTCCATCCCTAACCTGTTTTGCCTTGCCCATAGCTGCCCGTAGTTCCTCAGGCCCAAGTCCTGGGTCTCCTGCGAATAATTCCAGGCAGTCCTCAAAGTCTGAGAGCTCCATCCCTGCAATCTGGGTTGCTGACCAGGCTGCTGGGAATGTCCCTCGTATATCTGCACAATTTGGCACAGGTTCTGAAGGGGGAAGGCAGGCACAGGGGGTCAGTAGAATTAAACTATGCCCACAGAAATATCTATAGGTGGAATGACCCCTCCAACCTTTGGAGGATAGGGTAACATAGACAGTATGGGCCAAAGGATTACTATAGTATGAGAATTACAGGACTCAAGGGATATTAGAACAAGTGACTAAAGAGGATAAGTCCCTCATTGTATAAATGGAAGGCTGAAGGGGTTGCCTAGGGATTTAATGGCAGGTCTAGATCAGAACTCAGGTCTCACTAGCATCTCCCTCCTACATCCTAAGCATCTTCCCAGCAGACAGCTCCATACTCTAGCATAGAGCCAAGCTTAGAGTGGGTCAGCTGCTAATATGGATAAGAGAACAGGAAAAGGTAAGTCCTGGGCTAATAATGTAATGAGTCATAAATTTCCAGAGCTATAGAACCCTAGAACCAGAAAAGACCTTGAAAATTATCCCTCTAACCACTGTGGTTTATAGATGAGAAAACCCAAGCCCAGAGAGCAGAAGGTGTGCAAATCTGCTCAAAGGGCACAGCATACCTAGAGCCCCGACTTCTGTCTACATTTCTGGATACTCTTTCCTATACACCCTGATAGACATGAATATTTGGGTAGTTTCACCTGGGAGATCTTCTGCAGTGGGCCGTACAACCCCAGCTACCAAGGCAGCTTTCTTGGAAGCAAGCTGTGGTCTTCCACATAGCTGTCCAACTCTGCTCTCCTCCCAACTCTGCTGCTTCTCTAGGAGCCGCTCCAGAGTCTCTTGGCCCAAGGCCTCCTGTGTGAGATGGTAGATGGAGGGTGGGGAGACCTGGGCAGGTCAGGGCCAGCTGCTGCAGCTATAATTTTAAAGTCCTATCTCTTTTTAGCAGTTTCCCCCAGATTCAGGCTTCACATCCCTTGCCCTCAGTCTCCTTGCCCTTAGCTCCCCAAAGCCAGCTCACCAGTCCCCTCTCTGCTCTTACTCCCTCCCTTGTTCCTTCACCTCACCCTGGGGATCAAGGAAATAGCTTCAGTAGACAGAGTGAGTACTAGGCGTCCAGCTTGCTCTACTTCACCCTGGCTCCACAACTCTGGCTTCCTGGGGGACAGGAAGAAGATCAGGGGCTGGGATGCTGAGACAACTGTGAGGGAAAGGAAGGGGAAAAGAGGACATGGGGACTCAGGGCTCCAAGGGACCTTGTGTATATTTATTCAATGATCTGCCACTGATGATGGTGGTTAAGAGAGTGGGTATAGGATGAGTCAGAATTAGAAGTTCCCGAAGGTTCATACCCAAGAGCAGGCTCCTGTGACAAGAGCCATCCCAGCTCTGTGGCAAATGGCTCTCCTAGGCAGAAGCCTTGCAGCTGATTGAGTTGGCCCAGCAGGATCGGTAGGGGGATCCGTCGTGTACTCTCTATCCCCAGGAATCCAACCAAGGGGCCCAATGTCTCCAGCACTTCCCTTGAGACTGTTGTCTCCTTTGGAGCCTGGAGGGGGCATCAGGCCTTGGGACAATGCATCTCTGACTCAGAGGACCAGATTCTTTGATCAAGACACCAAAACCTTTGATTTTCCCTCCCTCCAGCTCCCAACTCAAGACCCTACGATGTTCACTGCCACTGTTTACTTTCTTAAATAATGAGCCCAGATAGGAACAGGCAGAAAGGCTAGGAGTTGGAATCCAAGGGATTTCTTGGACTCTAAGGAATGTGAACAAAAATATGAACCTAGAGATAGGTTGGGATGGAACCTAGAGATATATCTAGGGGCTAGGGCCTTCTGGACAAGAACCTTTTTGGCAACAAAAGTGTGGGGCTAGGCCTAGAAGATAGAGAGCATTGTCTAAGAGGTAAAAATTGTCCAGGCAGCAGTTCCGAGTCTGGTACGTTGGACTCTTACCAAGTTTTGTAGTGCCCTCTCTGCCAGGGCCACCCGGTGGAGTGGGGTCAGTGCCAGCAGCTGCTCTGGAGCTCCTCGTACCAGCCCCACCACCAACATAATAGATTCATTGGACAGTCTATCCATCAACCGGACCCTATAGCAATTTGACAACAGGGGCATTCAGAAATGAGTCCTGTTGAGAAGGGATAACAGAATGCCACATTGCCCAGACAAGAGGTAACATCAGACCAAACCCTATGGCCCTGGACAGGATCTGATATTAAACTGCCCCAGATGCAATTCCCTTCATAGTGTTTAAAAGGAGTGCCATATTTCTAGTCTTCCTCAGGAAAAATGACAAATGACCCTACCTTATCTAATGGAATCAAAAGTCCCAAATATTAAATATCTTTAAAATTTCTCCCCATTTGGGGCACCTGGGTGGTTCAGTTGGTTAAGCGTCTGACTCTTGAATTCAGCTCACGTCATGATCTCATGGTCTATGAGTTCGAGCCCCTCGTTAGGCTCTATGCTAACAGTGTGGAGCCTACTTGGGATTCTGTCTCCCTCTCTCTCTTCCCATCCCCCACTTGCTCTCTATCTCTCTCTCAAAACAAATAAAAATAAACTTTAAAAAAATTCCCCCCCCCCCCATGTTATAGATTAGAAAACCAGCTCACAGAGATGGTGGGATCTTACTCCCAAGTCCTTTTTTCCACACGGTCACCCTTCCTCTACTTTTTGTGGGGAAGTCCTCTCTCATTTGCATAGTGCTGCACAATTTACCAAGCCCTTTTATAGTATTCTCTTATTTGAACCTTATGACAAAACTTTGGGGTAAGACAGGTATTTTTCTTATTCCTCTTTCATAGATGGGGAACTCAGGTTTTCCAACTCATGGTCTAGAAACTTATCTAGGTCCTTAGGATTCTAAATTATCTCCAAGAACCAATAAATTTAAATAGATTTCAATGGCTTTTTTAAAAGCCCTTTTGTCCAGGTTTCAGAAGTGTATTCTATCTAGGGCTGCCAATTCTGGAACTGGAACTAGGCTGCATAGCACAAAAGCCAAAATCTGTGGAAAGGCCTATAAAAATGTAAGGATGGAATCAACTGCTTTACCATCACCTCATCCCTTTTCCTACTCTAACTCACAGTTCAGATGGCAATGGGGTAGGGATGGGGGCAAAATGAGACAGGAAGCCTGGGAGAGAGATACTCATAAAACTCCTAGAGTCTCTGTGTTAAGAGGACTCTTACATTCATGAATTTTCTCTCCCCACAACCCTTATCCATACTTAAATGTGCTCTACAACATTCCTGCAATGAGACCATTCGGCCCAGGCTTGAATAGCTCTGATGTTGGGAATTTGCTACATCAGTTTTCCTTGTATTTTTCAAATCTGATTTTTACTCACTGGTCATTGTGATGCCCAATGGAGCCATTCAGAAACATGCTAATCTATTTTCTATTTGATAGTCTTAGGAGTATTTAAAGGCATTTATCATGTTTCATACACGCTCTTTCTGTACTCCACTGAACACACTGACAACATGGTGGCTTAAGCAGACTATAATCTTCTAGGGTGAGTTGGACCATTGACTCCCTCAGTTCAGATACTCTATCTCTATTAATGTGGCCTAGGTTATACTATGATTGTTTGGCAGCCCACATCATAGTGTTGCCCACCATTAGCTGTCCTATGTTGGGGTCATGTTCTGGGAGCCAGTCAAAACATAGAGCAACTTTGAGTAGAATCCTCTGCTTTGGGCTATAACTGATGGCAGAGAACCACCAGAAAGAAAACTGCCACCTTAGGGCATTTCCAACGTTTTTTTTTTTGTTTTTTTTGTTTTTTTTGTTTTTTTTGTTTTTTTTTTTTATTTTTGGGACAGAGAGAGACAGAGCATGAACGGGGGAGGGGCAGAGAGAGAGGGAGACACAGAATCGGAAACAGGCTCCAGGCTCCGAGCCATCAGCCCAGAGCCTGACGCGGGGCTCGAACTCACGGACCGCGAGATCGTGACCTGGCTGAAGTCGGACGCTTAACCGACTGCGCCACCCAGGCGCCCCCTTAGGGCATTTCCTAAGGGCAGACCTTCTACCCCAGGTTGAGACGTCTAGGGATCCAGTGTCTCCAGTTGTAGCACTTACGGTAAATCCAAGAGTAGCCTGGTGTCTAGCCCACTCAGTTCTGGCCCCATGGTTGCCAGCTCTGGCTCTGGCATTGTCATCCTCCGCTGTAGCTCCACCCAGATACAGGCTCTCTGTAGGATAGGATGGGGAAACAGGTCAGGATAGAGCTAAGCATAGGGGCCGGATTCAGTACCCAGGATCCCTGCCTCCCTGCTCCACTAATGTTTAAGCACCCCTCTCACCAGACTCCCTCGAACTCCAGTGGGCAGCTGATAGATCATGTGCACTACTTCAAGGAAGTTTGCCATTGAGTTGATCTGCTGCAGAAACTCACACGACATGCCCCCTGCCAGGGTGCCCAGAGCCCTGTAGGTATGTGAGTGGGTAGATGCTCATTCAACACATGCTGTGGTCTGTCTGCTCCTTGATACTGATACTCTCAACACAAGTACAGAATTCATTTATGGTAATTTACAGTTTGAGAAATGGCTTTCCATAGAAAACCACAACATCATCACTGTTTATCAGAGAGGAAAATGAACGTTCACAGACGTCAAGGGATGTTCCGAACATCATTCTATTAAAAATGTGGTAAACTGAGCGTAGAGCTATATCTTTAGATTCTGAAGCCCATGATTCCTTTACTGTGGGTGAAAGGAAAGTGATACTTACTTGTTCCTGTTTATTGCTGCATGGCCAGTAGCTCTGAGGTCACCTTGGATTAAACTAACAACAGCAAATATCTATTGGGAGATTTCACTGGGCCAGGAACTATATTAAGTACTTTATATGCCTTACCTCATGTAATCTTCACAACCACATCCTATGAGGTAGGTACTATTTTAATTCTCATTCCACAGAAGAAAAAAACTGAAGCTTAGAGGATTAAATGACTTGCTCAAGGCCATGAACAGGTCTCAGGGCTGGGACCTGAATCCAGGTGTTCTGAATCCCTTTAACTAGTCAGGATAGGTGTGGTGCTATGGGAAGGCATGAGAGTAAAGGGAGGAGGAGCCAAGAGAAGGCCCACACGCTGGGACTATGCATCATCCATCCTCGCATGTCCCATTGCATATCATATGGGGCCTGGCACATGGCAAGTCTCAAAAAATGTTAGTTGAATTAAATTCTGCTCAACACAAGTTACTCACTGCAGATTCCTAAGTGTCAGGTTGGTGGGCACCTGCATCTTCTTCCAGAGAAACTGAGCCTACAGGAGAAAGAAAGAGGAGCAGCCCCCCAGCAGAGATATTGCCCAAGGACCTAAGATGCTTTGGACCTAGCCCTCCCTCCCCACCCTGTGGATCCACCAGCCTCCTACTCTCCCAAATGAACACTCCTCTCTTGGAGATGGGGGGGGGGGAGAAGTAAGGGGGAGGGAGAAGGAATAAAGCAAAGCAAGTCACATTATAAAGGATGCTGGGGATAATGTGACCAATCTAGGGCTGACAGGTAAAAGAGGTGGAACATAGAGGATAGTTCTGGAGTAAGTGAGGAGAATTACCTGCTGCTCAGACCAGGGCAGCTCCCGGTAGCGCCTTCGGTTAGCCAGAAGAGCCGCAGAGTCCAGCTGTAGCAGCTTTAGTGGGAGCAGGGGAAGCAGGCAGTCTGGCCAGGTGGTGGGGATGGGCTGCTGGTGAGGATGTGTGTAGCAGAGTAATGATAGGTAAGAGGGGCATCATGGGGGTGGGAAGGGACCAAAACTAGGGAAAGGGTGGATGGCATGTGCCACTATAGCAACACACACCAGAGAGCCCTCACAATGAAGGTGGATGTGGTCAAGTATTGCTGCTATTCAGGCACCTGATGAACTGATCTCCCTCAGACTCTCTGAGCTTTGCTCTCTTTCTCTGAAAGCAGGTTCGTTGGCCTGGAAGATTTCTCAGACCCTTCTGGTTTTGACATTATAGGACAGTGTGGGTCATGCTGTCATGTAACTGGAACTGGGGTGAGCTGCTAATGTCTTTGTGGAAACAGAGTCAACTTGGATGCTCAGGGCCACTTCAGGGAGAGTATAGGAGGCAGCACAAGTCATATGAAACTACCCGGGGACATGGAGAGGAGCTTAGTTGGGAGATCCCACACGTACCTGACCAGGGATACACACAGCTGCACTGGCACCTGTTGTACCTATGTTTTTAACGCCGTCTTTCACCTGCATGAGAATCAGCAGTGTGTGTGTGTGTGTGTGTGTGTGTGTGTAAGGAAGTGGGGAGGTATGGGAGGCCTTCCCTGGCCACAGGGAAGATGCCCTCCTCTTAACCAGAGCCCACATCCCTGAATGTCTCATCCTCCCTGCTACTCTCATACCCGAAAGGTCTGCAGCAATGCTGCAGTCTGGCAAGCTGAGAGGCGTGACAGTTCAGGGGCCAGGCAGGAACAGGCCCCAATCAGAACTCGCCTAGGGATGGCCTGGAGTGTCTGGGAGCTGAGGCCTGGCAGCAGAGGGTGCAAGGAGCAGAGTTCCTCCAGGGACAGCTGGGGAGCAAGAGAGATAAGAGTCCTGAAGAAGAGAAGCAGGGTGGTTGGGAAGACAACAATCACAGTACAGCAAGGCAGCAGGTCTGAGGAACTGAGAGGGAAGAAGGGGCAGATGTGAGAGCCAAGGAAAGGGGGACAGGGACCTCTGAGGGACATTGAGAAGTTGCTGCTACTCACATCATGCCTAGGGAGGAGCCGTCCAAGCAGTAAGACAGCCTAAGGTGGGATGGGATGAAACAACAGCTCTCAAGTCCTGGTAGCCAGGTTTTATGCAGGTCCCTAGGACCTACCCTTTAAAACTTCTAGTTTCCTTGATACCACCCCAGTGACTAGCCTGGCTCTGGGCTCTTCTTGATCTGAAGAAGGGGGATGAGGGAGTCCTCCTTGGGACAGAGAAAAAGGAGGCTCCAGAGAAGCTGGTGGTATCCCTGAATGTCATTCCCTTGAGTGGGGTTCCTGGGGTTGGAAGGTGGATGTTAGAGAGTGAGACAGGCCCACCTGGGCTGGTGTGACACTGGTGCCCTGCAGGGCAGGAAGCATGGCTCTAAGCTGGGGCTCTGACAGCTCCTGCAGGAAACGGAGGCCCAGCTGAGGGAAGAGAGGGGCCCAGGCCCGCAGCTCCCGGGGGCTCAGCACAGCTCCTCCAGATGAGCGCAATACCCCCAGAAGTTCATATGCCACCTGTAACCAAAGAAAGTTTGGGACTGGGGAGAAAAGACAAGTGAACCTTAAACTTCCTCTCTAATCCCACATCTGGATTTCCCAGGGCCTGGGCTAGGGCTTAGAACCAAAGATGGGACACGAACAGATAGGGTTTAAGATGTCAAAGGGTATGTTTGGGGTGTCATAGACCAAACGGCATTGGGTCAGGAAGGGGTGGTAACAGAGAAGGATGACCACGAAATAAGGAAAAAAGATAGTAGAGGTCAGGGGAGGGCTGGCACTGTTGTGCTCAAGCTTGGTTGAGATGACTGAGCATGTCATCCACACAGACCCAAGGAAAGCCTGGACTCTTGTAAGTCTGTGCCAAGGGGCTCACCCGTCCTTGTGGGCTGAGGGTCCCGTTGGCCGCACATTCCAGCAGCCCCCGTTCTACTGGCCCCAGTGGATCACTCAAGGGTACCAGGCTCTGCAGCTCCTCAGGGCTCAGGAAACAGGCGAGGGACCCCAGCCTGAGAAGGGCATGAAGCTGGCCTTCATGTGGTCACTGAAGCTGGCACTAAGGTAGGGATCGTGTAGGTATATGGAGTAGGCACTCTGCTAAACTAGGAAATATGGGTACCATAGATAGGCCTCTGTCCTGGAGTCCTATACTGCCTGCGGCCGCTGCCTACCTTTTCGACCCTTCCTTCCTAGGCCCCCAACCCACCATGGCAGCTGCACTAGCCTCTCTCCCAATTTGGCTTTGATCACTGATCCCACAACTGCTCACCTGCGCACCTGCTCTTCTCCGTCCTGGACACTCTGGTTCACCAGGCTTCGTAGCACATGCCGGGCATGCCCTGGCCCAAGACCTGCTGCTGGCCAACTATCCTCCAGGGCCTGGATCTGAGGTGAGGAGGGTCAGCTCATGTTGGGTCACTGTGGGACACTTGTGGGGAGAAGCTCACCAGGAGACATACTACTGACTCCTGTCCCACCTAGAAGAAGATGGGCTAGTCAAGAAAATCATGTCATACCTGGTGAGGGCTGAGCTGCAGAAAGTTCTCCAGAGGGAGGTGGGGGAGCAGGGGCAACACTGCCCACAGTAGCTCCTGGGACCAGGCGGGCACTTCCCCAAACAGGTCAGGGGCCAGCAGTCGCTTTGCAAGAGCTTCCTTCTGTTCAGGCCTCATTCCTGGGCTGTAATCTCGGATGGCAGCCAGTCTGGGGTGAGAAATGGGTATTAACCTTTGGCCCCTGTTGTCCCCCTCACACTCTGAAGCCCTACTGTCATGGACAAGAAGGAGACTCTCCCTAATTTTAACAGAGAGGATTTCAAGAAGGGGCTGCTATAGGCTGATGGGGTTGGCTGACCCTGACAGGATCAGGAGGAGTGGTGTGGGGTCCTTACACACTGTCATTGGCCAACAAGGATGGTGGGAAGCGCATCAGGTCAGAGACAGCCAAGAAGGGGATGAGCGGTGACAGGTCAATGAAGAGCTGGGAGGTGAGGCGTGGGTACTGCTGGAGCAACAAGGCTGTCAGGCGACCCAGGGCTTGCTCCTCAGATGGTGGCACCTGTGAGGGCATAGGAATGGATGCTGGTTCTGGAGATGCTCAGTATTGTCGCCATCTCCTTTTGAGCTTCTCCTTCCACTGAGGAAGCCCTCTGCACACCAGGTTCCAGGTGCTCTTGATTCCCAGATGTCTCCCTCCATCCTCCCCTCCCCCCCACCTGCCCTCTATACCCACCTGAAGCTGGGCCCAGGAACGGTGCATGAGCGTCAGGAAGCCCTGAGCAGCCTCCCTCTCTGCTGAAAGCACCAGCTGCTGGAGATTTTCTGGTGGCATGTGCAGGTATGCCTGGGAGTAGGAGGTTAAAGTGGGCATGGCCTCACTGGGCAGAGACCTCATGCCACAGTTGTTACCCATTCCATCCATGTACCCCTCCATCTGTTACCTGCACTAGAATCTGCAGGGCCCAAACACTCTTCTCCCTCTGGAGCAGATCCCATAGCACAGGCTGGTGAGGAGACAGACAAGATACCAAGAGCTGTCTCCTCTATCCTCCTGAAGATTCCCCAGGCACTCCAAGTCCACTTGCTATATGCTTGTCCTTCATCTGAAGCTAGTATGTGTGTCTCATCAGATACTAAATTCCATTAAACCAGGATGATGTCTCAAACTTCTCCTGTACCCTTTTCCATGCTAGGTCCATTGTTGGCTCAATAAATACTTGTAGATCCAAACCAAAACTATGAATCTGTATAATCCCATTTCACTGGACACAGGACTTGAGAAAGGTGGGCCCTAACATGGAGTAAGGAATCTTTACATATGCTACATAACCTAGCAAAGTGCCTTACATATAACGGGGCACCCAATGAATGAATTATGGTATTTATATATTCTAGCCCCTTCACTCTACAGAGAAGGAACAGAAGTCCAGAAAATCTGAGTTAAATTATTTTCCTATTACCACACTAATGTGTGACATAGTTGAACCCAGAACTCAAGTCTTCTGATTTGTAGTTGCCCTGAACTATTCTCATTTCTGTCTTATCTTCCTATATTTGCCAGCCTTCTCAGTCTCTAGGGACAGAGTCAGATCCCTCCAACTTGATACCTTTCCTTTCTGGAGCAGAAAGGGGGAGAGTCAAAGAGTTAGAAAGAATAATGAGATAACGTTTAGTGCACGTTTATGTGTCATGCTATATACATAAGACCACAGCATGTATAATCTTATGTAATCCTTACAGGTACCCTAAAAAAGTGGCACTGTTACTCTCCCTCATTTATAAGTGAAAAAAATGTTGCTCAGAGAGGTTAAATAACTTGTCCAAGGTTGATCACAGAACTAAGATCTGAACTCAGGCCTGTTTGACTCCAGAGCTGTGTGCTTAAACCACTATACTATACTACTACCTCTCAGTATTAGAGAATTTGTTTGGAGGCCCTTCCCTCTGTTCCAGGGGCTTTAACCTTGGCGGATCACTCACACTGAAGCAGGACAGGAGCTCCATCTTGTTTATACCAGAGCTGGGGCTGGCAGTGGGTTCAAAGCCCAGCGGGGTCCACTGCTCCTCCTGTTCCAGGTACTCCCCAACTGTCCGCAGCACACTGCGCCGGCCCTCTGGGCGGAAGGCATCCCAGAAGGAGCAGTTGTCTGGGAGACTGGAGAGCATCAGGGCCTGACCCAGCATCCCCTGGGCCTCAGTCCCCCCAGCCCCTGGACCCAGAAGAAAGGTCAGCAGGCGCAGGAGATAGTGTAGGCGTGTGGAGTGGGCAAGGGCTGGTACAGAGGACTGACAACGTGGCAATTGGGATAGCATGCCAAGCAGGAAGGGGGCTGGGGCTAGACACAGTGGGGATGGTCCCAGTGGTGGCAGAGAGGGCAGAAGAGGGCCCAGTAGCCCCTCTAGGAAGCAAGTGTCATTGCCCCCACGACTTATCCTGCACTGGCCTGCTAGCCAAGGCCAGAAGGGCACAAGCGCTTCATACATGGTGTCATTGGCACAGACCATCATCAGGAAGCTGCCCCCATCTGGGCAGCGTTCCCCACAAGGTCCAATGTGGCAGGGTGGGAAGGCAGTGGCATCTGGGGTAGGGCCCTGGCACACATGCTGAACCCAAGCCTGATTGCTGGGGGGCACAGCCTGCAGACCCGCCTCTCCACACAGCCGCTCAGCCCACAGGGTCTCATTCTCCAAGAAGCAGCCCCAGAAGATCTCTGGGGTGAGGGGAACAGAAGGCAGTCCTTCAGGACAGCTGGTGGGGGGTGGGAGAAGACCAGCACAGAGCCGCTTTACCAGACGGCGATTGGGGCCAGACAAGGCTGAAAAGGAGAGGTTGTTACATATTGCCTCCAGGAACTGATCAGGAAACTGGTCATGGCAGGCCTGTAGCCAGCCTTGGGCACCTGGTGCCCATGAGACTGCATACCACACAGCTGTCTGGCAGATGGCAATGGTGCTGGGAGGGGGCTGTGGGGTGGCAGGCTTGGCGTGCTGGCAGAGCAAGTGGATGGAGAAGTTGGAAATGCTGTAGGGTGGTGCTGGACCTGAGTGGTTCTCGCAGAGGGCCTCCACAGAGATGGCTCGCTGTTGGCGAGGGCTGATGTGGGCTGAGAGCTGGGAAGCCCTGGGCAGAGGCACACCTGTGCTCAGACAGTGGAGGAGGGCAGGGGGTGGGGGTGGCAATCCAGACAGAAAGCCCAGCGCCTGGACATCCCAGGAAAGGTTGTGCCGGATGCCCCTGGGTGTAGAGGGAGGAGTAGGCATCACTTGGTCAGTTTACATTTCCTCTAGTTGAACATTCTGACCCTGGCCCAGAGCCCTGCATGGGGGGATGGCAAGCATAGGCTTTTCCAAAAGGTCCCTGGGAGTATAGGTGTTACTGGTTTAAATACTGGGATGGTGGGAGCAGGAGAAAGATCTGTCCTGCGAAGGCACAAAATCATCTAGGAGCAGCCCAGCTGGAGTCCCTTCTGTCCACCTGGCTCCCTTCTTTCTCCTTTCTTCATATACTTTTAGGTAGCTTAAATACAACCTTTGGTTGACCTCACATCAGGAAATCTGCCCTGCAACTGAATAAGCCTAACAGTGCTCTGACATTGTTGTACTGAAACAGTAAAGATGGAGGAATCCAGTCTTATCCTTTCTTTCCATACCCCAGCTTTATTAGGTAACATTATTAAGCACTATGTGCAAGACAGTTCTGAGTGGCTTGCACATAGAGCATCAACTATTCAATCCCTTTCAACAACTCTGTGGTTGTTAATATTATCTATATTTTATAAGAAGGGAAACTGAGGCATGAGAATGAAAATGTAACTACCCCAAGGTCACTTGGCTAGGTAAACAGAGCTAGGACACCAACCCAGACAGTCATGCTCGAAAACCACTAAACAATGCCCTCCCATCAGTCTCCTCCTCCATTCTGCAGGCTGACAACTTTCCAGGCCCACTCCCTCAGAACTCCTCTCCTGGTAAGAGAGTTACTTACCATAAAAGCAGCTGTTGAAGGTTGCCTAGGAGGGAAAAGAGTAAGGAAGAGGACTACCCCAATCTCCCCCCTTCTTTGTCCTGCCACAGCCCAGCCCCGAACCCAGCAGCACTCACCTCCCTGGCACTGCCCATTGGCATCAGGCTCTGGTTGCCCCAGAATGGAAAAGACCTCATCCTGTAGGGAGTCAGTGACACGGAGAAGTCCCTCCTGGAAGGCAGCATAGAGGGGGGGCCCCACTGTGCGCAGTAGACCTCCCCAAAGAGCCTCCTCAGAGCCTGGCTCCCCTACTGGGGTGAGCAAACCCAACAGACCCTGCAAAAAGTGGGGGGCTGGCTCCCTCCCATTGAGGCCTGTGGCATTTGTGGGGTCTACACTGGACTGCACCTGTACCAGGGCCTGCCATCGTGTACCCTCTAACAAGAGCAGCAGAGAAGGCAACCAGTCAGCCACCAGGACGCAGTCAGAGGGCCCATCACGGGTGCATGGGGGCCGGGTAGGGGTTGGGGGCCCCACAGGAACTAAGGCTCCTAGCAACACCTCTGCGAGTCCACCCAGTACACCTGCCTGGTGCCCCAGGAAGTCCCGGGGGGTCTGCTCCTGTCCCAGCAGTGCCAGAACATCCCCTAGTAGACCTAGCATTGGCTCCCAGTCTGGGCTGCCTCTCAGTGTTACTAGGAAGTCGTGGAGCCGGAGAGCAGGGGGCTGGAGAGGTGGGGGCTCCCCCACAGGTCCCTCCCCCATTCTCCCAGGCCCAAAGGAAGAAGAAATGTTGGCCAGGAATGCAGAGAACTGTGAGCGGCTGAGGGACCCCTGAGGAGCTTGGTCCATTGTGGAGAGCAATGACTTCAGGAGGGAGAGACCAGGGTCCAGGGACTGAATCCCAGTAGGGACCAGAATCACTGTAAGAAGAGAAACCAGAGGTCACTAAAGGGGAAGAGCCTAGAACCCAATTCGGTCCTGCCCGGAGCCCAGTCCTAGCTTGGATCTAAAGATGAGGCGACAGGGATGGCAAGCTGAGTCCCTTTACTGAATACTACTGAATACTTACTATAGTAAGTCTTGGCCTGCTTTCTTAACCCTCATTTTCTCCCTTAGCTCCAGTCTCTGACCATTTTCCTTTATCTTTTATAGAAACTGGTTAATCTCTGCATTCTTAAGTCTCTTTTCAGCAACCATCCCCTTCATCCCCAGCCCTGCTCACTGTTCATCTCACCTGCACAGGACAGCGGCAGCAGCAGGGCCCAGAGGCTCAGAGCCATGTTTCCAGGTGAGCACTGGTAAGAGGTGAATTCTGGTTATTCTCACCTTGTATGCAATAGCCAGGTGAGGGCAGAGCACTGCAGGCAGCCTGAGTTGCCACTGACACTGTAGTGTGGTCTTTCAGGGAACAATATCTGTAACCTGACAGCAGGTTTGTCACCTGAGCCACTGAATACCTGATCCTTTGGCTTTGGAGAAAGGTGTGCTTCTGTGAGAGGGACCAGTGATAGGGGATCCCGGGGGGTGGGGGTGGGGGGCCTCAGAGGAGCCCAGGGAAATAACTTCAGTTAAGAGCCAGGATGCAGATAGCAGTGGGCAGAAATAGAGGTGGAGACCTGGAGACCAGGGTATAATGTGGTAGGGAGGGGGGCTGCAGAAAAATGTAAGAAAGTATAGAGGGTACAAAGGAGTTAAAAGCAAGTAGGATTTGAAGGAATCAAGGAACAAAGGGGGCCCAGAGAAAGGAACTGGGCAGCCAGGTACGAACAGAGAAGAGAAACGAAGACAAATGTCTGGTCCAATGACAGAGCATTCAGGAAGAGCAGAGCCACTTTTGACTCAGTACCTAGAACCACAAAATGCTAAGAATGGGAGAGGACTTCAGAGGTTACAGAGACCAAACCTCTCATTTTATGGATGTGCAACTTGCTCATTGGGCCATTCAAATATTTGTGTTTGCCCTGTGGTCCTCTTCCTGTGGGCTAGGTGAATGCTCTGTAGAAAATTCTGAGCTGAGAAAAGAGATAAGCCAGATTAAATCACTGTGCAAGGGGGCTACTTCCCACATGGACACATACACGCATGCCCACATGTGCATGTATTCATGCAAATACAAAGAGAGAAAGAGAGTACTGCTCACAGATCAGAGAGATCCCATAAAAAATACTCTGGTCTGGTCAAGGTGAGAAGTATTTTCTGTCCTCCATTTATATATCCCCAAAGGCCTTTACCTGACACCAGCTCTAAATAGTAATTCAACACTGTGGCTCCATTCAAACTATTATTCTGTCCCTCTTTCCTTAAAATCCTCCTCTATTCTATCCCCTCAAACCCACACATTCAAATCTATTATTAATGAGCTTCTGCCCTAGAAAGTTCACTTAGGATCATAGAATTTTAGAACTGGAAGAGACCTGAGGAATCCTGTGGTAAAGAAACTTCTCATTTTATAAATGAGGAAATAGAGGCCCCCCAAAATGGAATGACTTGGCCAGGCCACCAAAGTTGAGGACACTGCTAGGATTTTCCAAGGCAAATCAGAAGTTGGGATCAGTGAAATGATCTACTGCATTCCTTTGCCAACATTTTCCCTTTGCCTATCACAGTTACCACATCTAGTCTGAAAAGCAGAGAGGAGAATCAAAGGAAGAGTATGGCCTGTATTCCCAATAGTTTTCTATCTCCTGGTTCCAGCCCATCCTGCAATCCATTTGAATTTTTTCCCTTGGTTCTGTAACAACCCCCTTATAATAAATTATCCTTTTTGGCTAATAGTGTACAAAAAAAAAATGAGATGGCTTGGGTTCAAATCCTGGCTCCAATGCTTACTAGCTGGGCATCTTGGGCAGTTTCTAAACCATTTTGTGTCACAATGTTCTTTTCTATAAAAAGGAGAAATACTAGTATAGAGTTATTTTGAGGATTAAATTAGATAATGCACTTAAAGTACTTAGCACAGTGTGGCATTCATCCAACAGAGTAAGTACCTATCATGTGCCAGGCACTGCTACAAAATAAACTTTCACTAAATATTACTACTATTGTTATTAGACTCAATACGAGTTATATTTTTGAAACTAAAGAGTCCTTTAGTATTGAGTTATTTAGCTCAATATGAATTATTTATTTGAAACTAAAGAGTCCTAATTAATACAGAAATTTTTACCAAGAAGTAGTGTCTTGAGTGAAAGATCTTTAGAACAAGTTTGAAACTAGTAGACTCAAACAGAGAGGGAAACAATGAGTACTCCCTCAACCCAAGCTAGGAAATTCTTGGCAGTACATATGATGATGGAGCAAGCAGTTGGTTAAGCAATCCTGTTGCCACCAAAGCTTCAGAGTATGTGCCAACTGAGGGTAAAGTGTTTAGGGTTTATAGCTAATATATCAAGCTATCTGATATAAGCAGGTTACTGCTTATACAGTTGACCCTTGAACAATGCAGGTGATTAGGGGCACCACTCTCCACCCCCAACCTCCACTGCACAGTCAAAAATCTTAACTACCCCAAAATTAACTAAGAGCCTTTGTTAACTAGAAACCTTACCAACAACATAAGCCATCAATTAATGCATATGTTGTATATTATATGTATTATATACTGTATTCTTCCAATAAAGTAAGCTAGAGCAAAGAAAATATTATTAACAAAATCATAAGGAAGAGAAAATACATTTACAGTGCTGTATTTAGCTAAAAAAAAAATAAGTAAATAACTGTGTGTAGGTGCATCCGCACAGTTCAAACCCGTGGTGTTCAAGGCTCAACTGCAGTTTGGTAAAGTCCAACAAAAATGAGAAGAGTTTCAATCCATGAGTGATCAAATAGAAAGAGAAAAACAGAAACAACAGACAAATTACAGGAGTACAGAATAAGAAATTAATCATGTGTCTTGCTAAAGTGAAAT
This sequence comes from Neofelis nebulosa, assembly GCF_028018385.1. Classification (NCBI taxonomy): domain Eukaryota; kingdom Metazoa; phylum Chordata; class Mammalia; order Carnivora; family Felidae; genus Neofelis; species Neofelis nebulosa. Next base: position 60,433,003 of record NC_080788.1, on the reverse strand, counting down.
GGAGAAGATTGGTGGGATGACCGGAATGCTCTGTAATCTGGCAATTTAAAGGGAGATACCTAGGAGGAGCTGAAGAAGTTGAGAAATCTGAAACATCCTCACTGCCTCAAACCTGTCAGATGGGTACTCCTTCTGACAAGAACACATTCCTCCCTTGTAAATTACAATTATTTTTCTCCCTTTTTCCCTTTTTGATTTGCCTTTTGTAACTGAAATATGTATTGCTCACTAGATATCCAAGAAATGCCCACATTTTCCATATCTTTTTCAGCTAGGTAGGGGCAAGTGATTAGTTCTAACCAATGAATAGTAAGTGACCAAGAATTTAAGAGCTAGTGAATGATGCTCCAGTAATGTCTTCTCTGTTGAAGTAACCTAGAAACCACAAGCTGATACTGTTGGTGGGAATGCAAACTGGTACAACAATGTTGGAAAACAACATGGAGTTTCCTCAGAAAGTTAAAAGAACTAACCTATGATCCAGCAATTGTACTAGTAGGTATTTACCCAAAGGATACAAAAATACAGTTTCAAAGGGGTACATGTACTCTAATGTTTATAGCAGCACTATCAACAATAGCCAAACTATGGAAAGAGCCCAAATGTCCATCAACTGATGAGTGGATAAAGAAGATATGGTATACATATACAATGGGATATTATTCAGCCATCAAAAGGAACGAAATCTTGGGGAGCCTGGTGGCTCTGCGTTAAACGTCTGACTCTTGCTTTCAGCTCAGGTCATGATCTCATGGTTGTGGGATTGAGCCCACACTGGGCTTTGTGCTGAGTGTGGAGCCTGCTTAAGATTCGCTCTCTCTTGGGGTTCCTGGGTGGCTCAGTCAGTTAAGCATCTGACTTCAGCTCAGGTCATGATCTTGGAGTTCATGAGTTTGAGCCCAGCATCAGGCTCTGTGCTGACAGCTCAGAGCCTGGAGCCTGTTTCACATTCTGTGTCTCCCCTTCTCTGCCTCTGCCCCTCCCCCACTTGCACGCATGCACACACACTCTCTTGAAAAATAAAATAAAAGGAATTAAATTTTGCTATTTACACCAACGTGGATGGAGCTAGAGTATATTATGGTTAGTGAAATATGTCAGGCAGAGAAAGACAAATACCACATGATTACACTCTTATGTGGGATTTAAGAAACAAAGCAGATGAACATATAGGAAGGGGGAAAATAGAGAGAGGGAAATAAACCATAAGAGACTCCTTACAATAGAGAACAAACTGAGAGTTGATGGAGGGAGGTGGGCAGGGGATAGGCTAGATGGGTGATGGGTATTAAGGAAGGTACTTGTTGTGTTGACCCCTGAGTGTTATATGTAATTTAACATTTAGTGATGAATCACTAAATTCTACTCCTGAAAACAATATTACACTATTTGTTAACTAAGAAGAATTTAAATAAAAATTTGTAAAGAAAAAAAAAGGACCAAGTAGGTCCTCTTACAGGTTTAAGGCACAAATTCATGCTACCCATGTGTCCTTAGGTACCTGAAAGAAAAAAAAAATGTAAGTCCATTCTGCAGGAATCCAACTCAAAATACGGACTTCAGGGGTGCCTGGGTGGCTCAGTCAGTTAAGCATCCAACTCTTGATCTCAGCTCAGGTCATGATCTCATGGGTAGTGAGTTCAAACCCTGCATGAGTCTCTGTACTGTCAGATTGGGATTCTCTCTATCCCTCTCTCTTTGCCCCTACCTCCCTCAAAAATAAATATAGAAAAAATATTTTTAAAAAAAACCACATGGACTTCAAAGAATAACAAGAGAAATTTACAAGTAACTCACAATCAGAAAATACAAAACATGTGAGAAAACAAGGCATCAGGAATGAGAGTTAGCAGAAATAATAAATAACATAATCAGACTTGAAAGACTAAAAGTGTTTAATTTTTCAGATTTAGAATGTAAAATAAGTAAAGTTAATTTGCATGAATAAATAAAAAAGGGTATCAGATGTATGACTAAGAAACAGGAAGTTCAATTATTGAGAATAGTCAAATTACTTAATTTAGTGAATTACTTAATTGTACCTAGGTATTGTACTTTAACTCTTGCTTTAAATTGTATTATTCCTACAAATCAAAACCACAATGAGATACCACCTCACACCTGTCAGAATGGCTAACATTAACAACTCAGGCAACAAGAGATGTTGGCGAAGATGCAGAGAGAGAGGATCTCTTTTGCACTGCTGGTGGGAATGCAAACTGGTGCAGCCAATCTGGAAAACAGTATGGAGGTTCCTCAAAAAATTAAAAATAGAACTACCCTACAACTCAGCAATTGCACTACCAACTATTTATCCAAATACCTATATATACTAGTTATTTATACAAAAATGCTAATTTGAAGGGGCACATGCACCCTAATGTTTACAGCAGCACTATCAACAATAGCCAAATTATGGAAAGAGTCCAAATGTCCATTGACTGACAAATGGATAAAGAAGATGTGGTGTGTGTCCATGTATGTCTATCTATCTATCTATCTATCTATCTACCTATCTACACACACATATACATACAATGGAATATTACTTGACAGTCAAAAAGAATGAAATTTTGCCATTTGCATTGTATTATGCTAAGGAAAATAAGTCAGTCAAAGAAAGATAAATATCACATGATTTCACTCATGTGTGGAATTTAAGAAACAAAACAGAGGAACATAGGAGAAGGGAAGGAAAAATAAGATAAAAACACAGAGGGAGGCAAACTGTAAGAGACTCTTAAATACAGAGAACAAACTGAGGGTTGCTGGAGGGGTATTGGGTGGGAGGATGAGCTGAATGGGTGATGGTCATTAAGGAGGGCACTTGTTAGGAGAACACCGTAAGTAACCGTATGTAAGTGATGAATCACTAAATTCTACTCCTGAGATAATTATTACACTATATGTTAACTAATTTTGATTTAAGTAAAAATTTAAAAATCTTATACAAGAAGCAAAAATAAATAAATAAATAAATTGTATTATTCTTTAAAATGTAAAATAAATTAGTATAAAAAGAAAAAAAGCGTGCCTGGGTGGCTCTGTTGGTTAAGTATCCAACTCTTAATTCTGGCTCAGGTCATGATCTCACAGGTCATGAGTTCAAGCCCACATCTGGCTCTGCACTAACAGCACGGAGCCTGCTTGGAATTCCTGGTCTCCCTCTCTCTCTGCACCCCCCACTTGCTCTCTCTCTTTCTCTCTGTCTCTCTCTTTCAAAAATAAATAAACTTAAAAAAGAAAAGAAAAGAATAAAAGAGCACCTGAGTGGCTCAGTTGGTTAAGTGTCCAACTCAATTTTGCCTCAGGTCATGATATCAAGGTTTGTGAGACTGACCCCATATCATGCTCTGGGCTCATAATGAGGAGCCTGCTTGGGATTCTCTCTCTCCCTCTCTTTCTGCCTCTCCCTCCAGTCATGTTTGTGTTCACTCTCTCAAAATAAATAAATAAATAAATAAATAAATAAATAAATAAATAAATAAATAAGAAAAAGAATGCAGCTTCTCTGGAAAACAGTGTGGCAGTTCCTCAAAAAATTAAAGATAGAACTACTCTATGACCCAGCAATAGCACAGTTAGGAATTTACCCAAGGGATACAGGAGTGCTGATGCACAGGGGCACATGTACCCCAATGTTTATAGCAGCACTTTCAACAAGAGCCAAATTGTGGAAAGAGCCTAAATGTCCATCAACTGATGAATGGATAAAGAAGGTGTGGTTTATATATACAATGGAATACTACTTGTCAATGAGAAAGAATAAAATCATGCCATTTGCAGCAACCTGGATGGAACTGGAAGCTTTTATGCTAAGTGAAATAAGTCAGTCAGAGAAAGACAGATATCATATGCTTTCACTCATATATGGATCTTGAGAAAGTTAACAGAAGACCATGGGGGAAGGGAAGGGGAAAAAAAACAGTTACAAACAGAGAGGGAGGGAAGAAAACCATAAGAGACTCTTAAATACAGAGAACAAACTGAAAATTTATGGGGGCTGGAGAAGAGGGGAAAGTGGGTGAGGGGCATTGAGGAGGGCACTTGTTGGGATGAGCACTGGGTGTTGTATGTAAACCAATTTGACAATAAATTATATTAAAAAAAAAGAAAAGAAAAAAGACAAAGAAAAGAAACCACAAGTTGAGATGGCAATTTCACAGGGGCAAGTAGCCTCAAGCTCCAAATTATCCCACAACATTTACAATCATTCTCGTTATTTATGAGTTCTTTATTTGTGAATTAGCCTACTAAACTTTAAAATCACTAAAATCTGTGATCCCAAAATCAATACTGGTGGTATTTTCTTTCTTTCTTTCTTTCTTTCTTTCTTTCTTTCTTTCTTTCTTTCTTTCTTTCTTTCTTTCTTTCTTTCTTTCTTTCTTTCTTTCTTTCTTTCTTTCTTCCTTCCTTCCTTCCTTCCTTCCTTCCTTCCTTCCTTCCTTTTGAGAGAAAGTACATGATCAGGTGAGAGGGGGTAGGGCAGAGAGAGAGAAGGAGGGAGAGAAAAAAAATTTTTTTTAAATATTTACTTTGAGAGAGAGAAGGAGGGGAGGGGCAGAGAGAGAGGGAGAGAGAGAATCCCAAGTAGGCTCCATGCTGTCAGCACAGAGCCGGATGTGGGGCTTGAACCCACAAACCAAACCATGAGATCATGACTTGATCTGAAACCAAGAGTTGGACATTTAACTGACTGAGACACCCAGGGGCCCCAAGGGATAGAGAATCTTTTTTTCTTAATTTTTTTAACGTTTATTTATTATTGAGAGACAGAGAGAGGCAGAGCATGGGCATGGGAGCGGCCTAGAGATGGGGAGACACAGAATCCGAAGCAGGCTCCAGGCTCTGAGCTGTCAGCACAGAGCCCAATGCGGGGCTCCAACTCACAAACCTCGAAATCATGACCTGGGCGGAAGTCAGACACTTAACCGATTGAGCCACCCAGGTGGCTCCACCCAGGTTCACCACCGAGCATGAGTGGAGCTTGATCTCACAACCATGAAATCATGACGTGAGCCAAAATCAAGAGCCAGACACATAACCAAATAAGCCACCCAGATGCCCCTATACTTGTTGTTTTTTCATAATCACTCACAGGCATATGTAGAGCGGTGAAAAATTTGAGTCACCTGGTGTCTACGTTGTCTACATTGCCGTAAACAAGGCAATATTTCACTGCCTTCTCATAATATAAATGTGTCCTTTTCATGATCTATTTAGTGCCAGAAGTTTAACATTTTTGTTCTTTTTGTTCATGATTTTGCTATTTAAAGTGGCCCTCATGCTTAGTGCTAAAGTTCCTTCTAGTGTTCCTAAGCACAGGAAGGCTATGATGTGCCTTAGAGAGAAAATATGCGTTAGATAAACTTTATTTAGGCATAAGTTGTAGTGCTGTTGACAGAGAGGTCACTGCTAATAAATCAACAACATATATTAAATAAGGAGTCTTCAAACAGAAATAACTTACATAAAACACAATGCATAAAACAAGGTTTTGTATCCACCTGTTGTGACCAGGCTAACCCCATACTTCCCCTAGGAGCAATGGTTTAATACTTGCTAATTCAGTGTTTTTGAATCTCTCTTTTTTTTAATTTTTAAATGTTTATTTATTTATCTTTTGAGAGAGAGAGGGAGGGAGAGAAAGAGTGAGCTAGGGAGGGCAAAGAGAGAGGGAGAGAGAAACCCCAAAGTGCAGAGCCCAATGCAGAGCTCAAACTCATGAACTGTGAGATCATGACCTGAGCTGAAACCAAGAGTTGGACGTTTAACCAACTGAGCCACTCAGGCACCCCAAGAAGTAGAGTTTTAAGTGAAAGGTTTTCAGAAAAAAACATGGAACTAGTTGAGTAAAGTAGGGAGGGGATCATTGAGGACTCCCCCAATCTAGGGAAATTGCTTGGCAGTCCTTATTGGGACTAGAAGAGGAAGAACAGGCTTGAAGGAATGGTAATAATTCAGTTTTGGACATATTAGAAATGAAGTACCTAAGAATAGACAAATGAAATTCCTGAGGATAGACAACTAAATATTTTTCTTGGAGTTTCTAGGAGAGGTCTGGATTGAAAATGGAATTGGAAGTCATCAGCATACAAATAGTAGTTGAAACCATAAAAGTGGACAAAACTAGTTAGTGAGAGTTTGTAAAGAATGAAGCAACAATGGCTGCTAGTGATTGCTACAAACAGGATCTACTGATGAATGTTAAAATTAGTAGAGAAAAGTTTAAGAAGAACCAAGGTATTTGCATAAGCTTTCAGTATCTCCTTCCAAGTATTTATTAACTATAAAGGGGGAAAATAGTTAGCTTCACAGCAGAGAAACCTAGTTGACATCACCTTAACTAAGGGATCAAAGTTAACATCACCAGTTATAACATATATCACTATGGTATTCCTCCTGATATGATGTGCTGAGAAGGGCACTTCAACTCAGTGGTATTTTTCTGAAAATGCATAACCTCAATATAATCATGAGAAAACATCAGATAAGCCCAAACTGAAGGACATTCTGCAAAATACCTGAGCAGAACTCTTCAAATATATCAAGGTCTTGAAAGATAGGGAGAGGCTAAGGCAACTGTTACAACCAGAGGAGATTAAGTAAGAAGATATGAACGCTGAATGCAATGTTGAATATTGGTCTGGAAACTGAAAGAGAAAAAAAGGACATTAGTGGAAAAACTGGTGAAATTCTAGTAAAGCCTATACCTAAATTAATAGCATATTACCAGTGTTAATTTATTGATTTGGTCATTATATCCTGGTTATGTGGGATGCTAATATTAGAGAAAGCTGGGTGGTAGGTACATAGGAACTACTTTTGCATATCTTCTGTGAGTCTCAAATTACTTTAAACTAAAATGTTGAAAATGTTCATCCCACCCTAAGTCACTGAATAGGAAAAATACAAATATAAACATGAAGATTTCTGCTTGTCATGGTAAAAAAACAGAAACCTCTCTAAAAGTGGTATTTAAAAAGGCTTGCAGGGGCGCCTGGGTGGCTCAATCGGTTGAGCGACCAACTTCGGCTGGGGTCATGATCTCATGGCTCGTGGGTTCGAGCCCCTCGTCGGGCTCTGTGCTGACAGCTCAGAGCCTGGAGCCTGCTTCGGATTCTGTGTCTCTCTATCTCTTTGCCCCTAACCCGCTTGCATTCTGTCTCTGTCTCTCTCAAAAATAAATAAACATTAAAAAAAATTTTTTTAAATAAACAAAAAGGCTTGCATTCATACACTGAACAGTTTTTCTATCCTCAAAACTGAACAGCATGGCTGGGACATAAAAGGCATCAAAACTTTTGTTGAAAAAGAAATGAACCCCTTTTTGAACATTAGGAGTCTGACCAACTACCTCAAAGTCTCAAGAAATGAGATGGATTGAGACCTACCAATTCTCTGAGGTTTTAAACCTTTGGAAGTATAATAAATTTTTTTAAATATGAAATTTATTGTCAAATTGCTTTCCATACAACACCCAGTGCTCATCCCAACAAGTGCCCTCCTCAATGCCCATCACCCACTTTCCCCTCCCTCCCACCCCCCCATCAACCTTCAGTTTATTCTCAGTTTTTGAGAGTCTCTTATGGTTTGCCTCCCTCCCTCTCTAACTTTTTTTTTCCCTTCCCCTCCCCCATGGTCTTCTGTTAAGTTTCTTAGGATCCACGTAAGAGTGAAAACATATGGTATCTTTCTCTGTATGACTTATTTCACTTAGCATAACTCTCCAGTTCCATCCACATTGCTACAAAAGGCCATATTTCATTCTTCCTCATTGCCAAGTAGTATTCCATTGTATATATAAACCACACCTTCTTTATGCATTTAGGCTTTTTCCATAATTTGGCTCTTGTTGAAAGCACTGCTATAAACATTGGGGTACAGGTGCCCCTATGCATCAGCACTCCTGTATCCCTTGGATAAATTCCTAGCAGTGCTATTGCTGGGTTATACGGTAGATCTATTTTTTATGTTTTGAGGAACCTTCACACTGTTTTCCAGAGTGGCTGCACCAGTTTGCATTCCCACCAAAAGTGCAAGAGGGTTCCCGTTTCTCCACATCCTCTCCAGCATCTATAGTCTCCTGATTTGTTCATTTTGGCCACTCTGACTGTCACGAGGTGATATCTCACTGTGGTTTTGATTTGTATTTCCCTGATGAGGAGTGATGTTGGGCATCTTTTCATGTGCCTGTTGGCCATCTGGATGTCTTCTTTAGAGAAGTGTCTATGGAAGTATAAGTTTTTTAAAAATTTAAAACTTTTATATTAAGTTTGAGACACAGTGACAATATATGGAAAAATTATAAGGCAAAATAGTATAGATTCATAACCAACAATCCATGTTGAACATTAAAAAAATAAAAATTAGGGGCACCTGGGTGGCTCAGTCAGTTAAGTGTCTGACTTCGGCTCAGGTCATGATCTCACAGTTCGTGGGTTCGAGCCCTGCATCAAGCTCTGTGCTGACAGCTCAGAGCCTGGAGTCTGCTTCAGATTCTGTGTCTCCCTCTCTCTCTGACCCTCTCCCACTTGTGCTCTGTCTCTCTGTCTCTAAAATAAACATTAAAATTAAAAAAAAATAAAAAATTAAAAGTTACTATAATACGGTAAGTAGAAGCTATACTGTTATTATAAAATTTTTCTTTCATTCTTATCTTTTACATACACTATGCTATAATAAAACAGATATAAAATTTTCTGCTTCCAAGTGGGAACACATTGGTTTACGTTCCAGTATGATATTTGACGATGTAAGTAATAACTGGAGATCAAAGGGGGAAACTATGTTCCAAAATAAAAGCTCAACACAAACCATATATGAAAAAATTTTAAGTTTGTTATATCACAATAATATCTAAGTGATAATTTCACTTCCAAAATGTTCCTGAAGAACCCTCACCATTACCTGGCATAGAGTTTAATCTCTTCCTTATGAATAGTGAGGTATCCCTATGGGGTACCCTATGGTACCCTATGGTATCCCTATGGGGATACTCAGGGCAAGGATAAGAAGGAAGGAAGAGGAGTAATAGATTAATTGCCAGTGGGGCTTGATTTTTCAACCTTAGAATATTTGTGTTTAGTCAGAAAAGGTTTTGCTTGCTTTTGTTTTTGAAAAGTTGTTATTACATGACTATAGGCTGCTAGAAGGATAATTCAGGGGGAAAATGGAGGAGGTAAAATCAGCCTTCATGGAAAAGATCATTTCTTATTTGGTGATCTTATGAAGAACTAGTTAGGATGGAGCAAGGATTTCTGTCCTGTTCATTCACTGATGTATCCTAATGCCTAGAATGGTGTCTGGAACATAGAACTCAACAAATATTTGTTGAATAAACTTCTGTTTCAATAGAATTGAAATCAGATCATTTTCATTAAGGAGTTAAAGAATGAGGTGACCTGCATAGATCACTCATTTGAAAAGGCTATAGAAAGCCAAGAGATCATTCATCAAATACCTATAAAACAGTGCTTTTGAAACTTTAACGTGCATATGTAACACCTGATTCAATAGGTGCTGAGGATGGGACCCGTGATTCTGCACTTCCAACAAGTTACCAGGTGAAGCTAATTCTACTGGTCCTCAGACCCAGTTTGAGCAAAGCTACACAAAGATGCTGTTTTCTTAAATAATATTTCCTTACTCCCTTTTATTAGGCTTATTAAATTCTGACTGCCAGGCTCAATGGATGCTCCAATTGGGATCTGACTGCACCATTCCTTTCTTCAAATTCTATGTTGGCTCTAAGGACTTTACTCTGGAATGATTATCCTTCTGTCTCTTCATCTCTTCCCTCCCAGGCTCCTTTCTGACTTCTCTTCCTCCTTCTATCCCTTATATGTTCCTGTTTCCCAGGTTTCTGTCTCAAACCCTCTTCTGTTTGTACCTAATGGAAATCCTTTGTTATCTCTAATTCTAGTTGATAGTTTTAGGGTTTCTAGGTATATAGTGGTGTCTAAAAATAGTGTTTTTAGTTTTTCTTTCCAAATATATTTTTGTTTTTTTATAATTGTTGCTTTATATTTTTGGGTTTTTTGGTTCAAGTATAATAAACATACAGTGTTATATTAGTTCAGGTGTACAGTATATGATTCAACTTCTATACATTACTCAGTGTGCATCATGATAAGTGTACTCTTAATCTCCTTCACTTCTTTCACCCATCCCTCTCTTCTTTCCAAATATTTATGCCCTAGTTCTTTTAAAAATTTTTTTAAATAAAAAAATATTTTATTATTTTTTAAGTTATTTTTTTTAATTTTTTTTTCAACGTTTTTTATTTATTTTTGGGACAGAGAGAGACAGAGCATGAATGGGGGAGGGGCAGAGAGAGAGAGGGAGACACAGAATCGGAAACAGGCTCCAGGCTCCGAGCCATCAGCCCAGAGCCTGACGCGGGGCTCGAACTCACGGACCGCGAGATCGTGACCTGGCTGAAGTCGGACGCTTAACCGACTGCGCCACCCAGGCGCCCCCTTAAGTTATTTTTTTAATGTTTATTTTTGACACAGAGAGAGACAGAGCATGAGCGGGGCAGGGGCAGAGAGAGATGGAGACACAGAATCCAAAGCAGGCTCCAGGCTCTGAGCTGTCAGCACAGAGACCAACATGGGGCTTGAACTCACAGACCGCGAGATCATGACCTGAGCTGAAGTAGGACGCTCAACTGACTGAGCCACCCAGGCACCCCTATTTTATTATTTTTTAAATGTATTTTTTATTTTGTTTTTTGAGAGAGAGTGTGCAAGCAGGGGAGGGGCAGAGGGAGAGGAAGGAAGAGAATTTCAAGCAGACTCCATACTCAGTGCGGAGTCTGATGCAGGACTCAATCTCAGGTGAGATCATGGCCTGAGCGGAGATCAAGAGTCAGACACTTAACTAATTAAGCCACCCAGTGCCCCCAAAATGTTAAGATAAATTTCAATATATAATATTGTAATAAAATTCCTATCATAAGAAATAGGGCATGGGGTGCCTGGATGGCTCAGTCAGTTAAGCGTCTGACTCTTGATCTCTGCTCAGGCCATGAACTCATGGTTTGTGAGTTTGAGCCTGCATTGGGCTGTCTGCTGTCAGCAGCTCGCTTTGGATCTTCTGTCCCCGTCTCTCTCTGCCCCTCCTTACTCATGCATTCTCTCTCCAAAAAAATTCATCATTTTATTTTTTTTTTAAATTTTTTTTTTTCAACGTTTATTTTATTTTTTGGGACAGAGATAGACAGAGCATGAACGGGGGAGGGACAGAGAGAGAGGGAGACACAGAATCGGAAACAGGCTCCAGGCTCTGAGCCATCAGCCCAGAGCCTGACGCGGGGCTCGAACTCACAGACCGTGAGATCGTGACCTGGCTGAAGTCGGACGCTTAACCGACTGCGCCACCCAGGCGCCCCAAAAATTCATCATTTTAAAGTGTACAAGTCAGTGTTTATGTATAAATATATATCCTCATACATGTTAAACACTCAATAAATGATAGAATTTTTAGTAACAAACATTTCTGAAGGCTTAAGTCATCCTACAGTGGCATGGGATTCCTTCTAGATAATAAATCCCCAATAACTAGAAACATTAAGCATCAGTTGGATATCCCCCTTTCAGTGATGTTCTAAATAGTGTTCCTGCTTTGGGGCACCTGGGTGGCTCAGTAGTGGCTGTGTGTCTGACTTTGGCTCAGGTCATGATCTCACGGTTCATGAGTTTGAGCCCGTATGGGCTCTCTGCTGTCAGCATAGAGCCTGGTTTGGAACCTCTCTCTGTCTCCCTCTCACTCTGCCCCTCCCATGCTCACATTTTCTCTGTCAAAAATAAATAAAACATAAAAAAAAAAAGAAAAGGTGTTTCTGCTTTGATGGAACATAAATTACTTGTGAGGTCTCTTCTAACACAAAAAACCTACTGGACACTTAGTGGAGTGGAATCACTGCCCGGAGCAATGGCAAGGAAATAGAATGACATGGAATAAAAGGACCCTCTTTTGGCTCAGAAACAGGTGAAAATGATGTTTGATTAAAATTAATGGTGCAACAACCCTATCAAAATAACACCATCATCCTTCACAGAGCTAGAACAAACAATCCTAAAACTTGTATGGAACCAGAAAAGACCTCGAATAGCCAAAGCTATTTGCTTTCTTAAAAAGAAGACCAAAGCTGGAAGCAGCACAATTCCAGACTTCAAGATGTGTTATAAAGCTTTAATCATCAAGACAGTATGGTACTGGCACAAGAACAGACACATAGATCAATGAACAGAATAGACAACCCAGAAATGGACCCACAAACATATGGCCAACTAATCTTTGACAAAGCAGGAAAGAATATCCAATAGAAAAAGGAAAGTCTCTTCAGCAAATGGTGCTGGGAAAACTGGACTGTGACCTGCAGAAGAATGAACCTGGGGGCGCCTGGGTGGCACAGTCGGTTAAGCGTCCGACTTCAGCCAGGTCACGATCTCGCGGTCCATGAGTTTGAGCCCCGCATCAGGCTCTGGGCTGATGGCTCGGAGCCTGGAGCCTGTTTCCGATTCTGTGTCTCCCTCTCTCTCTGCCCCTCCCCCGTTCATGCTCTGTCTCTCTCTGTCCCAAAAATAAATAAAAAACGTTGAAAAAAATTTTTAAAAAGAATGAACCTGGACCACTTTCTTATACCATACACAAAAATAAACTCAAAATGGATGAAAGACATAAACCTAAGACAGGAAGCAATCAAAATCTTAGAGAAAATAGGCAACAACTTCTTTGAACTTGGCCACAGCAAATTCTTACTTGACATGTCTCCAGAGGCAAGGGAAACAAAAGCAAAAATGAATTAGTGAGACCTCATCAAGATAAAAAGCTTCTGCACAGCAAAGGAAACAATCAACAAAACTAAAAGGCAACCAACGGAATGGGAGATTTTTGCAAATGATGTATCAAATAAAGGGTTAGTATACAAAACCTATAAAGAACTTATCAAATTCAACACCCAAAAAACAAATAATCCAGTGAAGAAACGGGCAAAATACATGAATAGACACTTCTCCAAAGAAGACATCCAGATGGCCAATAGACACATGAAAAAATGCTCAACATGACTCATTATCAGGAAAATACAAATCAAAACCACAACGAGACACCACTTCACACCTGTCAGAGTGGCTAAAATTAACAACTCAGGCAACAACAGATATTGGTGAGGATGTGGAGTAAGAGGAATCCTTTTGCACTGCTGGTGGGAAACACCACTCTGGTGGAAAAGCCACTCTGGAAAACAATACGGAGGTTCCTCAAAAAATTAAAAATAGAGGGGCGCCTAGGTGGCTCAGGAGGTTAAGTGTCCAACTCTGGGTTTTGGCTCAGGTTATGACTTCACAGTTTATGGGTTCAAGCCCCACATTGGGCTCTATGCTTGTGGCACAGAGCCTGCTTGGGAGCCTCTTTGCCTCCCTCTCTCTCTGTCCCTCCTCCAATCACCCTGTCTCTCTCAAAATAAAGTAACTTAAAATACTAAAAATACTTTTAAAAAATTAAAAATAGAACTACCCTATGACCCAGCAATTGCACTACTAGGTATTTATCCAAAGGATAGAGAAATGCTGATTCAAAGGGGCACATGAATCCCAATGTTTATAGCATCACTATTGACCATAGCCAAAGTATGGAAAGAGCCCAAATATTCATCAGCAGATGAACGGATCACATACATATATATCTGTATATTTTGTGTGTGTGTGTGTATGTGCATATATATATATATATATATATATAATGGAATATTACTTGGCAGTCGAAAAGAATGAAATCTTGCCATTTGCAACAACGTGGATGGAACTGGAGGATATTATGCTAAGTGAAATAAGTCAGAAAAAGACAAATATCATATGATTTCACTCATATGTGGAATTTAAGATATAAAACATGAAATAAGGAAAGGGAAGCAAAAATAGTACAGAGAGGGAGACAACCCATAGGAAACTCTTAAATACAGAGAACCAACTGAGGGTTGCTGGCAGGGTGTTGGGTGCAGGGAAAGGCTAAAGAGGTAAGGGGCATTAAGGAGGACACTTGTTGGAATGAGCACTGGGTGCTATATGTAAGTGATGAATCACTAAATTCTATTCCTGAAATTATTATTACACTATATGTTAACTAACTTGGATTTAAATTTTAAAAAGGGGGGTGGTCTAGGTCAGTTGAGCATCTTATTTCGGCTCAGGTCATGATCTCATGGTTCATGAGTTCAAGCCCTGTGTTGAGTTCTGTGCTGACAGTTCAGAACCTGGATCCTGCTTCAGATTCTGTCTCCCCATCTCCCTGCCCCTCCCCTGCTTGCCCTCTGTCTCTCTCTCTCTCTCTCTCACAAAAATAAATAAACATTAAAAAAATTAGAGAACTATTTCAAAACATTTTAATGTTGCATAGGAGAAGCAATGTTCATAGAACAGGCAATGAAAAAATAGTTCTCAGTTACACTACAGCTCCTGGGATCTCTTTACCCTCCTACTCCCAGAGGCCTGTACACATCAGGGAGGGAGAGGATAAAATAGGACTCTATCAGGAAGTAAAGGTTGCAGGAACGGTGTGGGCTGCAATGACAAAGTAAAAAACAAAAACAAAAACAAAAACAAAAACCAGTGAGATCGAGGTGCCTGGTGGCTAAGTTGGTTAAGTGTCCAACTGTTGATTTTGGCTCAGGTCATGATCTCCCAGTTCATGACATCAAGCCCCATGAGGGACTCTGTGCTGACAGGGTGGAGCCTGCTTGGGATTCTCTCTCTGCCCCTCTCCTGCTCACACATGCACCCATGTGCATGTGTATTTTCTCTCTCTCTCTCTCTCTCTCTCTCTCTCTCTGTCTCTCTTGCTCTCAAAATAATCGTTTATAATTTTTTTAATTTAATTTTAAAAAGAAAAGGAAAAACATGAGATTCAGGGAGCTATGGAAAGAGTAAAAAGCCAAGGACCATGGGCCCCACCTAACTTTATACATTTCAGTATCCCCAATGTCTCAGAGACAGACCACTAAGCAGTTATCAACAGTATTTATTAGACATTTATACTCAGAATTCTCCATTCCCAACTATTTCTTTCATTAACTTTTGCCAAAGAAATCGAAGCCATCCACTGTTAGCTTTATTTGTCTTCAAAGTTCATCAGTGCCTGCACTGTAAAGAAAAAGACTGTGAGGCTGAAAAGCTAAAAATATTCAGGACATACAAATGTTTGAAAACCCTGCTTTTCCCACACAAATCTTCACTAATCTTTACTTATAGTAAGCCCTATGAGTCTGTACCCTTTGCCATAGATGAATTAATCCAGATTAAAGAAGCTACTTTGCTCCTTCTTCTCCTTTTCCCAGAGAACAAGAGAACAAGTGGGAAGGCAGGGCTGAGGACAACTCGAAAGAGCAGGATTAACCTTAGGCAACATTTTGAACTAGGCAAAGCCTGTCTTTGACATCCTGCTCTAAATTCCATGTTCCAATGTAATAAATTCCTCTTATTGCCCTTGTGTACCCACCACAAACCCATTCCTCTTCCCTCATTGTTATTTTCACATTGAGTTGATTTCAACTCAATGGTATGAGGAAGACACCACTAATCCATATCAAATGGTAAAAAATGGCCCCTAACTCTTCCAGTTTTTGTATTTTTAGAAGGAGAATTTATTAACTCAAAATTCATCTCTATGTGGTAAAATTGCAAGGGAGAAATTTAGGGAAAATAATTTTGAGCAAGCAATTTTCTGCTTAAATTAATTCTGCTGTTTAACATACATACTTCTCTCTGCCTGGGCTGACACTAGAACAAGCTGAAAGGAAAAGCCTGTAATTCATAAACCTCTTTTGGGGGTTGGGGAGAGTGGGGTACTTGTGAGCTATCTGCTCTCTAATCCCCACAGCTATCCAACTTGGGCCTGAGGCCCTACTGCTTAGGTCTGAAACATGCCCTTCAAAGAGAAGAGATGCTTGCAAAAAGGAGTGGACTGCACAAATCGAGCAAGAGCCCACCTTATCCTAATACCCAACAACTGCATTTAGACACGTTCCTCATGGGAAACAAGCTGTCAGACCTTATAGGATTTAGATTTTCCCTACTGGAGAAGCAGAGCTCTCAGGTTCTCTCTGGATTCTAAGAAATAAGGACATAAGGAGGTGACACACCAAACCAAGGATTTGCCTTTTTAAGTCTGAGGTGGAAATTCAGAGGCTGAAATGCCAAAATAGTGCACACCCTCCTCCTTCTCCCCAGTTATATATGCTACTCCAATGTACTTAACCCCTGGTCCCCATGACTGCCCTAAATCCATACCTGCAAACTCCTGCAACCGTTTACGCTCCTCTAGGTTGTACTGAAGCTTTTCTAGCAACTCAAAATATCGGAAGAGTGAGTCTCTAGGCCAAACAACACGATCATCCTGATCCATTTCCATTAACCCAGGCAGATTCTGGTGCACATGAGTCTCCCAGTCCAACTGACCTGGAGGGAGGAATGGTTCTTAAAAACAAATATAAGTCTGTGGAAGTTGGGTAAGAGCTAAAAGATCCTATGGTGTGGGGGAAAAGCAGGGATGAAAGAGTAAACAGGAAGCAAAGAGGGAAAAGAGTACATCCCTAAGAGACCACTTTTTACAATAAGCAAAGACAGCCACAGTCACACTTATCCAAAGTGAAGCAGAAGTACAGGGGAAATGAAAGAAAGCACAAAGAAAGCAATTAAGACCACAAAGTCAGACTAGTGGAGAAAACTGGGAAGTAGATATAGTGGGAGACGTCCTATTAAGAATGGCATGTCTCTGGAGAAGTCTGAATTCAAATGGAAGAAACCCTCTGCTTACCAATGGAGTCTAAATATCTGGAGTCAGAAGAAGAGGAGGAATCGAGGGAAGATGAAGACGAGGAGGAAGAATAAGAGGAGGAGGAGGAGGAGGAAGAGGAGGAAGAAGAGGCGGACTTTTTCATTTTTGACAAGGACTCTTTTGTTTTCGATATAGATGCCCTTGAACCCTCTTCATCAGCACTGTGTTTAGACTCTTCTTCAAAAGCTGTTGATAACTCCAAAGATTCCCTTTGTTGACTGGCATCTCTATAAGTGAAAGGAGAAATTTTATTGCTTTAAATACCTTTATGAGATACAGCAAGTTGAATCATTATTCTGGCCTTGGCTCTTGCCATCCCCTAAAGGTGGGATTTAAGGCAATGAAGGCCAAATTGCTCCCAAAATTTGAGCTTGTAAGCACTTCCAACTTCAATTATTCCATGTGGTATATCCCTATTACTGCCCCTCACCACATAGCTTCTGTGCTCCATTTTACTCAGGTTTCTACATTTCATGTCCCACCTTATTTTGCCACATTTTAGCTCCTCACTCTACAGTTCTATGCCTGTTACACCACAACTATAGCTTTGCCCCCTCAATTCTATCTCTTGAGAGGTCCCGAGGTTCAGCTCTTGGCCTTTTTATCTTCCTCATCTACAGTCACTCCTTTAGTGCTCTCTTCTCCTGAGTTTAAATGTCTTCTAAATGTGAATTTAAACCTCTAGTCCAGACTTCACTCCTTGGTCCAGACTTGTATGTACAACTTTTACTCACATACCATCACTTGCAAGTCTAACAGACATCTCAAGTTCAACCCAAACTGAACTCTTTGCCCATCAAACCTCTTCAACTCACAGCCTTCCTCATCTCAGCTAATCCATCCTTCTGGCTGCTCTGGCCAAAACTTTGGAGTCTTTCTTAACACTTCTTTTATACCCCATCCAATCCATCAAGAAATCCTGTTGATTCTACCTTAAAAATGTATCTTTTCTCATTGGTAGCACTCTGGTCTGAGCCATCATCACCTCTTGCCTGGATAGCTTCACAGCCTTCTAACTTGTCATTGCTCTTTCGCCTTGTTCTCCTATAGCACATCATCAACACAGCAACCAGAATGATCCTTCTTAAATGTCATTTCATGTTATGGCTCTGCTCCCCATTTCACTTAGAGTCAAAGCCTAAGTCCCTGCAATGGCCCTCACAGCCCTACAGGATCAGGTCTCCGTGATCTCTCTGACCTCATAATCTATCAATATCCCCCCCTGGTCACAGTGGTTTCTTTGCTGTTTCTCAAACACACTGGGAATGCTTCTGGCTTAGGGCCTTTGTACTAGCTGTTCTTTCTGCCTATAACATTCTTTCCATAGATATCCACACAGTAATCCCCTCGTCTCCAAGTCTTTGTTCAGTCATTACTTTTTCAATGAGGCCATCATGACTACCTTGTTCAAAATTATAACCCATATGCAACCTCCACTCTATATTCCAATCTCCCTTAACCTATTTTAATTTTATTTTTATTTTTTCACAATGCTTATATTTTAATATAGTAGTCTACTTATTTTATATATTCATTGTTTATTATCTCTTTCCCCCTGCTCATATGTAAGCTCCATGAGAATAGGCATTATTGTCTATTTTGTTCACTGATATATCCCAAACACCTAATAAATATTCAATAATTATTTCTTGGGGCACCTGGCTGGCTCAGTCAGTAGAGCCCATGACTCTTGATATCGGGGTTGTGAGTTCAAGACACATGTTAGATTCAGAGATTACTTAATAAAAAAAAATGTTTACATCAATAATTATGTCTTGAATGGATTAATGAGTTTCTTATTTCTCCTTCTGCTCTCTTGTCCACTGCTGAACACTCACAGTCTAGAATAAGATCTGTTTCACAGAAGGTACTTGTGTAAGTTTCCTATGGCTGCTGCAACAAATTACTACAAACTTGGTAGCTTAAAATAACAGACATGTATTCTCTCACAATTCTGGAAGCCAGAAGTCTGAAATTAAGGTGTCTGCAGGGCCATACTCCCTCTGGAAGCTCTAGGGGAGAAGGCTCATTGCTTGCTCTAGCTTCTGGCAGTTGCCTGGCATTCACTGGCTTCCTTTGGCTTGTGTTGCATCACTCTGATTTCCATCTCCATCTTCACATCTCCTTCTCCTCTTCTCTTCTGTCTCTTATAAGGGCCCCTGTCACTGCATTTAGGGCCTACCTGGATAATCCAGGATGATCACATCTCAAGATCCTTAACTGCATCTGCAAAGACCCTTTTTCCAAATAAAGTCATGTTCACAGGTTCCAGGGGGTTAGGCCATGGGAATTTCTTTTTGGGGACTACCATTCAACTCACTACAATAAGTAGTTATTGAATAAATGGATTATCTCTCAAAGTCAATCTTTATCTTTGATTTTCTACCCTCTCCCTGCTTGTGTGTCCATCTCGGTTCACACAAACTCTCCTGACCTGGCATCCATTTTGCTAAGGCTTGACCTCAGTGCCTCAGGGGACAGGTTTTGTCTCCTGCAGAGCAAAAAACACAGAACAGTGAAGAGAATTATACTGGTGCAGGAGCATAGTATGGAAAAAAGAAAAGAATTCAGATCATAAAGTGAAGAAAACTGAGGGAGGAGAACAGATTGTAGTAAAAAGGTAAAAATGAATGGGGAAGTCCCAATGGTGAATAAAGAATCAGGCAATGTTCTAGAGGCGGGGAATTCTAACCCTGGGGTAAATCTTCTGTCACAAAGGGAAAAATGGGGTCAAAGCCAAGGAGTAGAAACAGGGAATGAGGTCAGGATACTCTTCAGAACTAAACTTGGGTTTGAAAATGGGAAAGCAGACCTCTGGATAATCTGCCGCTTGAATATGTCAGCTTTATGTTGAACTTCCAAATGTGTCATCTCCTCGTTCAGCTCATTCCTGATATTCTGGAAGTTAGTAACTGCCCGAAAGGGCCATTAGAAGTTGGGAGACAGTGGTGAATAGACCTGAGGAGAGGGCTTGGGTGGGGAGAAACCAAGTGAAATATCCATTCCAGGCCCCAAGCCTTCTTGCTACCTCAGGTTCTCTCTATACATAATTTACCAATTCTAGTTTTCACCCTAATTTATTCCCAACTACCCCTCTCAACCAAGTTTCACCTCTTTTGTGCTTACCCATCATGGCTACTATGATATTTCGAAAGATAATGGAACCAAGTAACAACCAAAGGATGACATAGATGCTGCTGAAGGTACGGCTGACTTCAGGCACCTTCCAGGTATCCTGAAGCAATGCATACCAATGGTCCATGGTGAAGAGGATGAATACTGTCACCAGGGAATTCAGAAGGTCCCTAAAGAAAAAGGAGTTGTGGGTACAGACAGAACAGAGATCTAAATCTCTCAGATATGGTATCTTTCCTACTCTTAAAGCAACATAAGAACATTTCTTTGTAGTTTGCTCTGACTTCAGCTTCTTTTCTATCAATTTTTTAGCTAATCATTCTTCAGTCAGGGTTGTTTTATTAGGTTTTCCTTTATCATGAATAATCCAAGAATATCTCTCACTATTCCATTAGTGCCTACAACATAGTAGGTGCTCAATAAATAGGTACTGGCTGAATTTTAAAAAATTGAATAAATCACCAACTACATATCTCTTTTGTAACATAGTTTTTCACGGTTCTATGGCCTTCACCTAAAAGATCACTTCAAAATTTGGCAAACATCATTCCTATTTAGTTCTCTGGTATGAAGTGATTCTTAGGTAAACAGATAGATATGTGACATAAACACGTGATCCCAAATAATTAATAATAATGAATATGTCATAAAAGGTCTCAGGAAGGTATATAAATTTTCCTTCTTTCCTTCCTAGTTCTCCATAATACAACTTATTGAAAATATCAGGGCCTAGGGGCGCCTGGGTGGCTCAGTCGGTTAAGCGTCCGACTTCAGCCAGGTCACGATCTCGCGGTCCGTGAGTTCGAGCCCCGCGTCAGGCTCTGGGCTGATGGCTCGGAGCCTGGAGCCTGTTTCCAATTCTGTGTCTCTCTCTCTCTCTGCCCCTCCCCCGTTCATGCTCTGTCTCTCTGTCCCAAAAATAAATAAATAAAAAAAAAGTTGAAAAAAAAAATTAAAAAAAAAAAAAGAAAATATCAGGGCCTAAATAGGATGAATATTTAGGACTTCCCTAACTTAATACTCTTACAAAGCTACCTATTAGCCTGAGACCTAAGAGGTGCTGGCAAGATTGGATTCCGGTTCATACGTAACTATCTCATCTAAATCCAGTTGATTTTCTACTAGCAGTCGGTGTTCTCTAGACAAAGATCTTGTCAGGATTTTACTTTTGAATGTGTATAGGTGTGTGCATGTGTAATGCCCATACTGAGACTTTGGGGTAAAACCAGTGACGTGTTTGAGAGTCATAGTAACAGGTGTTGATCACTTATTGTGTTAAAATCCATTCTAAGTGCAAAGATGCATTACTTTTATCCCTCAGTCTTATGCTATAAGGTAGTGCTACAATTATTCTCATTTTTCAGAAGAGGTAACTGAGGCCTAGAAACCAGAGCTTAATCACTAAAATATACTGCTATTTAAAGATGGCTGATGAGGGTATGTTTAAATTTCAAAACCCAGAGCAAACCTGGAACTAGTCACCCTATCCTCAAAATCAGAGCTAATACCACTCACTATTCTTTTGCTGTCTCTTTCCTTCTCCTTACTATGATCTATTCCAGTTTCTTAAAATAGACTATATTTTTTGTATTACTTACTTTGGACTAGGTTCCCAGTTTCTTGCCCAAATTATCTCCCCCCACCCGGGATTCCCCCAGTCCTGCCTACGAGAAGAACATGTGGTACTCCAGGTCCTGGCGAGTTGAACGGGTGTAGTCCTCAAAGAAGTAGACACCAGTCACAGCAAAAATGTAGAAGAAGATGAGCAGCAACATCAAGAGGAAGGTCATACTCTAGAGGTCATGACCTCAAGTCAGCACTGAGCCAGACTAGGCTGATTCTACCTACAGCAGAGTCAAGCCCACCCTGGCAAACTCCCACCAAAACCCTCACTTCCACTCCCAAGCCCAGTTATCTCTAGCCCACAGCAGCTTTCCCCAGCCCTTTCTCATCCAATGATATTTCATAGGGTCTTTCATTGCCTTCTCTGACACACCCAGACTTGTTTTATGTTAAACTCCCATGTTTACCCACCCTGCCCACTTGGTTTAGCTGCAACACTCAAATCACCTTGAGGGCCCTCACCAGGGCCAAAATAATGACTCGAATTTGACGGAATCGTGCAAAGAGTTTGAGAGATCTTAGCACCCGGCATATCCTTAGCAACTGGAGCCACACAGACTGGCCTGTTACCCCTACCAGCACCACAACCTCAGGAAGCAGGGACTGTAGGAAACACATAGATTATGAGTACAATATACCCCAAAGCACCCATGCACAGTTACCCCTTCTTTATCTCATCTTCTTCATAGTTCCTTGGGCATTATCCCTTGAATAGCATTTTCTGGGGACTGTTTCCTATTCAGACTTCTTGTACTAAATTACTTAAACTCTGCACTTCAATTTGCTCAAACATAAAAAGGGGATTAATATAATGTTTATCTCATTGGGTTGCTGTGGAGCTCAACTGAGAAAATACATGTAAAACACAACAGTGCCTGGCACTTGATAAGTGCTTAGTAACAGGCAGATGTTATTGTTGGGGTTAATGTTGCGGTTTGATTCTGTCTTGCTTCTAATACCAACAACTCCTGCAATGACTGACTTTAGTTTTAGAAAAAAAATCAAAATAATGAAATTCGTCTTGTGATCTAATTAACTTTTCTTGTCATTTTGATTGACCTAGGCTTATTCCTCAACCCACCACACTATTCCTCAGGATACCTATCCTTACCAATATGGTGACAACAAAGTCAAACACATTCCAAGCATTCTTCCAGAAGAGGAAAAAGCTGGATATCCACATAAGAAGGATCTCCAAGATGAAAATAAGCAAGATGAACCAAGCTGCCACCTCCAGACTCAGCTTCAGTGACCACAGTTTGGTATTTGAGGATTCAAGCAATTCTGTGAGAGTAGAGTGAAAGACAAATAAAGGTTAAGGAACTGGGAGGCTGAATAATATAGAATGATCAGATCAGAAACTATTATAAACTATAGTTGTGCCCACTGCTGTTTTATTTTTCATTTTTCTTTTTTTTTCTTTTTTTTTTTTTTAGAGAGAGTGTGCAGGTGAGGGAGAAGGGCAGGGTAAGAGAGAGAATCGTAAGCAGGCTCCACACCTCCACACTCAGTGCAGAGGCTGACACAGGGCTCAGTCCCATGACTCTGGGATCATGACGTGAGCCAAAATCAAAAGTTGGACACTCAACCAACTGAGCCACTTTGTTTCTCTTCTTAACACCAATATTTTTTCAACCTGTGAAATATAGGGGAGGTCAGAACTGACCGTGAAAAATAGCTACAACTCATCTCCTGCTGGTATTGATATGTCTAACAGCTGCAAGTCACTACCTTCCCACTCTGGGGTCACAGAAACACCAAGGGATTACTTTTTTCACTACCACCAACACTGTCTGCTATACTGGTACCCCGGTCCCAAACTTCACAAAGAAGCAATGGGTCTTGAGAACAGAATGAAAATGTAGGGCCATGATATGTAAAGTGCTTGGTAAGGGAAGTAGAAACAAGAAGCCAGATCCATAGTGAGTTATAATAAAAAAGTTTTTTGAGGGGCACCTGGGTGGCTCAGTTGGTAAAGTGTCTGACTCTTGGTTTCTGCTCAGGTCATGATCTTGAAGTTCGTGAGATCAAGTCCCACATTGGGCTCTGTGCTGGCAGCTCAGAGGCTGCTTGGGATTCTCTCTCTCTCTGCCTTTCCCCCACTCACTCACTCACTCTCTCTCTCAAAATAGATAAACATTAAAAAATACTTTACAATAAGAAAATTTTTGGTTCTATATTTGTTAGCTTTTAAAACTTTCCCATTCTTCTCTAAAGCTGATTTTGTTCAGCAAAGCAAATTAAATCCTATACTTTCTCTTTAGAATCCTGTTTGCTAATTGCTATACTTCAACATCACCTTTATCTTTCAGCCCTCTATTTTTTTTATGTATTTTTTTTTCAACGTTTTTTATTTATTTTTGGGACAGAGAGAGACAGAGCATGAACGGGGGAGGGGCAGAGAGAGAGAGGGAGACACAGAATCAGAAACAGGCTCCAGGCTCCGAGCCGTCAGCCCAGAGCCTGATGCGGGGCTCGAACTCACGGACCGCGAGATCGTGACCTGGCTGAAGTCGGACGCTTAACCGACTGCGCCACCCAGGCGCCCCTTTTTATGTATTTAATAGATGTATACCATGCTGTAGGAAAAAAAAACACAATGAAATAAAAATGGGCTTAAAAGCTAAATAATAATTTGGGAGGCACATGGGTGGCTCAGTTGGTTAAGTGTCTGACTCTGATTTTGGTCTAGGTCATGATCTCATGGTTCATGAGTTCGAGCCCTACATTGGGCTCTGCAATGACAGTGGGGAGCCTGCTTGGGAGTCTCTCTCTCACTTTCTCTCTCTGCCCCTCCCCCACTTGCATGCACATGCTCTCTCCCTCTCAAAATAATAAACTTAAAAAAAAAGCTAAATAATAATTTGATACATTTCCCTTTGAAATGGAACAATCTAAGAGCCTCCAAATGCACTATGACTGATATCATGGCTGTTAATGGAGATTAGAAGAACCTACTTAGTCACTCTGAACAACATAAACTGCTGTGTAGATTTTGACACTTAAACAACTTGAAATTGCTACTGTTTTTTTGTCTGGTTATATCCATAATATTAAATTTAAAAACATATAATACATAAAATATATTTCATTCCCATGCCAAAATAACTGATATGGCTTAGTCAGTTAAGCATCCAACTTCAACTTTGGCTCAGGTCATGATCTCATGGTTTGGGAATTTTAGCACCCCATCAGGCTCTCTGCTATCAGCACAGAGTCTGCTTCAGACACCCTGTCCCCCTCTCTCCACCTCACCCCTGCTCACTCTTGCTTTCAAAAATAAATACAAACATTAAAAATTTTTAAAAATAACTAAATGAATTCATTTGTGGACAAATCATGTGTTTTATTAAATATTTTTTAAAAATGTTTACTTATTTTGAGAGGGAGAGAGAGAGAGAGAGCACAAGTTGGGGAGGAGCAGAGAAAGAGGAAGAGAGAGAAAATTCCAAGCAGGCTCCACACTGTCAGCAAAGAGCCCAATGAGGGGCTCGAGCTCATGAACACATGAGATCATGACCTGACCTGAAACCACAAGTCAGATGCTTAACCAACTGAGACACCCAGGGGCCCCTTATATATTTTCTTTAAAAAATGATGGGGGCAGGAAAGAAAAAAGATTTGGCTCATTATATCCACAATGAAGCAAGGAACACTAATGCTATATAAAGTTTTTGATCAGATGAATGCAGTTTATAGAAACTGATGAAGATCATGTTGAGATAAACTTGCAGAATTATTCTTATATATAGTACAAGATATCTCTAGAACTTCAAACTCAATGTAAGACATTATAATGACATTATACACAAATTTTTTTTGTTAGAAATAGACTATTCACACTTGCAATGTGTTATTTTCAGAAAACGGATTGCAAATGAGTCAAATCTTCTTACTTTTCTCCCTCTCATCATTTGGAAACAAAATGTGAAAATTAAAAAAATAAGCCAAATTGATGTTTAAAATGAAAAGTAGAATTACCAATATCACTGTGAAAGTAGATTTTTTTCTAATTTTTACACCCTAATTTGTAATTAAATTTACACCTACACCTTAACATGTACTTAACATATAATACATAATTATTATTATGCAATTAATATAATGAAATACGTCAAGTATATCTCAATTTTTAAAAAGGAACAAAAGGGGCGCCTGGGTGGCGCAGTCGGTTAAGCGTCCGACTTCAGCCAGGTCACGATCTCACGGTCCGTGAGTTCGAGCCCCGCGTCAGGCTCTGGGCTGATGGCTCAGAGCCTGAAACCTGTTTCCGATTCTGTGTCTCCCTCTCTCTCTGTCCCTCCCCCGTTCATGCTCTGTCTCTCTCTGTCCCAAAAATAAATAAACGTTGAAAAAAAATTTTTTTTAAAATAAATAAATAAAAAGGAACAAAAAATTACATTTAAAAACATAATACGTAAAATAAACATATTTGATTCAGGACCAAACAATATATAATGGCTTTTAAAAATTCATTTATGAAGAAATCATACATTTACTTTAAAAACAGCACGAATCACTTATAAAATGGCAAAAGTGAAAATAAGCTAACATAATTTTTTAAATTATATAATATACATTAAAATACAATATTGAATAATATGCTAGTCTAAAGCATTATTTTTACTTCAACTTCCTTTTTTTTTTAAGTTTTTACTTTTGAGAGCTTATACACATGAGCTGGAGAGTGGCAGACACAGAATCCAAAACAGGCTCCAGGCCCCAAGCAGTCAGCACAGAGCCAAACACGGGGCTCAAACTCATGAACCATGAGACAATGACCTGAGCTGAAGTCAGATGCTTAACCAACGGACCGAGCCACCCAGGTGCCCCAATTTGCATGTGATAAAAAGAAGCAAGTTGAGGGGCGCCTGGGTGGCTCAGTCGGTTAGGCCCCTGACTTCAGCTCAGGTCATCATCTCACAGTTTGTGAGTTTGCTCATGGTTCTTGAGTTTGAGCCCTGGGTCAGGCTCTGTGCTGACAGCTTGGAGCCTGGAGCCTGTTTCAGATTCTGTGTCTCCCCCTCTCTCTGCCCCTCCCTCGTTCATGATTTCAAAAATAAGAAATAAATATTAAAAAAAGTTTTTACATCACAAATAATGGAATGATCAAAAGTCCTAGGGAGATTTTCAAGTTTATAGCTAACTGGGAGACAAAATCACAAGACAAAAAAGATTGGGGAGCTTTCATCTAGAGAACTGCTTGTTAATTATGATTTTTTGCCCCATCTGTAACAACATTCTCTGTGATCTGGAAAAAAATTTTTTAAAGCCTAAACAATCTTAACGTTTATCATATGAATTAGCCTGTTCAAAGAAATCTGTTAGTCACAAATTCTTTCCCTTTGCAAAATCCCTCCTGCCTTTCTATCATGAGAATGTACTTAATACAATTTTCCTGAACTTGTCAGGTAATTCCCACTCAGGCAACCTACCTATCCTATGGCACAGTGATCATGTTTCATATCCAGCTGTTTTACCAACTAGAACGGTATTCTATTTTGATTTGTCCATTAGATCTAGGAAATCCTGTACATTTATTGCTGTTTACTTTATTCCAAGGCTTAAGACTACATCCCTAACCCCTCAAGACAAATACATGCCAGTTATCGTAAAAGAAATTGGAAATGTGGGTGACTTAGTTCAAAATTCTTACCACAATGGGGAGAAAATAAAATACTTCAAAGTATATAGTATACTGTAGTGGATCAATGACATCAAGTATTGTATATTTAAATATCTTTGACCTGATTGCATTAAAATACTTAAAAATTTTTTTTAAATATCTTTTTTTTTTTTTTTTTTTTTTGAGAGAGCAAGAGACACAAAGCATGAGCAGCAGAGGAGCACAGAGAGGAGACAGAATCAGAAGCAGGCTCCAGGCTCTGAGCTGTCAGCATAGAGCCTGATGTAGGGCTCAAATTCACTAACCTCAAGATCATGACCTGAGCTGAAGTCAGATGCTCAACCGACTGAGCCACCCAGGTGCCCCTACATTAAAGGATTTTTATTTTTTATTTATTTAAAAAAAAATTTTTTTTAAACGTTTATTTATTTTTGAGACAGAGAGAGACAGAGCATGAACGGGGGAGGGTCAGAGAGAGGGAGACACAGAATCTGAAACAGGCTCCAGGCTCCGAGCTGTCAGCACAGAGCCCAATGCGGGGCTTGAACTTACTGACCGTGAGATCATGACCTGAGCCGAAGTTGGCCGCTCAACCGACTGAGCCACCCAGGCGCCCCCATTAAAGGATTTTTAAATGGGAAAGTTCCTCAAAACAGTGAGGATGAAACAAGGAAGTAAGTACTGTCCTTTTCATTTCTGAGCAATCTGTTTGAGGTGATAATCAAATGAGCTCACTGATTTTCCAGATGTTCTTTTACTTCTAATACATTTCATATAATTTAGGACTGATTTTAGAGTCATTTACTCTTTTTTTTTTAAATTTTTTTTTTTCAACATTTTTTATTTTATTTTTGGGACAGAGAGAGACAGAGCATGAACGGGGGAGAGGCAGAGAGAGAGGGAGACACAGAATCGGAAACAGGCTCCAGGCTCCGAGCCATCAGCCCAGAGCCTGACGCGGGGCTCGAACTCACGGACCGCGAGATCGTGACCTGGCTGAAGTCGGACGCTTAACCGACTGCGCCACCCAGGCGCCCCTAGAGTCATTTACTCTTAAGTCATGTTTTGGCCCATCCAATATTTTAGTTGTGTCTAACTTTACACACTTTGTGAGCTTTCTTATTTGTACTTAATATTTGACATACTTGTAAAAAATGTAAATGTGATATCAGTTACTGACAGGCACCAACCAATACCTCTAATACAAAAGGCTAATTCAAACAAATATTAAACTAAACTGACACAAGAAATATAACTGGTCTTCCCATCTTCGGTTTCGTGTAACTCTATTATATTCTTCAGTGTCTAGCTTGCTTTGTATCTACCATACTCTTTGAAAGCCCTCCAAATGTTTCCAGGTCTTAACAGTTGCACAAATCATACTCCAGGAGACTCAATATAGGTGTCCTTATCACAATTCAAGTAACATTGAGAAATGAAAAATGATCAATTTATAGGAAAAATGACTCATAGCCACTTCCTCTTTCATTTAATGTCAGTTCTCACCTATTTCAACCATCAGTACGATTGTATTCAAAAAGATGAGAAAGATGATGAAGTTTGTGAAGAGAGGGCCTGTTTTCTCTTAAGGAAACATCCAGAGTGGAATTCTTTTTTATACAGGTGAAATAATAAGGGTAAGAATAGAACCAGTGAGGATGAGAAGAAAATGGAGTTTGGAAAAGGGAAAGTCAGTCATCGGGCAGATGATGAGGCAAGAGAGACAGTAAAGGCATGGGATAAAAGCGAGGGGCATGAAAGGATACACTCAAGGACCCATCCAGCCCACAAGGAAAGAGGTGGCCTCTGACTGTAGCGCACATGAAGCCTGCTCATCAGTCTCCGCCCACGTGTAATACGTTCTACATGTCGAGGCTTTATGGAGAAGCGCACAAGCTGGTGTTGATCTCCCAACATAAGCTTCTTCTGACCGGAAGGATCTATACCAAAAAATAAAGGGCACAGTGGATAAACATAAAGAGAAGTCTCTGGGTGATACAGAGAGCAGGTAGGACCAGGGCAGGAATACTGGTTACATAACGGGTCCTGTAATGCAGGGGATTGCCTTGCTGTTCTTACAGCAACTGACATTAGTTTGGAGTAAGAGCTAATACATTGCTTATGACCAACACTGTCAATGCCCAAGAGAAAAGGCACAGATTCAACCCTCAAAGTTTTCAGGGTCTTTGGTAGAAACTTCCAAATCAGCCAGAGCTAATAGTTATCCTAGGCCTAAAAGTGAGCAACATGGGTCCTATCTCCTGGGTTCAAAAAGCTTTACTTATAAAGCCCTTAATTTATCAAGTTTGGTATCATTTACAAACTAGCAACCAAACCAATCGTCCCTGCATTTTTCATCCTTAAAATTGTCTTTCTGCTTCCTACTCTTTTGAGGGTGTGAAGGGGAGTTTTAAATTTATGCTAGTTAAGAAACAGAATGCTGACCAAGTATCTCTCGGATAGTGTGTCGTGGCACAGCTTGGCTCAAGCCTTGCAGATGCTCGATGAGAGAGAAAGTATCAATGAGACGTGAACGTATGGCATCAGCTCGGGGCAGTTGCACGTGTCCTGCTGGGTGACTGGTGGCCATGTCTGTTAAAATAAAGGAAAAACCAAGAGTCATTTCATTATTGGAGTTGCAGCAAAGATTAGAAGTTTCCTTCCCCTTCTCCCACCTTCTTTGCCCTTAAGAAGTCAAACACGTTGTACCAAGACTCAAGGTTTTTTTTAAACAAAAGGAGCTGAGAGTCCTAATAGAGACATTGCACGGTAGACCAAGTGGCCAGGCACCTTTACTTGTGTCACATCGTTTCTCATTAAGAGTAGCAGCCACAGGCAAGGAGTCCCAGGGTTGGACAGAGGAAATCGGAGCACCACCCGGACCTGAGGTAATCAGGCAATGCAATGTGGTGAGGCAGTGAGGGACTTAGGGCTGCCTCCGAAAGACAAACCAAGAGGAATTGGACAAGTTGCAGCAGCCTGACATTACGAAAATGTGTTCCGTCCCAAGTGTGTTCCTCGGATGCCAGCTCCATCTGTCAATACCCGCTTCTGGGCCTCACCTCAGCCCAGGCTCTTTTCCGCCCACTCAGCTCTGACTTCACGTCTCCGCCTCCCGCGCCCTCTGAACTCGGCTCTCCCCACGCAAGACGAGCTCAGGGTCGGTTCCCAGCCCTGCAGCGCCCCATTTCCAGCTCGGCCCTGCCCCGCCCCACTCTACCCCACTTGCTCCCTAAGGTCTGGCTCGCCGCGGGCCCAACCCCAGGCCCAGGCCCAGCCCCCGGACCCCGGCCCCCAGCCCAGGCCCCCGGCCAGCCCGGTCAGCCCGGGAACCTGCCGCCTCAGCCCCGCCCCGCGCTCCGGCCACTCGGCGGTTACCAGCTGGTCCCGCCCGCCCGACGCAGGCGCCACGCAGCCAATCGGAGGCTGCCACACTGCGGCCCGAGCCGGGCTGGGGGGTTGGGACCTCCGGCTGCAGGTCCGCCTGGGCCAGACGCGCGAGCGCAAGCAGAGGGTGCGTGGTCGCGGCCGGCCTTTGCAGTCCCCGCCGAGCCCCGACCCTCCCGGCCGCCCCCAACCTCACCTCGTCGCCATGCGCCCCCGCTGCCGAGCCCTGTTCCCGGGCGTGGCGCTGCTATTCGCCGCGGCCCGTCTCGCCGCCGCCTCCGACGTGCTGGAACTCACTGACGACAACTTCGAGAGTCGCATCTCGGACACGGGTTCTGCGGGCCTCATGCTCGTCGAGTTCTTCGCCCCTTGGTGAGGCCACTAAGCCGGGGCGTGGATGGGAGGGAGAGCCGGGCTGGGCCGGGGGCGAAGGCGCGGGAACGGTTGGGCCTACGCAGCGCCGGCGCCCTCCCACCATTCCAGCAGGCCTCGCTGCAGCCGGCAAATTTCCCACCTCCGGGGGTCGCGCTGCCTTGCCGAGAGAGAAGTCGGTGCTGATCGCCTAGGAGCAAGATCCGGGAAGGAAACCCGAAGGCCCCATTCACGCAGGGCCACATCCTTACCTCCGTGCTCTTGCGGCACTTCCTATTTGCAGAAGGTTTAACCACCTCCTACCCCGCTTAGATTGGTATCTTTACAGTTTCTGGGTGAGTCAGTGTTAATGCTCTGCGTCCTACAAATGAGGCATCCCAAGGCCTTATGCTGGAAGCGAACGTTTCACCAAGTGCAGAGGCCCTGGGCCCCCAGAGCACTTCCTTTCTTCTTGCCCCACGTCCCGCAGCCATTGGTTTCTAGCCAAGGTCACTCAGTGGCTGCAGAATGGTCATAAGTGCTTTCTTGAGGCAGGCAGTTATTTTGTCCCATCGCATGGTGCACACTTTTTTCATTAAGCTGATCACATCTCAGCACCAGCAGAATCCCATCCAAAAAAAAAAAAAAAAGTAGGTAAAAAGAATCATTTCATCAGAATCTGTCTGAAGTGTCAATTTTAATTAGAATTTCTGAAAAATGCCGTGAAAGACTCCAGTGAGAAAGTAACCACTGTGGGGAGAAATAGTCCACTTCAGGGTGATATAACTGAACAAGGGTGTAAATTCCTTAGGATACAACTAACTCAAAAAGTTGGGGGTAGGGAGAGACAGCAAATAGGATTTCTGGCCAAGTAGACCGGAATGTTTTCGTTTGTTTTTAAACTCCCAGATCTTTCCCACAGAGAGCCATGATTAATTTAAAACTTGGGATGGCTCAATATATCCATACTAATTACAGTACTTGATTTTTTATCTCCTCCTGCCACAATACCATTAGTTAAAAACGAATTGTATTCAAAAGTGTTAGTAAAACAAAGTTGGTGTGTAACTTCTGACTGGTTCTTCACTCAGCAAGGGCTGGGCTGACCTGCTGAGGGTAAAGTCCTGTAATGAAGACCACCTGAACCAGAAAGATGTGTTAGAGGCAACAGATTTTGTGTCCAGGACATCCGTGTGGTTAACTGGTAGTACTGATTACAAATCATATGTGCTCTTTATACATCTCCAGAAGTCACATTCTCCCTTAGAAACAGCTCTTCACAATCAATTAAGCATGCTGTTAACTTTGAAGGGGTGTAACTGTACTTAGAGTGACAGGATGGGGTTGTAATCAGAACTGGGTGGTGCTTCTGTGACTACAGGGGTCAACATAGAGTGAATTACTGCAGAATAGTGGGCTATGAGACTATTAGTTTAAAGCAGGTTTTTTGTTTTTTTTTTTTGATTGAAGGTATTCTTTCCTAATTTAAATTGTTGTATCTGCTTCCCTAAAAACTGCATATCCTGTCATGCACTAAACTATCCCCCAAATTGGGTGGATCTCTGCTGTGGTGTTTGCTTTTAATTGGTCTAGAAGGTAAGGTCATCCTCCACAATGCTGGCAGGAAGAATCAGTTTTCTGAATGACTAATTTGGAATCAAGGAAGTCTCATGTTGATCATGTCCTTATTTCTTCACATTCAACTTTTTATTTATTAATACTTCAGCTGGAAATATTTTCTGACTGTATTCCTGTGTACAGATCAAGAGAGCTAGCTCACAAGTTAGATAGGAACAGTTAAAGAATCCTTATTGAAACTAAATTGACCTATTTTGAGCAAGTTTTTCATCTCCTTTGTTTTTGGGTATTTTTTGCACTTTCATTTTGTAGTGAAAGTGAAAGATTTCTTTGCGGTTGAGTTTATAGACTGATATTTCCATTATGGAGTTAATCGTCTGTAGTTTGTAAGAATGGGAGTATCCAGGTTTCTCTGGGGAAATAAATAGCACTATTTAAATGTGATAATATCTGAAAATTTATTGATGATTTCTGAAAACTTACTGATCAGCATTAAGTTTTAAGTCCTCAACATCTACTTATGTTGTAGATTTGTGCCTTGCCATCTAGGACGGTAGCATTCAATGATATTTGATATACAGCATTTCTGGAGTACATGCAGAAAAAGACCATATGGATAGCATAAAATGGAGTATTTTTTTGTACATGCCGATTCCTTTATTTGGAATTCCTGGTATACCTGCCCACCCCAAATTGGTCTTTTCAAAAAGATTTAGCTCAAAAGTTACTTTTTCCTTGAACAACTAACTGGTTGCTCCTGCCTTTCTGTTGGGACCTAATAATACACCTAATATCACCCCTTCCAGACAGGGAAAGGACTACATCAGTTTTTCTGTCAGAGACCTTTATCAAATGAAGTAATGATTGCTGAGTGAATATATGTGGGGATTTATTATTAACTGCTAGATACCATCCCTGAAGGTGATGGAATTGTTTGTGTTTTAATACTGTCTAGGGTTGGGTGAAAGAAGTAGTGGTTAATCTTGATGTTCACCTTCAAACTCCACCTGAATTCCATTCCTTGTGAATTTGAAGAAGGCAGTCTCCTCCAGTCTCTTTGGAATTTGTTAAACAGGTCCTTCCTTGGGGGCATTTGATGACCTTATGGATGCAGCGAATGCTAAGGGCAGTGGGTTTCAGTTGCAGCCTTGCCACTTACATACCTCCCCATAACCCTGGTTTACTCCCAGATTGCTGGAGGAATCATTCAGTTGAGTCCCAGGGTGGGGCCCAAGCATACAATCTTTCTAATGCACCCCCCCCCATGGATATTTTTTATATGCATCTGTGTTCATGAGTTTGTGTGTTGAGACCCACTGGTCTGGTCTAATTATTTCATGCTATTTTTTCTCTTCAAATGTTTTCAGATGGTTGAGGTGAAACTATTCCTAAATCTGTTGCCTCAGCCTTGATAATTGCATATTCAACAGAAATCTCTCTTCTCTTTTTTATGTTCTCATTGCTGTCACTCTGGTCCAAGTTTCAGTGTCTGCCATGTGAAATATATTATCTTCTAGGTGGCTTTTATTCTTATCTGTACTTTCCCCCTTTTTTTCTATATATTGCTGACGGATGTATTCTTAATACAAATAACACATTATCTCTTAACAACAACAACAAAAAAACCCTTCGGAGTTCTCTAAATGTATCATTTTCACTAGTAGTTTTACCTTTGCTCTACTATTCCCCTTATCTAAAATACCCCAGGACAGGTCCTAGCTGAAGCATTAAATCCTTAAAGGCCCAGATCCAATTCTCGCTCCCTTTAACAATTTTTTTTCCTATCTTGGAACTCTTACTATGTTCCCAAAAGCCTGAATTTCTCAGATAAATTGTTTATTTTATTAGATTAGTTAGAATTTATATATTTTCATTACAGTCCAGGTACGTGAGTTATGCAATATAAAAGGAATACAGAGGAGTGCCTGGGTGGCTCAGTAGGTTGACCATCCGACTTTGGCTCAGGTCATAATTTCACAGTTCGTGAGTTCGAGCCCTTCGTCGGGCTCTGTGCTGACAGCTCAGAGCCTGGAGCCTGCTTTGGATTCTGTGTCTCCCTCTCTCTGCCCCTTTCCCGCTCATACTCTGTCTCTCTGTCTCTCAAAAAATGAATAAATGTTAAAAATTTTTT
Source organism: Neofelis nebulosa (assembly GCF_028018385.1). Taxonomy (NCBI): domain Eukaryota; kingdom Metazoa; phylum Chordata; class Mammalia; order Carnivora; family Felidae; genus Neofelis; species Neofelis nebulosa. The sequence goes on along the minus strand of NC_080788.1, from coordinate 60,398,333 downwards.
TTTTTAATAAATAAAAGGAATACAGAAAATGTAATGAGTAATACCATATTTCAGACACACCTAAGATGCCACTGATTGTGAGAGGAATCTTTATTTTATGTCTCACAAAGAAGGAAATGCTACCATTGAAATTATGACGATTGCAGGGCACATGCCAATTTCAGATACAGTAAAATATGCATCCATGAAATATAGGGAATACCGTTTATTCACCACCCAGTCTAAAAATTAAAGCCAGTATAGTCAAAGCCTCTGGTACATCCCTTCCCCATCTTATGTACTCCCCTATCCTGAATTTGGTGTTTATCATTTATCATACTTTTAGTAAATATGTGACACTAAGGAACATCTAATATTACAGTCTTTTTTTTTTTTTTTTTAAGTTTATTTATTTTTAAGAGCGAGAGAAGGAGAGAGAGAGAATCCCAAGCACTGGCAGTACAGAGCCCGATGCAGGGCTTGAACCCATGAACCATGAGCTCATGACCTGAGCCAAAGTCAGATGTTTTAAACAAGTTTTAGGGGTAAAATGCTTCCAAGTTATTTATCCATCAATTAATAAAATAAATTTTGAGAGTATTGGCTCTGAAATCTATCAGGTTAAGTGTTTTCCACGTTTCCTTCTGTTTTCTAATTCTGTTTTTGCTCTCTATGGGGAGGTTACAGAACTACCGTACCTTCTCAAAGGGCCTGTGCAGCCCACTGGGTTTTGAAGAGATGATTTATAGTTGGTACTAGCTACACCCTGAGGAGAAATGTCTCCCTCTCCCCCTGTTGCATATACAGTGTGCCCGAGGGACTGTTAGGACTTCCCAGGCATAGGAGCAGGTGTTTCTGATGGCCCTCTGAGAAAATATTCTGACAGTGCTTTATCCTCATCAGTTCTTACAGTCAGATGAATTGTGTAGCTGTAAACATGGGACTTGGCATCTTAAGTATGTTATTCTAATGCTGTGTTGAAACTTGGTTGATAAGAAAAAGAGGCTCCCCAACAGCTGCTGAAGTATCTATTTATAGAAAATGAGTGCCTTTTGGGCCTCATTCTGCTACCCCCTCAAACTGGGTTTCTGGACAAAGGGATTCCTGTTGAAGGAATGGAGAAAAAGTACTTGATGGTGATTCTTAAAGAGTTAATACCATACTTGAAACCTTATATACAAGTTTTCAATCACTCTATTTTTAAGAACCACTGTGCTGATTTCCCAAGGGGGAAAAAAATGTACCTTCCTTTGGGAAATACTACCAGGGATGGAATTGCTCATGTCTTGCCCATCATTTTATCTTCATTAATTACTTTGAAAGGCTTGACCCTTTCTTTCCCTCTTTAATGTGGGTTGTAATTCTGACTGTAGTTTTCAGGGCTCTCTTTTTTTTTTTTTTTCTTTTTTTTTTTTTTAAAGAGAGAGCACACATGAGCAGGGGAGAGGGGCAGACGGAGAGAGAGAATGTTAAGCAGGCAAGCAGGCTCCGTGCTCAGTGTGGAGCCCAATGCATGGCTCAATCCCATGACCCTGGGATCATGACCTGAGCCAGAATAAAGAGTCGGATACTTAACTGACTGAGCCACCCAGGTGCCCCTCAGTCATACTTTTAATTGAGAAGAAAATAGATGGCTGCTCTGAACTGAGCCAGTCCTACAGAGTCAAACTCAGGTTAGGGATCGTACCTTTACCTTGTGAGAACTCTGGTTACTCTATCAGTAATGAATGTTGTTCAGGTGATATTTTTGCTTTTGGAAGCAGCTACTAGTTCAAAAGTAGTATTATAGTTTGAGATTTTTCCTAGAGAAATGTTGACAATCTTGAAGGATTAAACTAAGAATTTGGGTTTTTTTGTTTTTTTATTATATTTATATAGGTGTGGACACTGCAAGAGGCTTGCCCCTGAGTATGAAGCTGCAGCAACCAGATTAAAAGGAATAGTCCCATTAGCAAAGGTGAGTATAGACAGATTCTTCATTAAAGAAAATTAATTATTTTAAATAATAGTTTATAAAATTAACATTCATTTTCTTTACTCTTAGGTGCTAAGAAGAGAGAACACTAGTTTCTGGGCAAATACACAACTATTGTATTAATTTTGGTTTTAAAAGATTAAAAGTAGTGAAACTAAGGGAATTACTGGCATAAGAAGTAAAGTATATGGTAAATAAGACTTAAGGGGCAAATATAGAAAGTAAAAATATAGTAGTCAAGGTTACAGAAAAATTATTAAATAAATGAGTTCCCTAAACTACCTTATGATATTCACAGTGACTGGAATAGGAAAATGACAAGGTGCTATAAGTATGTAACTAACTGGTCAGCTATAAACTTGGTATTTGCTTTTGCAATCAAAATAATGCTTCTAGAGTTTGGCCATTATTACAGCAAACCCATAGTTGCTCCACTGTAAAAGCTCACATCTTGGCCAGTCTCAAATAAATAGTTCATGCATATATACAACTGTTTTTGGAAATTGCTTTTGATCCTGATGTTTCTATGGCGATTTGCCATAGGGGGGAAAAAAGTTGAGTCATGATTTAATTCCTGTCTTGTGTGGCTATAGCCTGTGTTACTATGGACACATTACTTTTAAACCTCAGTTTATGTTATTGGGACCATACCTCAGGTCTTGTGAAGAGTAAAAGAAATAACATATGCAAAGTGCCTAATGCATAACCTACTTTAGAGTAAGTGGTTAAATAGATAGGAGTTGTTTTCCTTCTTAATAGGCCTCACTAGATCTGTCTTGTTATTGGTCAGCCCATATTCAAACTAGCATATTAAGTATTGACACCTTTGCTAAAACTCTAGATGATTTGCCAAATTAAATTATACTCCACCCCCCCCCCAAAGGGTACATCCATACATCCCCTTGATAATCATCATTATCAAAGTAAGATGCTATTAGTAATGTAAGTGATTTATCCCTCATGTATTTTTTTTTTTTTTTTTAATGATTACCTATTTTTGAGACAGTGCAGTCAGGGGAGGGGCAGAGAGAGGGGGACAGAAGATCCGAAGCAGGCTTTGCACTGACAGCAGTGAGCCTGATGTGGTACTTGAAATCATGAATCACAAGATCATGACTTGAGCTGAAGTCGGATGCTCAGCTGACAGGCGCTCCCTCTAAGGCAGAAAAAAGGCCGAGACCACTGCTATAAACAATAGAGACTTCGAAGTCAGATTTTAAATAGTCATTTGTGCATTTTGTAGGAAGTCCAGCAATCTAAATTTTAATGAATTCTTTAGGTGGTTCTGATCCAGCTAGCCCAGCGCCAGTCTGCCCTTAAAATCTAATACTCTGTGGCATGTGTGCGAAGAATTGCTTGATCCTTTTATGATTTGACCAGTCTTAGTATTGGGGGAATATAGGAGGAGCCTGCAACAGGCATCTGGATAACAGATGGTTCATGTATTTTAATCTTTAGGTTGATTGTACTGCTAACACGAACACCTGTAATAAGTATGGAGTCAGTGGATATCCAACCCTGAAGATATTTAGAGATGGTGAAGAAGCTGGTGCTTATGATGGGCCCAGGACTGCCGGTAAGAATTTTGGATTACATTCTGGAAACTGAATTTGTTAAGTGCTCTGTTTTTTGTAGTGGGAACATGATATTTTTCTATATAACATAACTTTCAGTCTTAAAAAATCCTCCTAAGAGGTCAGTTTGGTATCTAAAAAAGACTTCTCTAAATGAACATTATATAAGTAATATAGAAAATACTTGAACTTGGGGGTGCCTGGGTAGCTCAGTCAGTTAAGTGTCTGACTCCAGCTCAATCATGATCTCACAGTTCGTGAGTTCGAGTCCCAGGTTGGGCTCTGTGCTGACAGCTCGAAGCTTGGAGCCTGCTTCGGATTCTGTCTCCATCTCTCTCTACCCCTCCCCCACTCACACACTGTCTCTCTCTCTCTCTCTCTCAAAAATAAACATTAAAAAAAAAAGAAAATACTTGAACTTGAGTTAGGAGGTCTACTATGCAGTTTCTCATTTGACATATTTTTTGAATACTTCCTTGGTGCCAGATATTCTAGGTATAGTAGGTGCTCTGTATTTGTTGATAAACAAAACAGACAAGGTTCCTACTCTAATGGTGCTTACATTCTGGGAAATGAAGACAAAAGGGCAACAAACAAGTTTAAAACTATATAGAGATAACTACTTCACATCCGTTAGGATGGCTACTATCAAAAACACACACACAGAGGGGCGCCTGGGTGGCTCAGTAGGTTAAGCGTCCGACTTCGGTTCAGGTCATGATCTCACGGTTCGTGAGTTCGAGCCCCGCGTTGGGCTATGTGCTGACAGCTCAGAGCCTGGAGCCTGTTTCAGATTCTGTGTCTCCCTCTCTCTCTCTGATCCTCCCCTGTTCATGCTCTGTCTCTCTCTGTCTCAAAAATAAATAAAACATTAAAAAAAAAATTAAGAACACACACACAGGAAAATAAGTGTCAATGCAGATGCAAAGATATTGGAACCATTGTGTACTGTTAGTATGAATATAAAATGCTATAGCTGCTATGGAAAACAATATGAAAATTCCTGAAAAAAATAGAATTACTGTGTGATCTAACAATTCTACTTCTGGATATATACCCAAAAGAATTAAGAGCAGGGTCTTGAAGGTACATATGTGCACCTGTGTTTAGAGCTGCATTATTCATGATAGCAAAAAGGTGGAAGCAACCCAAGTGTGGCATCACTGGATGACTCAACCTAAAAAATGTGGTATATTATTAATAATTATATATAAAGCATATATAATATAAAGCATTATATAATAAGCATATATAATACAGTGGAATATTACTCAGCCTCAGAAAATGAAGTTCTGACATGTGCTGTAACACGGATGAACCTTGAAGACATGCTCGGTGAGATAAACCAATCACAGAAAGACAAATACCATGACATGCCAACTTATATGAAGTTCCTAGTATAGTAAAATTCGTAGAGACAGAAAATAGAATAGTTCTCAAGGACTGTGGGGTGAAGAAAATGTAGAGGTTTTTTTTTTATTTAATGAGTAGCGTTTTACTTTTGCAAGATAACAAGAGTACTGGAGAGTGGTTGTACAACGATGTGAATGTACTTACTGCCACAGAACTGTACACTTAAAAATGGTTAAGATGGGGCACCTGGGTGGCACAGTTGGTTAAGCATCTGACTCTTGATTTTGGTTCAGGTCATGAGCCCAGGTTCCTGGTATTGAGCCCCACGTCGGGCTCCATGCTCATTGCAGAGATTATCTCCCTCTCCTGCCCCTCCCCCGCTCACACACATACTCTCTTTTTTTTTTTAATTTTTTTTTTTTAACGTTTATTTATTTTTTTTTTTATTTTTTTTTAATTTTTTTTTTTTCAACATTTTTTATTTATTTTTGGGACAGAGAGAGACAGAGCATGAACGGGGGAGGGGCAGAGAGAGAGGGAGACACAGAATCGGAAACAGGCTCCAGGCTCCGAGCCATCAGCCCAGAGCCTGACGCGGGGCTCGAACTCACGGACCGCGAGATCGTGACCTGGCTGAAGTCGGACGCTTAACCGACTGCGCCACCCAGGCGCCCCAACGTTTATTTATTTTTGAGACAGAGAGAGACACACCATGAACGGGGGAGGGGCAGAGAGAGGGAGACACAGCATTGGAAGCAGGCTCCAGGCTCTGAGCCATCAGCCCAGAGCCTGACGCGGGGCTCGAACTTGCGGACCGCGAGATCGTGACCTGAGCTGAAGTCGGACGCTTAACCGACTGCGCCACCCAGGCGCCCCCATACTCTCTTTTTAAAAAAATGAATTAAAAATGTTATTGTGTATATTATATCACAATGAAAAATCAATGTCAATATATATGGATAAGATAAATTCAATTTGTGATAAGAGCATTAAAGGGGAAAATTAGGGGCACCTGGGTGACCCAGTCGGTTAAGTGTCCAACTTTGGCTCAGGTCATGGTCATGATTCATGAATTCTAGCCCCACATCCTGCTCTCTGCTGTCAACACAGATCCTGCTTTGGGTCCTCTGTTCCCCTCTCTCTGCCCCTCCACCACTGACACGTGCCTGTGGTTCCCCTCCCCCCCATCAAAGATTTAAAAAAAAACATTGGGGCGCCTGGGTGCCTTAGTTGGTTAAGTGTCTGACTTCGCCTCAGGTCATGATCTTGCAGTTCATGAGTATGAGCCCCACGTCAGGCTCTGTGCTGACAGCTCAGAGCCTGGAGCCTGTTTCAGATTCTGTGTCTCCCTCTCTCTCTCTGATCCTCCCCCGTTCATGCTCGGTCTCTCTCTGTCTCAAAAATAAATAAATGTTAAAAAAAATTAGAAAAAAACATTAACTTTTTTTTTAAAAAGGAGAAAAATAAAACCATATGATAGTGATTGAGTTTGGGAGTACCACATCATCAGAGTTATCAGAGGTAACTTTTGAGCTGAGACATGAATGATAGGAATGAGCTAGCCTTGAGATCTGGGCCAGAGCCTTCCAAGCAGAGGGAAGACTCTAAGGTATACAAAAAGGCCCTAAGGTATAACTGAGCTTGATGTGTTCAAGGGACAGAAAAGACCATGTGGCTGGAGTATAATTAGCATAGATGACAAATGAAGTTTGAAAGGCAAATAGGGACTGGATCCTATAGAGCCTATTATTTTTTATTTTTTTATGGTTGTTCCTACAATATTCTTTTATTTATTTAATTTATTTCTTAAATTTATATCCAAGTTTGCATATAGTGCAACACTGATTTCAGGACTAGATTTCTCAATGCCCCTTACCCGTTTAGCCCATCCCCCACTCCCACAACCCCTCCAGTAACACTCTGTTCTCCATATTTAAGAGTCTCTTATGTTTTGTCTCCCTCCCTGTTTTTATATTATTTTTGCTTCTCTTCCCTTCTGTTCATCTGTTCTATGTCTTAAAGTCCTCATATGAAGTCATATGATACTTGTCTTTCTCTTATTTCTCTTAGGTAGTTCCAAATGGCAAGATTTCATTCTTTTTGATTGCCGAGTAATACTCCATTGCATATATATACCACGGCTTTTTTTTTTTTTTTTTTTTTTTTTTTTACATTTATTTATTTTTTGAGAGACACAGACAGAGCACAAGTTGGGGAGGGGCAGAGAGAGAAGGAGACACAGAATCTGAAGCAGGCTCCAGGCTCCAAGCTGTCAGCACAGAGCCTGACACGGGGCTCAAACTCACAAACCGTGAGATCATGACCTGAGCCGAAGTTGGACGCTTAACCGACTGAGCCACCCAGGCGTCCCAGTATACCACATCTTCTTTATCCATTCATCTGTCGATGGACATTTGGGCTCTTTCCATACTTTGGCTATTGTTGATATTGCTGCTATAAACATTGGGGTGCATGTGTCCCTTTGAAACAGCATACCTGTATTCCTCAGATAAATACCTAGTAGTGCAATTGCCAGGTTGTAGAGTAGTTCTATTTTTAATTTTTTGAGGAACCTCCATACTGTTTTCCAGAGTGGCTGCACCAGTTTGCATTCCCACCAGCAGTGCAAAAGGGTTCCCCTTTCTCCCCATCCGCGTCAACATCTGTTGTTGCCTGAGTTGTTAATGTTAGCCATTCTGACAGGTGTGAGGTGGTGTCTCGTTGTGGTTCTGATTTGTATTTCCCTGATGATGAGTGATGTTGAGCATTTTTTCATGTGCCAGTTGGCCATCTGGATGTTTTCTTTGGAGAAGTGTCCATTCATGTCTTTTGCTCATTTGCTCACTGGATTGTTTTTTGGGTATTGAATTTGGTAAGTTCTTTATAGATTTTGGATACTAACCCTTTATCTGATAGGTCATTTGCAAATATTTTCTCCCATTCTGTCAGTTGCCTTTTAGTTTTGCTGATTGTTTCCTTTGCTGTGCAGAAGCTTTTTATTTTGATGAGGTCCCATTAGTTCATTTTTGCTTTTGTTTCCCTCCGGAGACCTGTTCAATAAGAAGCTGCTGCGGCCAAGGTTAAAGGGTTTTTGCCTGCTTTCTCCTCAAGGATTTTGATGGCTTCCTGTCTTACATTTAGGTCTTTCATCCATTTTGAGTTTATTTTTATGTATGCTGTTAAGACAGTGGTCCACGTTCATTTTTCTGCATGTCGCTGTCCAGTTTTCCCAGCACCACTTGCTGAAGAGACTGTCTTTATTCCATTGGATATTCTTTCCTGCTTTGTCAAAGATGAGTTGGCCATACGTTTGTGGGTCCATTTCTGGGTTCTCTGCTCTGTTCCGTTGATGTGAGTGTCTGTTCTTGTGTCAGTAACATACTGTCTTGATGATTATAACTTTGTAATACAGCTTGAAGTCCGGTATAGGGCCCTATAATTGATGATGAAAAAATATTTTGGACAGTTTTGTCTTTGTCTATCAAATAAACATGCAAATTTTACCTTTTCATGATGGAAAGCTAAGAGAAAAAAGGGATTCAGTTGGGTATTTTAGGGAGATGGAATTTCTTCAGTATGCATGATGGTTACTTATATACAAAGCTCTACATAACATGGCTGCTGCCTAACTCTCCTGTCATCTCAAGATAGTTTCACCTTATTAGGACCTTTGCCCTGGTTTTGTTCACAACCCAAAATGATCTTCTGCTATGTTTGCATGGCTTGCTCCTTTTTGTCATGGAGATACTGGCTTGAATTTCACCTCCCAGAGGCTTTCCCAGGCCACCAGACCTAAGGTAGCCATCCAGTCATTTTCTTAAGACATCAACTTCTTAATTCTCTATATAGTGCCAGTTATTATATTTTTAATTGTTTATTTGGAGATTTTATTTATTATTTGGTGACTTACTTGGAGATTTACTTATATTGTAAGCTCTAGGAAAGCAGAGACCTTTGTTTATTTACTACTTTGTCTTCAGCACCTAAGTTTTCTCACATCTAGTAGATACTCAGTAACTCTTTGTTGAATGCATGAATAAATATTTCAGCTCAACAGAGGTCATTTTTTTTTTAAATTTTTTTTTTTAAATGTTTATTTATTTTTGAGACAGACAGAGACAGAGCATGAATGGGGGGGGTCAGAGAGAGAGGGAGACATAGAATCTGAAGCAGGCTCCAGGCTCTGAGCTGTCACCACAGAGCCCGACGCAGGGCTCGAACTCATGGACCGTGAGATCATGACCTGAACCGAAGTCGGACGCTTAACCGGCTGAGCCACCCAGGCGCCCCTCAACTGAGGTCATTTAGCTAACACTTAAAATTTGGTATGTCTAAGCACAGAAGGAAACAAAAATTTTTTCCTGAGGTAAAAAGTGTTAAAGAATCCATGCTACCTTTCAGATTTTATTCACTTAATTTAGGGTAGAATTTGCAGTTAGAAATATTGAAATGTTTTTGTGAACTTGAACAGGTCCTAACTAAGTTATAAGTGAACCCAATTAGACTGCCACTGGTCAGCTATTCTCATTTGGGCTATAACCTAGATTTCTTAAATTTGAGAATTTCTCAGTATCTGACTAGGAGGTCAGATGTTTGGTACTTAGAATTTATTACTTGTTCATGTACTCCTGTACAAATTACGCTCTTTGCTCTCCTGCTTAATGTGGTTGCTCTGTACTCCCATTTTACCTTCCAAAGAATTTTAAATTCTTAGGAGAAAAGTAACATTTCTCATCATAGCCCCAGGTTAATGTTCTTTATAATTTATATCATGATGTAGTAATAATGATCCTCTTGAAGGCTAAATAAATATATTCAATTTCAGTTAATCTTTTGATGCAACCCCTCCTATGTGAGTTGAAGAAAACATTTAAAAGGGACAAAAAAGTCCGTGACTGGAAAGAGAAGGAAAAAACATTAGAAAAAATACAGACTATTTTGTATTGAAAGGGTTAAACAGTGTAGTGTCTCAGTACTTAGAAGAGAGTACTTAGAAGAGAAAGGGGGTGAGGGGTGCCTGGGTGGCTCAGTGGTTGAGCATCCGACTTAGGCTCAGGTCATGATCTCACAGCTGGTGAGTTCTGTCCCCGCATCAGGCTCTGTGCTGACAGCTCAGAGCCTGGAGCCTGCTTCGGATACTGTGTCTCCCTCTCTCTGCCCCTAACCCACTCACATTCTGTCCCTGTCTCTCTGGAAAATAAATAAACATTAAAAAAAATTAGAAAAAAAAAAAAAGGGAAGAAGAGAAAGGAGGTGCAAGATGTAGAATATTATGGAGGAGGAGCACTGCCTGTTTAGTCTCTGGGCATTGTGAGCCTATGAATGGTTTTAATGGACCCCAGAAGAAAGTAGATTAATGGTCTGTCAACTAGGCTTAAGGGATAAGACGATTTTTTTGTGTTTTTGTGTTTTCTAAACTGTTTTACTTATCTAGCCCATTTCACCTCAGTAGGGAAGTGTGATGTAGGTGGATCCTATACGTGGCATAATTTCACCTATATATAGTTAAACTCTTACACAGGCTAGCCAAGTCACTGCATCTTCTGCTTGGTTTTTGTTTTGTTTTTTTTTTTTTTTGCATTTTCTGCCTTTAAAATGTAAGGCTACCAGTGACTCTGCTACTTGAGAATAAGAGATATTTGCTTACTTTATTTGCAAAGTGGATGTTTCTCAGACTTAACTGCTAAGTTATCCTAGAGCTAGGTATATATCACTGAGCAAAACAGACAAGCATCCTTATGCATTTGGAATTTACTTTGTAGTGGGGAGAGATAGATGAAAACAATAAGGACAGAGTATTAATTAGATGGGTAAAAGGTGCTGTAGAGAAATATAAAGCCAGGGACAGGAGTTTAGGAGTGTTGGAGGTTGAATAGGTTTTAGTTTACAATGGGATGATCAGGGAGAGCACCATTGAGAAGATGACATTTGAGTAAAGACCTAAAGGAGATGAGAAAGGGAGCCAGGAGGATATCTGGGGAAAGAATGTTCTAGGCAGAGTGAATAACATCGACAAAGGCAACGTTGAATTTACTGTTATAAAACACTAATACATCCAATACATCCTGGGTAGGAGTTATAAATACGTACAGTCTCTTTGAGGGGGTAGTTTAACCATTATAAATTCATGTACTCTTTGATCCAGTGAATCTGCTTCTAGGAATTTAACCTACAGATCTATTCAATCATGGGCAAAGTGACATTAATACAAGGTTGTTTATTGCGGGATCATTTATAACAGCAAGAAACTGGAAACAAATGTCTATCATTTGTGTCTAGTAAAATAAATTATAGTACATCCATGCAGTGAAACTCTACACAGCTATAAAAAAGACTGAGGTAGCTAGCTTTTTATGTATTTTGGCATAAATTATCCTTAAATTATATTCAATGACAAGAAAATACAAAAGAGCCTATGCATATGCTGCCATTTGGGGAGAAAAGAAAGAAAAAATATGTAATTGCTTGTTAATGCAAAATACATAGACAAAAAACTGAAACATCCTATAGGGAGGAAACTGGGTAACTAAAGACAAAGGAAGAAAACTTTTCATTGTGTATCCTTTTGAACTTTTTTTTAAGATTTTATCTTTTTATTAAAATATTTTTTTAATTTATTTTTTTGAACGTTTTACTTATTTTGAGAGAGAGAGTGCAAGCAGGGGTGGCAGGGGAACAGAGAATCCGAAGTGGGCTTTGGACTGACAGCAGTGAGCCCAACGTGGGGCTCAAACTCATGAACCGTGAGATCATGACCTGAGCTGAAGTTGGACACTCAACTGACTGAGCGACCCAGGTGCCCCAAGCCCTGAGGTCAAGAATCGCATGCTTCTCTGTCTGGCCAGGCACCCTCTTTTTGAACTTTGAATATGTGAATGATTGCGATTGCCTTCTCAAAAATTAGAAATTTGTGTTGGTATAATCTTTCATCTTATCTTTTAAGATGGAATTGTCAGCCACCTGAAGAAGCAGGCTGGACCAGCTTCCGTTCCTCTCAGGACTGAGGAAGAATTTGAGAAGTTCATTAGTGATAAAGATGCTTCTGTGGTGGGTAAGTAGCAAATATTTGATTATACAACAAAATCATCAACTCGGTTTCAAAAACCCTCTAATATCTGAGTAAACGACAAAGTTAAAACAGTTTAGGAAACCTCAAGGGCACTTGAAAAAACACCTCATAGATTTAGGTCAGCATCACTATAATGTGGAAAAAATTGGTTTTATTTGAGTGGCTTTGTGTTCTTACAAATAAAGATTTAATTTCAATTAAACACCCAAAATAGGAAAACACCTTTTTCTATAACATCTCAAATTCTGAGATTTAAACTCAATAGAGTAGTTAAGATTGAAAATAATGTTTTAAGGTGGGAGGACACTAGTAAATAATAAACCTGTTTTCACAGTAGTAGGGGATTTAGTTCTTGAGATTAAATTGCTCGGATCTGTGTATATTTATACAGCAACCTTTGCTTTCTCAGGTGTTGCGGTATCTCATTTTATCCTTAAAACAACTTGAACGAACTAAACACATTCTACATCTGGAGTGTTCTTTATTTTGTTTTAAATTAATGTGTAATACATTTGACTTAAAAAATGAATTTAAACCTATAACTGTGCTTCTCTCAGTCTTATTATAATAAAACTTAACTTTCTGGCAGTAGAAGACGGTTTATAATTTAAATTTGATTAAAAGCTACTTCTTACCGTCTGGATATTACTGATTCTGTATATTTTCAAAGCGTTAACTGTAAGCAGACATTTAAGAAACAGGTAGGTTTTTTGGGGTGCCTGAGTGCTTAGTCGGTTGAGCATCTGACTTCAGCTCAGGTTGTGATATCACAGTTCATGGGTTCAAGCCCCACATCGGGCTCTGTGCTGACAGCTCAGAGCCTGCAGCCTGCTTCGGCTTCTGTCTCCCTCTCTCTGTGCCCCTCCTCTGTTTGTGCTCTGTCTCTCTCAAAAATAAACATTAAAAAATAGTAAGACCTGAACTCTGACAAATTCTCTCCCTTGACTCCCTTGGACAAACATTTTTTAAAGGGTAGGGGGAAAATTCTCTTAAGTTATTTTGTCAAATATCCTAGGTAGTCATGGCAAAGCAGGCCTAGTCCTCTTGTCTATCTCACTTGGCTTATTTGTAAATAGAATTAAGGTTATGGAAAAAAATTAAGTTTGAATATGTTTCAATACTGTTTCTTCCCGGTGTTTGACACTTTTTGTACAGGTTTTTTCAAGGATTTATTCAGTGATGCTCACTCTGAGTTTCTAAAAGCAGCCAGCAACTTGAGGGATAACTACCGATTTGCACACACCAATGTGGAGTCTCTGGTGAACAAATATGATGATAATGGAGAGTAAGTGACTGAGTTGACTATCTTTGTAGATTTCTGTACCAAATACTAATTGTGTGAACTGGTGATTTTTAGGCCCAAAAGATTTACTGAACACTTGCTAGGCATTAAGCCAACTGCTAGAAACTATTGCTGCCTTTGAGGTCCATCTAGTAGAGGGAGACTGAATATGTAAAAAATGTAAGTGTCAAGAGGGCAAGTGTCAAGTGTTATAGACATATTCAGGGCATGCGGGAAGAACAGAGGGAGTGATTTTTTTCTTTGATGATGGGGAGTAGTATCAGAAAAAACTTCTGGGGAACCTGAGTGGCTCAGTTGGTTAAGCATCTTGCTCTTGATTTCAGCTCAGGTCATGATCTCACAGTTCGTGAGACTGAGCCCTGGGTTTGGCTCTGCGCTGATAGTGTGGATACTGCTTGGGATTCTCCCTCTCTCTGTCCTTTCCCATTCCCTTTCACCCCTCCTTCTCCCTCTCTAAATAAATGAATGAATGAATGAATAAATAAATAAACTTTAAAAAAAAAGGAAGAGAAAAAACTTCGTAGAGGACATAATTCTTGAGGTATGTTTTGAAAGATAAGTTTTGGCAGTTGGAATAAAAATTATTCTAGATTTAAAGAAAAATTTATACCAGATAGAGCAGCAGGAGTGAAGGCCCCAGGTAATGAAATAATTTAGGAATGTTGAGATCTGTAGTACTGCTGGAGTATCGTTTGTAAATGATGTCATAGTGAAAGATCAGAAACCAAATTATAGAATACTTTGGAAATGCATACAAAAGAATTAAAAACAATTTTTTTTACTGTTTATTTTTTATTTTTGAGAGAGGCAGAATGCAAGCGGGGGAGGGGCAGAGAGAGAGGGAGACACAGAATCTGAAGCAGGCTCCAGGCTCTGAGCTGTCAGCACAGAGCCTGATGCGGGGCTCAAACTCAAGAACTGCAGGATCATGACCTGAGCCGAAGTTGAATGCTTAACCAACTGGGCCACCCATGTGCCCCAAGTACACACAAAAGAATTTTTATTTTATCTTTTAGACATTTCAGAGCCATTAAAGGCTTTGAGCTGGTGAGTAATGTGACTTTGTATTTCAGAAGAAAAGTTGCTGGAACCCATGTGATGATGGTTTGAAGGGGGAGAAATGGCAAGGGAGTTAGATTCTAAACTAAGTGTGATCTCTCAGAGACTAAATTAAGGCAGCATTAGGGTCATGGAGAAGAAGGAGAGAGTATAGAAAACATAAACGTTAGGATTTAGTCCCTAGCCATGTGTGAAAAGAGGAAAATCTAGAGTGAGTCTAGGTTTTTAAAAACTTGGATGACTGGGTCAACCATAGTTATCATCGAGCTAGGAAAGATGAATAGTAACAAATTTAAATATGTAGGGAATGATGATGAGTTCCTTTTGGCACAGTGAGTGTGAAGTTTTTGAGACAACCATGTAGTGAAGATCCAGTAGACAATTGGATGATTGAGACTAGAATTCAGGAAAGGTTCTGAACTAGAGATAAACATTTATGGATCAAGCACATGTAAATAATTACTGAAACCATGAGACTAGAAGAGATCACTCAGGGTGAGCATATAAAGAAGAAAGGTGTGCCAAGAGCTACTGTTATTGATTTATATTTAACAAACTATGTAGTGTTTACTATGTGCTATTTACTGCTAACTCAATCTTCCTAACAACTGGTGAGACACATCTGTTATTATCCTCATTTTATAGAGGAGAAAGTATTCAAAGAGGTTAATTTCCCTAGCTTCACAGTAGGTAAATGTCAGAACTAGGATTTGAACCTAGAAAGTCTAGATGCAAAGTTGTAAGCTTGACTAACTTCTAGATTAAGACATACCAGGTCTGTAAATGAATATGGAGCCACCTGTGGGTCATTAAGCACTTCACCCATTAGTCTGTTAACCATAGATGTATTTATTATGGCTGCCTTTAAAGTGGCCTATCAGCTTCTGATTAGAAGTCTTACTGAGAAGACCTTACATGAAAGGGGTCTTAAGGTCATCACATGTACACCAAGGTCATAACATCATTAAAGAGTGTATTTGGAATTGTTGGATTTCTATTTTGGGGGGAATAACTGCTCTGAAGTTTGTAACTACACTAAAAAAAACCAAATCTTAGTCCTGTTCACATTTTTGTTTGCCCAGCATGTTTGTATTAGGTTCCCTCTTGTTATGTAGTTTCCCTGTGTGCTATAAAACGCCTGTGTTTTAATTAACATAAAGTCTGTGGTTAATACTGAAAGAGTGAGAGTGGGATATAAGGAATTAAAGGTGCTGACACCTAGGGGTGCCTGGGTGGCTTAGTTAAGTATCTGACTTCGGTTCAGGTCATGATCTTGTGGTTTGTGAGTTCGAGCCTTGTGTTGGGCTCTGTGCTGACAGCTTACAGCTTGGAGCCTGCTTCAGATTCTGTGTCTCCCTCTCTCTGCTCCTACCCTGCTTGCACTCTGTCTCTCTCTCTCTCTCTCTCTGTCTCAAAAATAAACATTAAAAAAAAAAAAATTCTAATAAAGGTGCTGACACCTAGCCAAAAACAAGTGATAAAATTCTGTGTGGGTGTATGTGCAGTGTGGGGAGTAGGAATGAATGACAGTGAACCTAGAGGTGAGAGATTAGTAGTTAAAATAGTGGTATTTTCTGGAAAAGGTGATACTTGATATAAACCTGTGACTCAGACCAAATTGGGGTTTAGTTTTAGCAGAACAAGTTTAGAAATTAAAGAAGGAATTTGTTTCAAGTGTTCAGTGGAGTGAGGAAAGCTGGTTTAGGTAGAGGGGCAAAATAGTACCAGCAAGAAAAAAATTGGTAAAACTTGGTTTATTGGGATAGAGAAGTCTAGGACAGGATGAACTCAAGCTAAACATTACTTATAATTGTATACCCACCTTTGGAATTTTTCAGCTGGAAGGAATCTTAAAGGTATTTTCTGTAGTGAAATAATTCTCTATGTGGGAAAGCAGGGCAAGTTACCTTCCAGTAAGAGCAAGCTCTGCTTTATTGTGCATCTTGGAATTTGGGGGTAAGTTGGGTTCTGTTACTATTTTTAAAGGTTTGGAAATTAATCCTCTACTCTAACCCCCTTAAATCCCTTTTTGCATTGTTGGAAAAACTGAAGCCCAAAAGGATTCCATTGATCATGGTGGGGCTAGAATTAGAACCACAGTCTCCTAACTTTCCAACTCAAGGTTTATTAAACTATATCCAATTATTGCACTTGAGATTAAGGTGGTTAGCCAAGTCTGTGGTCATGTTGCCAAGTCTGTGGTCCCAGAAGAGTCCTTATGTGCTTAAATGGTGACCATAAAAGCAGCAAGAGTAGATGGTCTGAGCTTTAAATAAAAGATTGAAGACTGTTCTCCTGCTGCCTACCTACTAATACCTTCTTTTTAAGGGGTATCACCTTGTTTCGTCCTTCACATCTGATGAACAAATTTGAGGACAAGACTGTGGCATATGTAGAACAGAAAATGACCAGTGGCAAGATTAAAAAATTTATCCAAGAAAACATGTGAGTACCTTGGTTGGGATTTCTTGGCTTCATTTTAGTTTGCTTACCTCACTTATTAAGCAGACCCACGTTTTGGATTAAATAGCCTCATTCAAAGGATTGAACAATAATAGTTGAAGTTTATATTAAAGCAGTAATGTGTGGAACCTAGAACTCTTAGAGGGTATATTGTTCTGTACTTTTCTTTATGTTGAATTTTCTTTTGCTTTTCTAAGTGCTATCAGTTACTTTGTGATAATTCCATAACCTAGCTGAACCTGCCAGATTTGATAATGGATTATTTATTTCAGTTTTGGTATCTGCCCTCACATGACAGAAGACAATAAAGATTTGATGCAGGGGAAGGACTTACTTGTGGCTTACTATGATGTGGACTATGAAAAGAATGCCAAAGGTTCCAACTACTGGAGAAACAGGTAATAAGGATAATTTTTCCCTTTCAT
Organism: Neofelis nebulosa; assembly: GCF_028018385.1. Classification (NCBI taxonomy): domain Eukaryota; kingdom Metazoa; phylum Chordata; class Mammalia; order Carnivora; family Felidae; genus Neofelis; species Neofelis nebulosa. Next base: position 60,381,133 of record NC_080788.1, on the reverse strand, counting down.
AAACAAGTTTGCCTAATATGTAAACACTTTCTTCTAAATATCCTCTTACAGTGTATGATGTCACAGCCAGTTAGAATGGGAACAGTTGGCTCCCAAAAACCACATTTAAAGCTGTCAAGGACAAATAACATAAACTATTTACATAATCTGTTGGGCATATCTTCCATAGGTATTCCTTTGCCTGTGACATAGTTGATTCCTAACCTCCCAGTAAAAATGCAAACGTGATCTAGAATTTGTTTAAAATATTGTGCCTATTTGCCCATCAAGATTCTTAGAGCATTTTACCCTTATAAATTTTTTCAGATCAGTCGTTATGCCTGCAATATTTTAGTTATATTACAGTATAACAAGATTCATTGGGAATGGACTATTTGGTACCACCAGTTTGGCAGTGAAATTCAGTAAGACCTAACAGTGTACCATGATTCTGTGTCAGTGGCCAAGAATGTAGTTTAGACTGATTCCAGAGGGCTGGTGGACTGTAAAATTTAGTCTTTGCTTTCTAGCTTCTTGATTTCAGAAGTGGTTTACCACCATGATATAAATCTTGGTGTAAATATGTCTTATTTCCCACAGAGTGATGATGGTAGCAAAGAAATTCCTAGATGCTGGAAACAAACTCAGCTTTGCTGTAGCTAGCCGCAAAACCTTTAGCCATGAACTTTCTGATTTTGGCTTGGAAAGCACTGCTGGAGATATTCCTGTTGTTGCTATCAGAACTGCAAAAGGAGAGAAGTTTGTCATGCAGGAGGAGTTCTCGTGAGTTACAAGTTAATGTGGGTTTGGGAGTGGATTCTGCAAAGAAATGTAAAGCCTTTTACGCTACTGAGAATTTATAAAGAAGAACTTTAGAATGTGAAAATAGGTCTTCTAGCCAAGACGTATGATTGTCATTTTTCTTAGTTAATTTTAGGGACTTTAAGGATCACAATCCTTAATAAATTCTGAAAATTAGCAAAAGGATGGCAGCTTGGAATACTTACATGATTGTTTCTACCTTGCTATTAAAAATAGTACATCGAGAACATTGAATGGTCTCTTGAGATTGATGTAATTTCAAACCATTGCAACCCCCTCTCATCCCTGTAAAATGTCTTTTATTCTTTGAATACTTACTGGCCTAAAGTGAACTCAGGGAATGGAAATATCTTAAAACCCCACAAAATTAGGACTTTTCACTTTCTGAGACTTGGAGAGAAAAGTCTTCCTTGTGAGGAAATCAGTAAAACAAGATACTGTAAATAGGTGGTATTTTTCAGAGCAAAAAAGACCTGACCTGGTTCTTCTGCAGAAGTGACTTTCCAGAAAACCAGTGTTTTCTTCCATCTCTGACCTTTCTGATTCACAAAGAATATGCTACAAATATAGGAGGTGGTTGGGTTTTTTGTTCAGTCAGTAGATCTGCATATTGAGAGATAAGGTCCTCCTGTTTTTAACTTCCAGTTTCTAACCTTGAAACTGGAGCTAGAATATGAAAATAAAAAATTGCTTTTAATCCTCTCAATAGAAGATTAACAAACCTGACCCTTGTCTTTCAATTACAGACGTGATGGCAAGGCTCTTGAAAGATTCCTGCAGGATTATTTTGATGGCAACCTGAAGAGATACCTTAAGTCTGAGCCCATCCCAGAGAGCAATGATGGGCCAGTAAAGGTGAGGTGCCCATAGCTTCACCAAGGCTCTAAGCAGCTGCCTCTCCTCATTGTCCCCCGATCTTAGTTTTATTGAGATATAATTGACTCTCCTTATTTCTTAACCGACTGAGCCACCCAGGTGCCCCTTCTTCTCGTTTCTCATATTCCAAAAATGCTTCGTCTAAGTGAAGACCTTGTTGGCTGTCATGTTTTTGGTTTTGTTTGTCCTCCACTCCCTGAGTCATAAAATAAGCATTGGCAGAGCTCATGATGCTCAAGGGGCAAGAGTATAAAATCTTCATAGAATTTATTTTGAGAGAGAATGTGCACAAGTGGGGAAGGGGCAGAGAGAGAAAGGGAGAGAGAGAATCCCAGGCTCCACTGAGCATGGAGCCCAATGCGAGGCTCAGGCTCATGGCCATGAGGTCATCACCTGAGCTGATATCCAGAGTCAGACACTTAACCGACTGAGTCACCCAGGTGCCGGTTTCATAGAATTTTTGTTAGTATTTATATTAGAACTAAGTTACTCTTCAGGGTAGAGCAAGCTAACCTCTAAGAATAGTTTTGAGATTGTTGCTTTGAGATTAAGGAAGGGTTGGGTAGCACTTATTTCCTATGACTTACTGAACAAAGTTTGACAGGTGACAGACCTGGGAATGAGTTGTTTCTGGAAAATGGTCAGAAACATCTTTAATATAGTCTGTAGATGCTATTTGGGTTTCAGTGACATATTTTCAGGGACAACATGGCACATTTTGATAGGGTTTAGGTGCAGAAACAAATACAGCATGTGGTGAATTTTTATTCTTCATCTTGCCTTACCAACTAGAGAATCTTTGGTGTATTCCAGGTAGTGGTAGCAGAGAATTTTGATGAAATAGTGAATGATGAAAATAAAGATGTGCTGATTGAATTTTACGCTCCTTGGTGTGGTCACTGTAAGAATCTGGAGCCTAAGTATAAAGAACTGGGAGAGAAGGTAAGTCTGAACCATATTCTGAAGATAAATATTGAGTTGGGAAGTTGCCACATAATTCAGCATTGGCTAGTTACCCTAATTAATTCAGTACCTGTGTCCTGGTAGATTGTTTTTTTTTTTCCAGCTGTCTACTCTTTATTTTCTCCTGGCTGACCCGCTAGTGTCTCTAGCCTGTGCAGTGCCTCAGATACCTGTTTTTGATATTCCACTCCTTAGACTCAATCTAGATTGTGGTTAAAAGTATCCAGGCTTCTGAATTTTGGTAATGGCGTGTATGAATCCATTATGTTTCCCTTGTAATGTCTTATGGAAGTCAGGTAATTTTGAAGGTAGCTATAAACAGAGTCTTAATATGTAGGAACCAAGAGAGAAATGGATGCCTTTGGAAAGCTAGATGTTATGTAAAGTGTCACTACACTTCCTACTGGAGCAGAACTTATCCAGGTGTTTAAAAATGAGGTTATTTTAAGTGTTGATTTGACTAAGTGTCCCTTGGTCACCAGAAACTTTAAAGGTCTAACCTTTTTTATTAACAGCTCAGAAAAGACCCAAATATTATCATAGCCAAGATGGATGCTACAGCCAATGATGTGCCTTCTCCATATGAAGTCAGAGGGTAAGTAGATTAAAAGCTAATAAAAGTGTCTAGGCAATTGATAGGAAAAAGTAAGCTTGCAAACCATTTATTGGGCATAGTTTAGGGAGTGGATCCCTCACTGCACTTGAGCATGGAACCAGATGCCTTTTTGGCTTAGAGTTCTGCTGCAAGGGTCCACATGACTGGCACAGATTTGTGAGCTTTGATAGGATGTAACCTAGCCGCTGATAGAGAGTGGTATCTGGTCAGAAATAGAAATCATGAAGAGAAGTTATTCCCAGAAAGTTATTGGGAAAGTATATGTTGGACTTACCCTGGAATCTGAAAATGAGTTCACTTTTTTTTTTTTTTACCCAGTTTTCCTACCATCTACTTCTCTCCAGCCAACAAGAAGCTAAACCCAAAGAAATACGAAGTAAGTGCGTTGTCTCATCTCCCCACAGATACACACATACACATACATACTCAGTTCTTTAAATTTTACTTAACTGGAAACTTCAGTTTCATAGTCAATGTATGTGGTTGCTAACGTGCTTTTATAAACTCAAAAGTCTTCCTATTGGGGAGAAAAAATCCAGGGTTCTTTAAAAGGTTAAATTTTCAGAGTAATCTTTCTGTTTTCAGGGTGGCCGTGAATTAAGTGATTTTATTAGCTATCTACAGCGAGAGGCAACAAACCCCCCTATAATTCAAGAAGAAAAAGCCAAGAAGAAGAAGAAGGCACAGGAGGATCTCTAAAGCAGCAGCCAAACATGCCACTTTGTAAAAGGACTCTTCCACCAGAGATGGGAAAACCATTGGGGAGGACTGGGACCCATATGGGATTATTACTCTCAGGGCAGAGAGGACAGAATGGATATAATCTGAATCCCGTTAAATTTTCTCTAAACTGTTTCTTAGCTGCACTGTTTATGGAAATACCAGGACCAGTTGATGTTTGTGGTTTTGGGAAAAATTATTTGTGTTGGGGGTAATGTTGTGGGGTGGGGGGATTGAGTTGGGGGGTTATTTTCTAATTTTTTTTGTACATTTGGAACAGTGACAATAAATGAGCCCCCTTTAAACTGTCTTTTTTCCAGGAGATAGGGAACCAAAGATTTTTTAGATCAGCACTGTCCAATAGAATTTTCTGGAATCTTGGCAGTGTTCCATAATTTTCATTGTCTAACACAGGTAGTTACTGAACATTTGAAATGTAACTAAGAACTACATTTTAAAATTTCATTGATTTCAATAGTCACACCTAGAGCTACTGGCTTACCATATTGGTCAGTGCTGCTATAGACCAGCTAACTAGATCCATAGTCATCACCTATAAATCCATTCTACCTTTCGTCATTTTCTGTCTTTACATGTTTATTGCCCAGGCCCCTGGCCTGATGACTACAACAGGTGAGGGACTTTTTTTGTTGGGTCTGTTTCAGGCCCTGCCCATACCCTAAGGATGGGTTACTGTTTACCCTTGTCATGCAACTGAGCATGTTTATACCTCCCAAGGCTAGTCTCTGCCCAAAAATGCCCTGTATGGGTGTGGCATCAGGTTGGGGTTCCATCCAAGTTGTTTCAGGAATTGCTGACACTGCTGGGTGCACCTCTCTCCCCCACAGCCCAGGTGTGGCCCATTAACTTCCTTCTCCAGTGGAACTGGGAAAGGCATATCATTCCTGGTTGTGAATGAAGCATCCACTTTCTTCTGCAACAGTGGGGGAAAAGAAGGATAGGACTGACATCTTTTGTTCAAATGGATTTCCCTGTTTTTTGGGTAAATCCAAATCCTATCTGTATTTAAAGTTTTTAGTACTAGATAATTCCAGATAGGAGCCCTATTTGTAGATGATCCTCAACCTCTATGGGTTGAAAAAGAGAACTTTATTCCTGTTGTAATCTCTAGCTGCAAATTATAAAATGGATTTGATAGAGCCTTAATAGCAAAATATATAGCAAGATCATCCTTAGTGCTTTGAAAAAGTAAAGATGCCTAACCATAACCTTGAAGATTCTAATACATAAGACCTGGGCTGGGATCTGGGGATCTAATTTTTCAGAGCACCCAAGAAATGGTACAAATAGATAGTCGTGGGTAATAACTATTGCCTTGAAGAGTTTAAGGAAAGCATGCAAACTTATACAGAGGACACAGAAGCAATCAGTTTTCATTTTTTAGCCATGTTTGTAAAAGAATTCACTTTTAGTACATGGGGAACAACTAAGCCCTTTCCCATTATATCCAGGTGTGTTACAAGTTTTAGCTCTGTTACCAAAAGTTCTCTCTACTGTTGCTTTAGGGAGGCTACCAGGCTAAATTCTAATGTTCTCAAGGTATCTTGTCCTGGGAAGGGTGTCATTTCTCAGGATGTGAAAATGACTTGGCTGAACTAAAGATGAAGAAGCCAAGCCTCTGCTACTCTTCCTAGTCTCCTGGGCACAGTTGTGGAATCTTGGCACTGTGCCCACATCCTAAAAAGTAAAATGCGACAATGAAAGTGAAATCTTAAAGAGAACAGAAGAGCTCTCGTACTTGCCACCGTGGACTCAGCAATAAGAAGAGCAGACAATTGCACTCTGCAGTTTATAGTTGCTTTGTTCCTTCATATCTCACTGAGCAGAGAGAAGGTAAAGAGCCTTCTGATAGCTTCAGCTGCCCCTGTTTTTTTCCTCAAACTCCAGGATGAGACCTTTAATGTGGGACAATTTCTGATGCAGGTACTCACAGCGACGCTTTTCTTCCCTGTAACCTGGATACCGCTGCAAAGAAAAAGCATCCACATCAAAAAAAAAAAAAAAAAAAAAATCTACCATTTCTACCTTCTTGCTACCATTCCCAGACCTTATCTTACCTTCCTGAACTTCTTATATTCCTGGACTATTTTTTCTTCCAGCACCTGAAACAAAGAAAATGCTAGCACCAAGTTGAACCTTGAGAAAAAACTTTTCTTTCTTTTCTTTTTTTAAGCTTACTTATTTTGAGAGAGAAAGTGGGAGAGGGGCAGAGAGAGAATCCCAAGCAGGCTCCGCACTATCTGTACAGAGCCTGAGGAGGGACTCAAACCCAAAAACTATGAGATCGTGACCTGAGCTGAAGTTGGACACTTAAGTGACTGAGCCGCCCAGATGCCCCAAGAACTCCAGTTTTTGAAGGGAGAGCAGTAACTTCCCATCTCATTCTATCAAATGATAGAGATTACTTTTTCTCAAAACAGACTTGGCTTGCCACTTTGGTTACCAGTCTTCTGAGCAAATTAGCAGGGAGTTTATGGCCAGTAAGGCTAGAAAGTCAGCTTGGGTCCAGTCCTTACCTTATGTTCTGGAGTTCCTTGCTGAACTCTCTTGATCTCCGCTCCCAGCTCTCTGAACCTTTGGCTTGCAGCCCCAACACGAGCATGGAGGATGCGGTATTCAGTATAATCCATCTCAAAGTCCTGCTCATAAACATGTTGCTGTTCTGCACTGTGGATGGTTGTGTATTGCCTGCCAGGAGCAGAATTGTCACCTTTAATTTCATTGCCCCTAAAAGCTTCTAGGTCACAGGAAGTTTATCTTAATATCTCCTATGTACAAGGCTTGATAAAATTGGAAGTAGCAGGGGACTCACAGGAGATAATCTGGTACTTCTTCAGGGCTTGGGGATTCAGAATCTAGGAAGGAAGCAAAAGGACAGAAAAGTGATTAGGTGTTTTTCCAACTAGAGCAGTTTTTCCCTTCTCAAATTTAACTCACCTGCTTGAACTGAGGGACTGTGTTCCAGCCTGGAGCCCATGTCTTCATCTTTATCTTCTTGCTCCCAATCTCCCTCTTGCAGGTCCTCACTGGGCAGTGCTTGTAGGGCACTTGGAGCTAAAGGCAGGGTTCTGAGCCTCTTTTCTTTTAGTTTTCTAGTGGTTGCAGGTGCTGGACGCTTCTATTGGGGAAAATGTCACATAAACAGTAAGCCAGAGGTGTATTCTGCACTTCTCTTGAAAATTAATTTCATAGAATGAACTCTGGGAGCATCAGAATAAAGGCTCCTAATTTTAAACTTTAGCCTGATCGAACGAAGATCTCTTGGAAAATCCGCTGCTAAAATCCCTGGACAACTCACCTTGTCCAAATGTTTCTGGCTAGCTGAGGAAGGCAGTGCCTGATCAGGTTCTCTGTTTGGAAGATGGGTCTGGTTTCTAGGATATTTGAAGAGGGAATGAGAGAGATGAAGGCCAAGGTAGGGCTAGATCTCTTATTAAAGCATTTAGAGTGGAGATTAGAAAGAAAGAAAGGCAATTCCAGAGATTCCCAGGTTAGTCCCACCCTGCCCCAGGTACCTCACTTCCCACTGTGCCATGTGTTCCTCTGAGGATCCTGGGAGTGACTGTCTTTGGCTGCTTGCCAGTGGATCTGGCACCTGGCAGGGAAAGTGGCAGGGGCACTTGGCTCTCTGGGCTTCAGGCTGTGCCCCACCTTATTCCAGCTACATGCAGTTTGTGGCCTCACCTCTTTTAGTGCCATTTGTGGCTGTGAAACTGTGTCTTCCTCAGAATAGTCTATGTTCTGCCAACTCTCAGGATCTCTGGCACTGTCAGTTAGGTTGTGTCTCTGAACTGAAGATGGGGCAGGGATGGAATCCATGGCTGCCCAAATAGTGAGGCGTTCCCTGAGTGGGCCCAGGCAGTGTAGGTGGTTAGGCCCAGATCTGGAAAGGGGTGGTGGAAAAAAATCCCAGGAGGGTGAACTTTTAAGTACCTCTGGAATCAGCCTCCCCAACTTTCCACAAACCCTTTTTACCTGCTACCGGTTCCCCCTTACCTGCCTAAGCGTTGGTACACAAGGTCCAAGCCACCAGGGCCCTCTTGGGCACTCTGGGACACTATGAAGGAGAAGAGGCAGGACCAGCCAGGTCCTGGGAACCTTAGATACTAGAGGCAAAAGGAGAACCATAAGCTCCATGAAGTCAGCCCCTCCCCCTCCTTCCATTGCCATTCTTCCCTCAGCCAGCCCTAAGATTGAAGATGGGTCCCATGGGGCTCGTTAGTACACCAGGTGCAGCTGGGCTTGAGTTCCCCAGGAGAATGAGACGACACAGTCTCCTCAACCGCAGCCTCCTGGGACCACAACCCCAGCAGCCCCCTCCGCCCCACTCGGAGTTCAGTTCTCGGAACTTCCTCAGACGGTGACTGCTGTCAGCCTTCCCGCCTTGGCCGCACCTGTCCAAAGCCTACTTCTGTTCTCCCCGCACCCCACCTCTTTTACACAACCTAGGCCCTTACTTACCCCTCGGTTGCCTTGGAAAGCGATCACTGGCCGAACCTGCGGGGAGAGCAGATGCGAGCTGAGCGCAGGTGAGGTGGCATTCCCAGGATCCGGCGTCAGGTGCCTGGGGTGGAGGTGGGGGGTGGGGGGATAGACACCTGCCTCTCGGGCTTCACTTGGAGAGGTGGGGAGATCGGAACCTACGGATGCCACTCCCCAAACCCCAGGTCCCTTCGCCAGGGTCGCCGGCTGAGGCCCGAGATCCCGAGAGGTAGAGAGAGAGGCTAGGAAAGATGGGGCCCTGGGGTCCGCCGCACCTGTTGCCGCCGACACTCTTGCAGCGCCCGCAACGCCGCGTTGTTCAGCCTGAGCATCAGGAGGCTGGTCCCGGCAGCGGGGGTGAAGCAGAGTTGGAGCTTCCCACTCAGAAGCTCCTGGGGTGCCTCCATGGCTGCGAGGTCGAGCGCAAGCAGAACAAGAACCAAGGGCAAAGGCGACTACCACTACCTCTGCTGTACAGGGCTAGGCTGGCACTCCTGGTAGCCCAGGTCGGCCCCGCCCTCCGCCAGGACCCACCCCTGGCCCCACCTCCAGCCAGCACCACCCCTGAGGTTTCCCAGCCGCTTGGGCGGTGCTTCGCTATCCCCCAGATGTCTGCGCAAACCGACCCACTGGTTTCTTAGATCTGCACGCACCACACTGGGCTTTCGATAGGGGTTATCGCAGTTACAGGAGTAAAGTCTGTGGCCAACTTTAGACCCCTCACCTAAAGTCCCCAGTCGTGCCTCAGTTTCCCTAGCCAACCTGAAGTCGGAGTTGCTGTCTCTAAATGAAGCTGAACCTGCAACCCCTAGAATATTTCAGAATCTGAGGAGGCGGGAGCGGACCTGGTTGCTGGGCTGGCTCAGTATATCGCACCTCAGAGGCCAAGAGCTCCCTGGGACCAGAGAATGGCGGACCCAAAGGAGTATTTCTGATGCCAACACCTGGCGCGGCACTTTTGCTTTTTCCGGCCTGCGGTGCTGCCGAGGACTCGAAGACGATTTCTAACTGAGGCTGGAGAGAAAATCAGACCCGGTGGGTGTCTGGCAGCGGTGAAAATTGGCTGCGTGGTCTGGAACGGCCCCCTCCCATCCCCACCGGTAGGCGAGGGTGAGGGGTATGGGTATTGGCAGGAGAGTTGCAGGGCAGAGGAGGGCTCAGTCACAGGTCACCGCTCCTGGCATATACACGTGAGACTGGTGTGAAAGGCAGCTAGCCCACTCCCTCAGGAGGGCCAAGAGGTGCCACGAAGTTGTGAGACATTCTGGAGGTTCAGATCCTGGTGCATAGAGACCCCAGGAACAATTTCAGGTTGGCCCTGGTGTCTCCACTTGTCTCTGAGTATGTTTTCCAAGAGTCTTGATGTTCTCTTTCCTGGCCAGGATCCCTCCGTTAAACCCCTGGACCTACATAATCCCAGGTGACCTTAATGCCCTCCATCCCAAATCAGATTACCTATACATTTGTCAAAACTCATCAAACAGTACACTTAAAATATGTATATTTTAATGCATGTAAATTAGTCCTCAATAAAGGTAATTTTAAAAAATGGTGTAATAAATCTCCAACTCCAATAACAAAAACATTTATCTTTCCATCTCTTTGGGTCTTTCTGCTTCTCTGTGTGACAGTTTCTTAATTTGATAAACAGTGTGGCAGTGGGTAAAGCTGGTGTCCCAGTGTTCCTTTTCTTCTCAGATGACATCTGTGGACTTTTGTTGGATTTTCCTGGATTTAAACTCAAAGGAGAGCCCAGAATTGTCAAGCTTTTCAGAGAAGAGGGAAGGAACAGTGCTATAAGAGGAGGCAAGTGGGAAAGATATTTGGGGAAGGGAGAAGGGAGGTAGCAATCTAACATGCTGGATGTCCATTGTGTGTCAAGATCTTTGCACTTAATTTAATCCCTAAAATAATTTTAGAGTAGGTACTATCACCCACATTTTTCATTCACTCATTCAACACATAATTATTGTACCAGACATTGTACTATATCCTTGGATACATCAATGAATGGATTTCTTGCTTTGGAGAACTTATTCCAGAGGGGAAGAAGGCACTATAGACAAAGCTAAGAAATAAACATAAGGGGGCGCCTGGGTGGCGCAGTCGGTTAAGCGTCCGACTTCAGCCAGGTCACGATCTCGCGGTCCGTGAGTTCGAGCCCCGCGTCAGGCTCTGGGCTGATGGCTCGGAGCCTGGAGCCTGTTTCCGATTCTGTGTCTCCCTCTCTCTCTGCCCCTCCCCCGTTCATGCTCTGTCTCTCTCTGTCCCAAAAAAAAAAAATAAAAAACGTTGAAAAAAAAAATTAAAAAAAAAAAGAAATAAACATAAGAAATAACACTGTATGTTAAAAGGTGCTATAGATTAAAGAAAAAATAGAGCAAGGTAAGTGGGTTTGGAAGTAGAGGAGGAGGAAGTCAAGAGGGGTGGAGAGGATTGACTGTATATTAAGTAAGGTGATAAGAGATGGCCTTAGGGAGAAGATGAAATTGGAACATTGCCCTAAAGGAGGTGAGGGGATTGGCCAAACCAAATCCCCAAACCATACAGTTGGAGGAAATGCTTTCTAGTCAGAGGGACTGGCCAGCGCAAACTCTGTAAGTGAGTGAGAAGTGTGCCTGGAGTGTTTGAGGAAAAGTTGAGGCCTATGTAACTGCATTAAAGTAAGGGTGAGAGTAAAGAAGTGAAATCAAGAAGGTAAGGAGCAAGGGCAGATCAGGTCCTGGAGGGCCTTGTGGACTACTATAAGAACTTTGGATTTTACTCTGGGGAGTCACTGCAAGGTTTTGAGCAGAGGAGTAACAAGAAGTCACCTCTATTTTCAAAGGATCACTGTAGTTGCTGTATTAAGAGTAGACTGTAGAGGGACAAGGATTAAAAGCAGTATGACCTGTTAGGAGGCTGCTGCAGTAATTCAAGCTAGAAATGGTGACATCTCACACCAGGGGGTAGGAGAGGAGATGGGAGAAGGGATAGGGTTCTGAATGTATACAGCCGACAGAGTTTGCTAACGGATTGAATGTAGTATGTGAGAGAGAAATGGCATCAAGGATGACTCTAAGATTTAGCCAGAACAACTAGAAGGATGAAATTGTCATCAGCTGAGGTAGGGAAGACTGCAGGTGTAACAGGGTTAGTTTTGAACATGTTATCTATTACAATCCACTTGGGGATGTGGAGCAGTTACATACACAAACTTAGAGATGGTGAAAGATGTCTGGGATAGAGATGTAAACTTGATAGTACTAAATATATAGATGGTATTTAAAGCCATGAAACTAGATGAGATCACCCAGGAGGATAATAAAGAGTTTAAAAGATTACACCCTGGAGCACTGCAATCTCTAGAAGGAAGTCATGGGGGAAGAAAAGCAAAACCAAATGAAAGGAGATGACCAGTGAGGAAGGAGAAACACCAAGGGAGTGTGATGTCCTGAAAGCCAAGTGAAAAAATGTGTCAAGAAGACAGGGATTGGTCAACTATGTCAAAAGCTATTGATAGGCCAAGTAAAATGAAGATTAAGAATTGACCACTGTGAGAGGCACCTGGGTGGTGCAGGCCATTGAGCTTCCGATGTGCTTCTCAGCCTAGGTCTGATCTCATGCTGTGTGAGTTCAAGCCCCACATTGGGCTATGTGCTGACGGTGTGGAGCCTGCTTGGGATTCTGTCTCTCCTCTCTGCCCCTTCCCAGTTTGTGCTCTCTCCCTCTCTCTTTCAAAAATAAATAAACTTAAATTTTTTTTTTAAATCTTAAAAAAAAAAAAAGAATTGACCTCTGTGATGAATGTTCTAAAACCGACAGAGGTGATGGTTGCACATATCTGTAGATATACTAAGTGTCTATTCATATCCTCTACCTATTTTAAGTTGTTTGGTTCTTATTGTTGTTGTGTTTTTTGAGTTGTTTGCATTCTTTATATATTTTGGATATTAATCCCTGGTCTATGATTTTCAAAAATCTTCTCCCACTCAATTGGTTGCCTTTTCATTTTGATGATGTTTTCTTTCAATGTGCAGAAGCATTGTAAAGTAATCCTCTTTGTTTATTTTTGCTTTGGTTTCCCTTGCCTTTGAAGTCTGGTCCACAAAATTATCAGTAAGACCAAAGTTGGGGAGCTTACTGCCTATGTTTTCTTCCAGGAATTTTATGGTTTCAGGTATAACGTTCAAGTCTTTAATCCATTTTGAGTTAGTTTTTGTGTATGGTGTAAGATAGTGATCCAGTTTTTCCAATACCATATATTGAAAAGACAATCCTTTCTCCATTGTATGTTCTTGGCTCCTTTGTCATGCATTAATCATCCATATGTGGGTTTAACTGTGGGCTCTCAATTTTGTTCCATTGCTCTGTGTGTCTGTGTTTTTGATAACCATAGCTTTGTAGTTTGAAATCAGAGAGCTGATACCTCCACTTTGTTCTCTTTCTCAACATTGCATTGGCTGTTTGGGATCTTTTGTTGTTCTATACACATTTTAGAATTATTTCTAAAACTGTTCTGTGAAAAATGCCATGGGAATTCTGATAGGGATTGCATTGAATCTGTAGATTGCTTTGGGTAGTATGGACATTTTAACAATATAATTCTTCCAATCCATGAGCCAAGCATAGAGTATCTTTCCATTTATTTGTCTTTTTCAATTTTTTTCATGAATGTCTTATAGTTTTCAATGCACAGGTCTTTCATCTTCTTGGTTAAATTTTGTGCCTATATTTTATTCTTTTTTTTAAGATTAAAAAAAATGTTTTATTTGAGAGAGAGGCAGAGCGCGAGTGGGGCAGGGGCAGAGAGAGAGACACACACAGAATCCAAAGCAGGCTCCAGGATCTGAGCTGTCAGCACAGAGCCTGATGCGGGGCTGGAACCCACAAACCTGACCTGAAGTCAGACACTTAACTGACTGAGCCAGTTGAGCCACCCAGGGACCCCTATTTTATTATTTTTGATGCAATTGTAAATGGGACTGTTTTCTTAATTTCTTTCTGATAATTCACTATTAGTATATAGAAACACTATGGATTTTTGCTTGTTGATTTTGTATCCTGTTACTTAAGTCATTTATCCTAACACTTTATTGGTGGAATCTTTTGGGTATTTTATATATGACTCATGTCATCTATAAGTAATGATAGTTTTACTACTTCCTTTCTCATTTGGATCCCTTTTATTTCTTGTTCTTGCCTAATTACTGTGTCTAGGACTTCCAATACTATGTTGAATAAAAGTGGCAAGAGTGTACATCCTTGCCTTGTTCCTGTTCTTAGAGGAAAAGCTTTCAGCTTTCCAACATATTAACTGTTGACTTGTCATGTATGACCTTTATTATGTTTACATACATTCCCTCTAAACTGTCTTTGTGGAGAGTTATTATAAATGGATGCTGGATTTTTCAAATGACTTTTCTGCACCTATTGAGATGATCATATGATTTTTATCCTTCATTTTGTTAATGTGATGTATCATGTTGATTGATTTATGGATGTTGAACTATCTTTGCATCCCTGGAATAAATTCCACTTGATCATGGTATATGATCCTTTTAATCTATTGTTGAATTCAGTTTGCTAATATTTTGTTGAGAATTTTTATATCTGTGTTCACCAATGATATTGGCCTCTAATGTGTGTGTGTGTGTGTGTGGGGGGGGGTGCTTGTCTGATTTTGGTATCAAGGTAATGCTTCCCTCATAAAATTAGTTTGGAAATGTTCCCTCCTCTTTGATTTCTTTGGAGGAGGCTGAGAAGGATAGGTATTAAATTTTTCTTGTTTGGTAGAATTCGCCAATGAAGCCATCTGGTCCTGGACTTTTTTTATTTGTTGGGAGGTTCTTGATACTGATTCAATCTCTTTATTAGTAATCAGTCTATTCAGATTTTCTATTTCTACATGGATCAGTTTAGGAAGAATGTATATTCTAGGAATTTATCCATTTTTTCTGTTGTTCCATTTGCTGGCATATAGTTGTTCATGTGATCCTCTGTATTTGTTTTGTCAGTTGTAACCTCTCTTTAATTTCTGATTTTTAAATTTTTATTTATTTGTTTTAAAGTTTTTAAGTTTATTTATTTTGAGAGAGAGAGAGAGCCCACATGTGGGGGGGGGGGCAGAGAGAGGGAAAGAGAGAGAATTCCAAACAGGTCCCACACTGTCAATGCAGAGCCCCGCTGCACTGAGAGAGAGTGTGAGCATGGACAAGAGGGGTAGAGACAGAGGGAGAGAGAGAATTCCAAGCAGTCTCCACACTGTCAGTGCAGAGCCTGATGTGGGGCTTGAACCCATGAATCGTGAGATCACAACTCAAGCTGAAATCAAGAGTCAGATGCCTAACATATTGAGCCACTCAGGCAACCCTCTTTAATTTTATTTTATTAGAGCTCTTTTTTCTCCATTAGCCTAGCTAAAGATTTGTCAACTATATTTATCTTTTCAGAGCTCTTAGTTTCATTGATCTTTTCTTTCTTCATCTTTTTTTAGTCTTTACTTCCACCCTGATCTTCAATATTTCCTTCCTTCTACTGACATTGGGCTTCCTTTATTCTTTTTCTGTCTCCTTTAGGTGTAAAGTTAAATTGTTTATTTGATATTTTTCTTATTTCTTGAAGTAGACCTGTATTGCTATGATCTTCCCTCTTAGTATAGTTTTGCTGCACCCCCCAAATTTTGACGTGTTGTATTTCTGTTTTCATTTGTCTCTAGGTATTTTTTAATTTCTTCTTTGATTTTGTTAATGACCCATTGGTTGTTCATTAGCATGTTGTTTAATCTCCACATTTTAATGGTTTTTCCAGTTTCCTCCTGGCAATTGATTTCTAATTTCATACTATTGTAGTCAGAGAAGATGCTTGATAGGATTTCAGTCTTCTTGAATTTTGTGGCCTAACGTGATCTATCCTGTAGATTGTTCCATGTTCACTTAAGAATGTGTATTCTGTGCTTTTGGATGGAATGTTGTGTGTCTATCTATTAAATCCAACTGGTCTAGTGTGTTGCTTAGGGCCAATGTTTTCTTATTAATTTTCTGCTTGGATAATCTATCCATTGATGTAAGTGGGGTGGTAAAGTCCCTTATGTTATTATATTACTGTCAATTTTTCCCTTTAGGTCCATTAATATTTGCTTTATATATCTTGGTTCTTCTATGTTGGGTACATATACATTTATAAATGTATGTCTTCTTGTTGGATTGACACCTTTATCATTATGTAATGTCTTTCTTTGTCTATAATTGCAGTCTTTGTTTTAAGGTCTATTTTGTCTGCTATGAGTATTGCTATACTGGCTTTATTTTTTTTCCCCACTTCCATTTACATGGGACATCTTTCTCCATACCTTCATTTTCAGTCTATATCCTTACTTCTGAAGTGAGTCTCTTGTAGACAGCATACACTTGGATTTTGTTTTTTTATCGATTCATCTACTTTAATTTTGAACACATTTCCAAACTACATTTTCTTTGTCCCCTCACCCCACATTTTATATTTTTGATGTCACATTTTACATCTTTTTATTTTATGCACCTCTTAACTAAGTAATATAGTTTTAAATTTATTGTTTTTGTCTTTTTAACATCATACTTGCTTTATAAGTGATTGATCCACTACTTTTACTATATATCTACCTTTTCCAGGGATTTTTACTTTTGCATATTGTCTTATTATTGATTAGTGCCATTTCTTTTCAGTTCGAGAAGTCTCTTTAACATTTCTTGTAAGACCAGTTTAGTGGTGATGTATCCCTTTAGCTTTTGCTTACTGGAAAACTCTTAATCTTTCCTTCAATTCTCAATGATAACCTCGATAGGTAGAGAATTGTTGGTTGGAAGTTTTATCCTTGTAGTATTTTGAATATGCCAAGCCATTCTCTTCTGGCTTGTGAAGTTTCTGCTGAAAAATCTGCTGATAGCTTTATGGAGTTTCCTTTGTATGTAATAAGTTGTTTTCCTCTTGCTGTTTTTACGATTCTCTGTTTAACTTTTGCCATTTTAATTATAATATATCTTGGTGTAGATATCTCTAGGTTTATCTTTGTTGGGACTCTCTGGGTTTCCTGGACTTGTATGTTTGTTTCCTTCACCAGATTAGATAAATTTTCAGCGATTATCTTTTCAATAAGTTTATAGGCTTTTTCTCTTTCTCTTCTTCTGGGACCCCTATTATGCAAATGTCATTCTGTTTGATGTTGTCTGAAAACTTCCTTAACTTACCTTCATTTTGGGGGCACATGGGTGGCTCAGTTGCACGCCCTGCTGACAGCTCAGGGCCTGGAGTCTGCTTCAGATTCTGTATCCTGCTCTCTCTCTCTGCCCCTCCCCTGCTCATGCTCTCTCTCTGAAAAAGGAATAAACATTAAAAAAAAATAATAATAATTGGGCAAAAGGACTAGTGGTAGAATAGGAGAGGAAAAAAATAAAATTAGAGAATCTATTTGGGAGGTCCAACATCTGAATTATACGTTTCAGAATGAGAAGTAAAACAAAAATGAAGGGGACTCACTGAATGCCCAGCACAAAGAATAAGAACAGATCTAAACCACCACATATTGGAACACTAGAGTTAAAAAGAAAATCCTAAAGACTTCTAAGACACAACATAGATCACATAGAAAGGATGAAGAATAAGATTGACTTCAGACTTGTCAGCAGAAACACTGGAAGCCAGAAGACAATGGAGCAGTGTTACCAAATATTTGAAGAAAAATAACAACATAGATTTTTTCACCCAGCCAAGCTATCAACTAAGTATAAGACTAGAATAAAGACAGAGTCTAAAAATACTTATATACCATGCACCCTTTTCAGCAAGATATTGAAGACATACTCTACCAAAATGAGGAGTAAACCAAGAAAAAAAGTCATAGGATCCAGGAAAAGAATATCCAACAGAGATAAGTGAAGGGAATCTTCAGACTGTTGGTGAAGGGAGATTCCAGGAAGATTTCTTTGCAACAGCTTAGAGAGCAATGAAAGGCTCTGGAGGCATATATATAAGAAAAAAAATGGAAACTGATAAATTATCTGATTGTTTTTAAATATATTGAGAGATTTCTACTTCTAGAAGACAGTATGAGAATTGATAATAAGTACATAAACAAGTAAAAATATAAACAGATTATTAATTTTGAGGGGAAGCACACAAGAAAGGAAATGTTAACAGTATACTGTAAATATACAGTATACTGTATACTGTAACAGCCTGTAAATAAAATTTACTCATAAAATGTAAACATTCAATTTTGACCTAACTAAAATAACACTACATTAGGAGGATAGAGAGAGAAAGTTTACATGCATATTTATGCAAAGGATGAGAGAGTTAAGTCTTCATTTTTAAAATAGACATCAGGGGACGCCTGGGTGGCTCAGTCAGTTAAATATCTGACTTTGGCTCAGATGGTGATCTCACAGTTTTTGAGTTTGAGTCCCATATCTGGTGACCTCAAGCCCTACATCAGGTGAGCTAGAGTCTCTCATCGGGTGAGCACAAACCCTGCTTCGGGTGATCCCCACTTCTTTTTCCCTCTCTCCCTCTCTCTCTCTGTTCCTCATTCACTTGTGCCCCGCACTCTCAATAAATAAATAAATAAATAAATAAATAAATAAATAAATAAAAATTAAATAGAAGCCAGTGGCTAATATTGGAAAGTTAAAAATCCAGAAATGGCATGATATTTAGAAAAAGCAACAAATGACAGAAGAAACAGCTAAATGAGTTGTAATCTCCTTAAAGCTGCTGGAAAATGAGTGGGATTACAGTTCTATTCTTCATTATGTCTTGTATAGAACTTGCATGTTCATGTATAACTTCCATAAAAACAAATAAATACTATGTTAAAAAAAGCCCAACCATGGTTTCAAATGAAATAGCCTAGGAGGAGAGAGGAGAAGGAGTCTAGGTACTGATCTCTTTGGAACTCTTCATTTACATGTCACTAACTGTCAGAGACACATCTCCCCCACCTGTGTCCCCTCCCAGTGAGCAGTAAGTCTGGATTGAGAGAAGTGTTGACAGGAAAGAAAAAAAGAAGAACCTCCAGAAGCATATCCATAGACTAGGATACATAGGAAAGGAGAAGAATCCATAAAGAGCTTTGCTAAAGTAATCCCCATAGGGAAGGTAGCTTGGCATTGGAAGTGGGTTCTAACTTCTGGGAGACCCAGGACCAGTTGAGGTCTCCATTCTGGAAAAGCCATTAAATATGGAGAGGAAATGCCTGAGGAGGGGAGCTGAGGTACTTTTCACTTTCACCTTGAGCTTCTCCTGGTTTGGGTGATAATGTCTCATTCCCAAACACTGGTGCTCCTTAATGGCTTCTTGCCTCCACAGAACACATCCTCTCTGTCCGACCTACCTCTATGAACATTTTATAAAGCCAGGTTCTCAGAACAGCACCTCCTCCAGATACCTCTGTTTATCTCTTGGTTCAGCTGAGTTGCATTTGCTTTATTCATATGTAAATTCTATTTTTTCTCTACTTTGAGACACACAGGGAGGATAAGCAAGTTTCTCTGATAGTCTACAACCCCTTCCAATTCCAATTTTCTTCTCTGCTTCCCACTTCTTCTAGCCTACTCCTTGCTTACTGAAACTCTCAACTACTGCACAGTCCTGTCAACCATCTCTACTGTAGCAATCAATTTATCTACTCCCTTCAAGTGTTCCCTTTCCAGTTCTCCCTCAGCACTTTGGGCAGAAGTTCAAAGGCAAAGAGCTAATATATAGTCTAGATTACTCCTTGCTACCCTGCTGGAAAATATGTATGGCCCTCCTCTTGTTAGACTCAAACAAGGGTTTCAAGGTCTTGTGCTGGGGTCATCTATTAAAGTATACCCTCCATACAGCAATGTCTGTACCCTGGGAGAACATATGATTCTCAGTAAAGTGAGTCCTCTCAGTGCAGAGTGACAGTCCGAGTCAGAGGGCTGTAGGCCCAGAAAACCGGTAAGAAGGAGAGAAATATACCTGTGTCCATTGGACAGGATCCCCAAGTCCAAAGCGTGTGGTAATCAGAAGAATGGGGGGTAAGGAAGGATGAAAACTAAAACAATGACTATAGAAACAGAGCTACATGCACATTTGGAAAATGTCTTCTTCCCCCTCTTCCATATACCTTAATGCAGAAACTCCTGATGTACAAGAGTATGGGCTGCTGATGTGGCATGACTTTATGAGTGTGGAAAAAACACAGGCTCTAGACACAGCTGAGCTGAGCCAGACCACTCACTGGGATTCTTATGTGCGATGGAAGTCTAGTAAAGTCTAAAAATGGCTTCTCAGAATAATATTTTTAAGTACATTTTAGAAAATACACCCATGATATTGTACACTCATTTTCATAGCAGCATTAATTCACAATAGCCAAAAGGTGGAAGCAACCAAAGTGTCCACTGACAGATGAGCAGACAAGGAAAATGTGGTATATACATAAAATAGAATCTTATTCAGCCTTAAAAAGGAAAGAAATTCTTGGGGCACCTGGGTGGCTCAGTCAGTTAAATGTCTGATTTCAGCTCAGGTCATGATCTCACAGTTTGTGAGTTTGGGCTCTGTGCTGTCAGCTCTCTCTGTCTCCCTCTCTCTCTGCTCCTCCCCGGCTCTCACCACTCTCTTTCTCTGTCAAAAATAAGTAAACATTAAAAAAAAAAAAAAAAGGAAAGAAATCCTGACACCTGCTACAACATAGATAAACCTTGAGGACATTATTCTAAGTGAAATAAGTCACTCACAAAAAAGATGCATACGTATGATTCCACTTATGAGGTATCTAGAGTAGTCAAATTGATAGAAACAGAAAAGGGTGGTTACAAGTGACTGGAAGGAGGGAAAAGTGGGGAGTTGTTCAATAAGTACAGAGTTTCAGTTTTGTAAGATGAAAAGAGTTCTGGGGCACCCGGGTGGCTCAGTCAGTTAAGTGTCTGACTTTGGCTCAGGTCATGATCTTGCAGTTTGTGCGTTCGAGCTCCGCATTGGGCTCTGTGCTAACAGCTCAGAGCCTGGATTCTGTGTCTCCCTCTCTCTCTGCCCTTCCCCTGCTCATGCTCTGTCTCTCTCTCTCAAAAATAAATAAACATTAAAAAAATTAAAAAGAAAAAAGAAAAGAGTGCTGGAGTTTGGGTGCATAGCAATGTAAATGTACTTAACACTACGAAACTGTACACTTACAGATAGTGAAGATGTTAAATTCAGTTATGTATATTTTTCCACAGTTAAAACATCTTTTTAGTTTAAAAAAATCACACGGGATCACTCGTGCACACCCAGTGCAGCTGTGCATCATGGTCAAGCCAGATGTCAATCCTGCCCACCCCATGCCACAGACAGCTGTGCATCACAGGAGGGCACCAGCCCCATCTACCCGCATGCTGCAGATACACATCATTCTGGTGGTCAGAGGGGATTATGCTTCTGGGTTCCACATGACATCTCCTACACAAGGCTATTCCTTCAAGACTGGGAGAGATAAGTGATTTGCCTAATACAGAGAAACAAACAGTCAAAATGAGACAGGAATATGTTCCAAATGAAAGAACAAAACAAAACATTAGAAAAAGACATTAATGAAACCGAGATAAGCAATGGACCTGAGAAAGAGTGTTAAGTAGTGGCCATAAAGATGCTCACTGAACTTGGGGGAAGAATGGATAAACACAGTTTATCCACACAGAGGTTCTCAACGAAGAGACAGAAAATATAAGAAAGTTCCAAATATGGGTGTCTGGCTGGCTCAGTCAGTAGAGCATGCAACTCTTGATCTCAAAGTCATGAGTTTGAGCCCCATATTGGGCACAGAGCTTACTTTAAAAAGAAGAAGAGGGGCGCCTGGGTGGCTCAGTCGGTAAAGCATCCGACTTTGGCTCAGCTCATGATCTCGCGGTTTGTGAGTTTGAGTCCCTCCTCAGGCTCTGTGCTGACAGCTCAGAGCCTGGAACCTGCTTCAGATTCTGTGTCTCCCCCTCTCTCTATCCCTCGCATGCTCATGCTCTGTCTCTCAATAATAAATAAATGTTGAAAAATTTATAAAAAATAAAATAAATAAAAAGAAGGAAAGATTTGGATATGTCAATTACATCTCAATAAAACCAGAAAAAAAAGATTAAAAAAAAGTTCCAAACAGAAATTACAGGGCTGAAGAGTACTATGATTGAACTAAAAAATACACTAGAGGGGTTCAGAGCAGACTGGATAAAGCTGAAGGTTGGGTCAACGAGCTAAAATGCAAAGCAATAGAACTCACCCAGACAGAGCAGCAAAAAGAAAAGAGAATTTTTAAAAATGAAGGTAACTTAAAAAAACTTTTTTAATTTAATTTTTTATTTTTTTTTTTAGAATTTACATCCAAATTAGTTAACATATAGTGCAACAATGATTTCAGGAGTAGATTCCTTAGTGCCCCTTACCCATTTAGCCCATCCTCCCTCCCACAACCCCTACAGTAACCCTCAGTTTGTTTTCCACTTATGAGTCTCTTCTGTTTTGTCCCCCTCCCTGTTTTTATATTACTTTTGTTTCCCTTCCCTTATGTTCATCTGTTTTGTCTCTCAAAGTCCTCATATGAGTGAAGTCATATGACTTTTGTCTTTCTCTAATTTCACTTAGCATAACATCCTCCAGTTCCATCCACGTAGTTCCAAAAGGCAAGATTTCATTCTTTTTAGTTGCCGAGTAATACTCCATTGTATATATATATACCACATTTTCTTTATCCATTCATCCATCGATGGACATTTGGGCTCTTTCCATTCTTTGGCTATTGTTGATAGTGATACTATAAACATGGGGGTGCATGTGTCCCTTTGAAACAGCACACCTGAATCCCGTGGATAAATGCCTAGTAGTGCAATTGCTGGGTCGTAGGGTAGTTCTATTTTTAGTTTTTTGAGGAACCTCCATACTGTTTTCCAGAGTAGCTGCACCAGTTTGCATTCCCACCAACAATGCAAAAGAGATCCTATTTCTTCACATCCTCGCCAAATCTGTTGTTGTCTGAGTTGTTAATGTTAGCCATTCTGACAGGTGTAAGGTTGTATCTCATTGTGGTTTTGATTTGTATTTCTCTGATGATGAGTGATGTTGAGCATTTTTTCATGTGTCGGTTGGCCATCTGGATGTCTTCTTTGGAGAAGTGTCTATTCCTGTGTTTTGCCCATTTCTTCACTGGATTATTTGTGTTTTGGATGTTGAGTTTGATAAGTTCTTTATAGATTTTGGATACTAACCCTTTATCTGATATGTCATTTGCAAATATCTTCTCCCATTCTGTTGGTTGCCTTTTACTTTTGCTAAAACAATTTTTTTTAAATGTTTATTTGTTTTTGAGGGAGAGAGACAGACAGAGCATGAGTGGGGGGAGCGGAAGAGGGAGAGAGAGGGAGACACAGAATCTGAAGCAGGCTCCACGCTGTCAGCATGGAGCCCGATGGGGGGCTTGAACCCACAAACCGTGAGATCGTGACTTGAGCCGAAGTTGGATGCTTAACTGAATGACCCAGGCGCCTTTGTCCAAATTTCTATAACATTTTTTCAACTTTTACCTTCCAACTCTTCTATTTTTAAAAAAATTTTTTAAATGTTTATTTAGTTTTGAGACAGAGGGAGACAGAGCACGAGTGAGGGAGGGGCAGAGAGAGAGGGAGACAAAGAATTTGAAACAGGCTCCAGGCTCTCAGCTGCCAGCACAGAACCCGATGCAGGGCTTGAACCCACAAACCGTGAGAGCATGACCTGAGCCAAAGTTGGACGCTCAACCAACTGAGCCACACAGGCGCCCCCAACTCTTCTATTTTTTTAATCTCAGCTATCATATTTTTAATATCTAAAAGCTCTTTATTTTTCTCTGAATGTTTTTTATAGCCCCCGTTTTTGTTCAATATCCTCTTCATCTTTAAGGATACTAATTCAGGGGCACCTGGGTAGCTCAGTTGGTTGAGCTTCTGACCTCTGCTCAGGTCATGATCTCGTGGTCTGTGGGTTCGAGCCCCATGTCAGGCTCTGTGCTGACAGCTCAGAGTCTGGAGTCTGCTTCGGATTCTGTGTCTCCCTCTCTCTCTGACCCTCCCCCGTTCATGCTCTGTCTCTGTCTCAAAAATAAATAAACATTAAAAAAAATTTTTTTAAAAAAAGGATACTAATTCAAGTTCCTTTCCCATTGTCTTTTGTACATACAATTGTTTCTGTATCTTCTGAGACCTTATTTTCTGTTTTGTCTTGTCCTCTTTTTATATTGAATGTTTTCTCCAATCCTTGATGATCCTTGTATATCCACTCATCTCTACAAGAAAGGCACTAGAAAGCTGACTGGAAACTTGGTATGCATGGTCAGGGCTGGTTGCACTTTAAGAATCTGGATCATTTCATTATGTGACTTCTTACCTTCAGTTAATTATCCAAGCTTTTCCCCACCTCAGGGCCTAAGCATATGCTGTTTCTGTTGTTTGTGTATTGATTAACATGTATGTGGTTGAAGTAACAGAAATCTGACTTAACACGGCTTATACGAAAAAATATGGTGGTTCCCCATAGCAAGAAGCTCAGAGGTAAAACAGATGTTACAGTTGATATATCAAGTCAACCAAGGACATCATCAAGAACCAAGATTCCTTCTACCATTCACTTTGTTCCAACCTAAGGCTGGCCCTTCAAGGTCTTACATACCAGGAGCAGTAGGGGATCTGTGCTTCTTCAGTTCAAGTCAGTTAGACAGAACACTGTCCTTCCCCTCACAATAGAACAAAAAAAAGCCCTTCCCTTTGGGCTGATCAGCCCAAATTAGGTCACATGCTAACTCCTGAACAAATAACAGTCACTGGGTGAATACTATGCAAACAGTGGCTTGGTCTGGGTTCAGAAGCCAATCAATACTAAAAGGGATGAGTTTACTTTGAAGTAGCCATTCTGGACTGCTCTTGGAATATAGGGAGGAGGGGGAAATTTCCTAAAGCGTCACTGCTTTTCCTTGAGAAAGGAGGGATGTAAAAAATGTTAGGGATTCAACCACACTGCTGAAGCCCTCTTCTATTTTTCCTACAACTGGCTCCAGGCCTGTTTAAATGTCACCACAGAATTGGATCTCTCCCTTTAATTTTCATCCTTGAACCTTTGTTTCTCTTTTAGCACTTAACACAAGTTGTAATTTTATATAAATTTTTACTTGTGAATTGTCAATCTTCTCCAATAAAGTGTTAATTTCATGAGATCAGAGACCAAGTCTGTTTTGTTAATAACCATATACTAAGTGCCTAGAAGTTTCTGGCACATAATAGATGTACACTTAATATGTGATGAAGAAATGAATGAATTCAGGAGTAAATAGTATCTTTCTCTCTCACTGAGTCTCCAAAATACATTTTGAAGCTGCACACTTTGCCATTTCTGATGCCAGCATTTCAGCTCAAGTAGCTATCTTCTCTTCCTTCATGTAATGGACATCTTTTGTTTTGTCTGTCTAGCATTTTCCTTTTAGGGGGAACAAACACCCTTCCTTTGATAAATCTGTTCTTTCCCCATACTAATTATTTGTTTCTGGTGGGACTGCTCTCATCATACCCTGCCCCACATGTACCTCCCTACCACAAGGGACACCTGGTCCATCAGAGCTCTATCCTGGGACTTTAAACAATAAAGACCTTCTCTCTTAGGCAAGCTGTGAGATGTGAGGGCAGGTACCATGGGTGGCCATTTCCTGTCCTGTCAAAGGATATGGGTCTGAGAAGATAAAACCGAGATAAGAGACATGGAGGCATTCCCTGTTACTGGTTTTAGTTTCTCTTATAGTCAGCCACACCCTACCCCTTTCCCCAGTTTGGTTATGTAATCCAATAAATTCCCCCTTTTGCTAAAATTTGATATGAACTGCATTTCAGTTATCTGTTACCAAATAAAGCCTAGCATTACAGACGTCTATGGAAGCCTTCTGACTGGTCTCTCCATTTCCATTTACCTGCTCTAATCAATTTTCCTCCCATAGAGTGATCTCTTCAAAATTTATATCCTGCTGATGAAGGGCACAGGCTAGGTTAGATGCTCAACCTCGATCTTTATGATCAGAGTTTCCTTGGGAAAGTTATTTAACCTGCTTGTGCCAAGGTTTCTAAATCAGTAGAAAGGGGATAACATCTCAAAAGGTTATTGTGAGGCTCAAAAAAGAAAAGTACACTTAATGTACTTAATAATCACTCAGTGTTAGCTGGTAGTGGTATTAACAGTAATTCAGATCATGCCATTGCCCTACTTATTTCCTGAACTAGTTTCACACCACCCTGCTCACTAGACTTTAGTGACTTACCTATTACCTAACCTTGTGGCTCTTGCTGGGCTAGCCTGAGGGAGCAGGGCCTTACGGTCTTCACACCTGCTGTCTCCTCTCCTGATATGTTCTCTCTGCCTCTCTTCCCTTGGCCTGGCTGACTCCCTATCTTTTTTCCTCAGCTCAAATATCACTAGCTTCACTTCCCTAATCAAAGTTAAGGTCTACAGGGTCTATGGGTACACTCCCTTTACAGGAACAGCAGTTCTATGATTTCTTACCAGGACCGGTAGAATTATTTGCAGATAGTCTTCATTTAGATTACATTGAGATTTTGATAGGTAAGTGCTTATGCTGTGTACCCTGTTAAGTATTTTGAATATCATCCTTGCATAGAGTGTTTTTTTTCTTTCAAAGCAGTTATCACAATTTGCATATATGTGATATATATACACATATACGTGTGTGTGTGTGTGTGTAAACAGATGCTGTTTCCTGTTTGTATGTTCCATGAGTGTAGAGGTATATGTTTGTTTGTTTTTTTATCACTGTATACCTAATGACTAATACAATAGTTTGCAGATAGTTGGTGCACAACACAATGAATATGTGTTGAGAGAGAGAGTGAATTTTGGGGGCAACTCCTGGAAAAATTAGATTGGATGTGTGGCAACCCAGTCTAGGCTCTGAAAGGACTAGAAATAGACCCTTGGGCATGGGGATAGGGTAGGGTGAGTTGATAAGAGGAGACTGGATATAGGGTTGTTCTACTCTCTCACTCACCTGAGTTGCTGGAGTTGATAAGGAGGTAGCAGGTGCCAAAAGAACTTGCTTCCTCATCCTACACTCTTTAATTCAGAGTGTGGCTCAGTTTTCCCTATGGGGCTGTTTCTATGGTCTCTTCACACGCAAGGGGACCCAAGTGGCTTGGCTCCATTGGGAACCTGAGGCTGGGAAGCCAGATAGCCCAAATTCTGCTTATGAACTGTGCTCAAACTGCTGTTGTAGCTGTGTAGGTGATGTCTCCAGCCTTTCAGTCAGTTTCCTCATCTTCCTACTTTATATCTGGGGTCCCTAAACCTTGCCTTAGCTCCTTCTCTGTTTCAGAGCCATAGGTCCTCATTCTGTCTAATTTATTCCCTCTCAACTCTGTGATGAGTTTAAATGGAGGTATCTTTCCTCCCCCTTGGCTGTTGGCCAGCAGCTTCAGTTCTCCACCACACAAGCCTCTCATGAAATGGTAGCTGGCTTCCCCAGAGCCAGTGATCCAAGAGAAAGAAAGTGGAAGCCACAATGATCATTTATGATTTAGCATCAGAAGTGACATACCATTGCTTCTGCCATATTGGTCGCAGAGACCAACCCGGATTCAGTGTGGGAGAGGACTACACAAAGATATAAATACCAGGAGAGAGGGTCATGAGCAGCCATTTCAGAGACTGGGTACCCAGAAAGGTTAGAGGAATTTAAAGGAGAGAAAGTTTTAGGACTTGAAGAAGGGAGATGGAAGAGACATTAACTGAATGCCTATAAGGAGCCAAACCCTTTATATCTACATTAATCTCCTTTACAACACTAAGGGGTAGAGATTATCCCCATTTTTCACAGAAAGGAATTGAAGCATGGAGAAAATAAATGTCTAAAATCAAATCCAGTAAGTAGCAGAGTCAGGATTTATATGATTTGTATGTTACATATGCCATCAATGTTGATCGAGTACATTTAGTATGTACCAAAGGGTGGGATAATATGCTACTTGCGGTCTGAGAAGTAATTTGGAGTAGTATAGAAACATAGCATTAAATATTAAAAACATAAAAACTATATATATAGTTTTTTTTTCTTTTAAGTAGGCTCCATGCCCAGTGCAGAGCTCAACACAGGACTTGAAATCCTGACCCTGAGATCAAGACTTGAGCTGAGATCAAGAGTCCAACAACACTTGGGGTGTCTGGGTGGTTCAGTCGGTTAAGTAAGTGTCCGACTTTTACTTGGAATTCTCTGTCTCCCTCTCTCTCTGGCCCGCCCGCCCCGCCCACCCCCCCCCCCCCCCCGTGCTAGTTCACCCATGCTCTCTCTCAAAATGTAAAATAAACATTAAAAAATTGTTTTTAAAAAAGTCCAATGCTTAATTGAGTTACATTGAGTTACCCAGGCACCCCTGAAAATATAAAAAGTATTTTTAGTCTTCTGATTGTATCAAGAGAAAGCTTCAGTTTCAAAGTCTGTGTTACCTCTCCAAAAACTTGTTAATTTCTCTTTTTTAAGAAAGAGAGGGCAGGGGCTCCTGGGTGGCTCAGTTGGTTGTGGGCCCAACTCTTGATTTCAGCTTAGGTCATGACCTCAAAGTTTGTGGGTTTGAGCCCCACACTGGGCTCTGTGCTCACAGCATGGACCCTGCTTGGGGTTCTCTCCCTCTCTCTCTCAAAATAAGTAAACTAACAAAAAAAGAGTGGGCAGGCCACACTCATCTTTCACAATGATTTTACTTTGGTAGAATTTGAGAATACATTTCGTTTTCATTGTATTGACTTTTATAGTTACTCTCCATTAGTGGTCAGGTTAAACTGATTTTAAATTTACTAAAGGAATATGAAATTTGACTTATATCCTTTAAGATTGATACAATCTTAAGTAATAGTAGTTCAAGTGATACTTTGGTACGGCAAAAATCGTGAAGACGGCATTGACTGAGAGGTTTATTGCCTTCCCATCAGGTCTATGTTGGGGGGGGGGTGCTGGGGAAGAGGAGCTAGTTGGAAGTTCCAGCCTTAACTTGGTTCTGCTATGGGCACCAACTGGAGAGAATCAAATAATAAAATTTACAAACATTCCTTTCCTGTGGTATTTCCTAATCATTTCTTTATCCGATGAATTCCTCAGGGCTGTTGGGGAGTCTTGTAGACAGATTAATGGAGTTGGGAAGGAGAGTGAATTTAATGGGAAACCTAAGCTTCCTGCCCTATTCAATTGCCTCTTACAAACCAGAGGTGGCTGGTGCAGGTAGTATAGTGGGGAAACATCCGGAGGGAGAAATGGACACAGTCTGTGCATTTCCCAATCTCTTAGTCCCTGATCCTACTCCATAGTCTGTGATTTGGGGGTCCTCCAACATTTCCAAGCTATTGCATCTTCACATTTAATATTTTTGTGGGAAACGAATAGGACCAAAGTTTTAGGACACAAGGGATGTGGTTGCTAATTTCTCTTGGAGGGATTTGCGGTGAGGGTACAACATGGCTGGAAGGGGGTTTCTGAAACTTGTGTTTCTACCTGATTTTACCTTACAGGTGAACAATTCATATCTAAATACGTGGTTGGTGGGGATAAATCCTAACAGGACGAAATTTAGTCCCAAAGTCCTGGTAATACAAAACAGACTAAACCATTTCGGCCCCCAAGAACACCCGGCCTCCGTCCCCTACCGTACCCTTCTGGCGAGTTTGCCGGCGTCCCAAACCGTTTCCGCATGAGGTCACTCTGCCAAGTCACGTGCTCGAGCCCGCGGGAACGCCACATCGCCAGCCGCACCCCTCCACCCCCATCCTGTCCACGTGACCCGGCCTACTTTCTCCCCGCCCGACCCAAGGCCTCGCTCAGGAAGCCCCGCCCCACGCAGCGCATTCGACCTGTGAACCCCCGCCCCACATCCGCCCGGGCTGGAGCGTGGCCCGCAACCCCACGTGTTTCTCCTTGCCCAATGGGAGGCCGAGCCCGGGCTCGAAGGGGCGGGGAGGAAAGGACGACTTCGCTACGCTTGGAGAAGGGGGCGGGGCCTGCAACGTCGGACAGAACGAGGGGACGCAACGGAGGCAGGCCGGAGCCGCTGCCGTCGCCATGACCCGTGAGCACCGAGGCCCTCTCTCTCTCTTGCCCCTTTCTTCCCGTCCACCCTAAACACTACTGCCGAATCTTGGCATTGACCTCCTCTTGGCTTCCCCAGCGAGGTCTTCTTCTGGCAGGGTTCTTTTGCGACCCTTACACGGAGCCCGGAAATCGGCCTTTTGCCCACCGCCACTTCTTGAGAACCCCCTCCCCCTCCTCTCGCCCCAGTCAAGCAGAGGCCTTCCGCGACCTCCCGTGGTGTGGGGAAAAGCCCTGAGCCCCTGTGATAGGCCCAGAGCCCCCCAGATTGCAGCCCATCCCCCACAGAGATCCAAACTGTCCACACACTAGCAGCCTGGACCCCGGTGCCGCCCGAAACTCGAAACACGCCTTGAGCGGACTCCTCGGAGCCGTCCTTCCACCTCCCGATTTGACCTGCCCCGTGGCACCTTGCCACCAGCGCCCCCCCCCCCCCCCATTCCCCGCCCCACTTAGCAGCCTAGGCCCCGAAATGGGTCGGTGTCGGGGCTGGGGAATGAGCGTGGGACCCTGCTGGTATCCTGGTGAGGGAAGAGGGTCGCCGGTGTGTGGCCATAAAGGCCCCCCGCGTCTCACCTTTTACCTTCTTTCTTTAGGCGGTAACCAGCGCGAGCTCGCCCGCCAGAAGAATATGAAAAAGCAGAGCGACTCGGTTAAGGGAAAGCGCCGAGATGACGGGCTTTCTGCTGCCGCCCGCAAGCAGAGGTAGCCCCAGGGAGGGGAGGGGAGGGAACGGGTGAGACCTGGGCTAGACCAAGGGTTGTACCAGGAAAGAGAGCTACCTCAGGGCTTACATCTGAACTAGTGAGGGGCAGAGTGCATTGCTTCCTCTAGGGTTTTATTTCCTCCCCACCCTCCAAATTGTTAGCACAGCCTGACAGGAAGGGACTGGGGCGGGTGCCTGCCCTCGTTTGATGTCTGAGTGCCCCTGAGTCTGACCTTAAGGGCAAGGGCAGGGAGCTTCACATTTCAAATGCGGTAGTGGTTATGACAGCACGGTACTTATGGCCCTCTTTGGTGTTGAGTTTCTCCTCCCTTCTCCCAACCTTCTCACTGGTGTTGCTGGGTGTGGTACTCAGCAAAGAATAGCTTTGGGCCTGTGTGGCCAGACTTCTGACCCCTTAGGCAACAGCCAGATAGAGACTGATTGCCTTTTAAGCCTCAGCTCTCTTCCTCTTGTTCTCCTAGGGTGGGAATACAGCAGGCACACGCTGAATTTTGTCCCATCCACTTCCATCTTATCCTTTGTGCCCTTCATCCCCCTGCATCTTGTCCTTTTTGCCCTCTGGTACCTCCCAGTGCCCCATCATCTCTACCCCTAGGGACTCGGAGATCATGCAGCAGAAGCAGAAAAAGGCAAACGAGAAGAAGGAGGAACCCAAGTAGCTTTGTGGCTTCGTGTCCAACCCTCTTGCCCTTCGCCTGTGTGCCTGGAGCCAGTCCCACCACGCTCGCGTTTTCTCCTGTAGTGCTCACAGGTCCCAGCACCGATGGCATTCCCTTTGCCCTGAGTCTGCAGCGGGTCCCTTTTGTGCTTCCTTCCCCTCAGGTAGCCTCTCTCCCCCTGGGCCACTCCTGGGGGTGAGGGGGTTACCCCTTCCCAGTGTTTTTTATTCCTGTGGGGCTCACCCCAAAGTATTAAAAGTAGCTTTGTAATTTCTTGAGCGCCTGGTTTGACTGGGGACTTGGGGGGATGGGGATGGAGGAATGGCTGCCCTTTCCCACCAAAAGGGGAGAGAACTTTAGACTCTAAAAGGTTTTAGATACGTAGACTAAGTGAAATATCACAGAAAAATTCTTTATTATACTACAACAAACAGACAAGTACTCCAGGTATGTGGTAGAGGAATCCTCTAAGAACCGTAGGAACTTCTTTTCTGTGATTTTTGTTCCCACCCAGACCTTGAACACCATCCCAAGGATGGAGTTGAGGGTCTAAGAAGGAAGGCTTCAAGACCTAAGTTTATGCCCCTCTTTCTCATTCTTCCTCATTTTGTTCGCCTGCTTGATAGTTGGCTCCCAAATCCTGCTGCTCTCTAGTATTCACATTCTCTTCTGTTCTGTCATTCTTCAAGGATTGAGGGTGGTTTTTGTCTTCCTGCTTCCTTTGACCTCAAGATCAGGATTAAAACCTAGGGTGGTCTTTGTTCCTTTCTTTCTGTGTCCTGGTTTGTTCTGGGCTGCTTATCTCCCTGGGCCCAGGGCTTGCTTATTTTCCTTTTTATCTCCAAGGGCAGACCCAAGTAAGTCTTCAGTCCTTGGTCTTTCCCTGCCCCCATCTCCATGCTGAGAGCCAGGAAAGGGCTGGTGCCACACTGTCTGCTGGGATCAGCAGTGGTTCCTGAGCTGCTAACTTGGGAGTTAGGTTCTTGAGCTGGGGTAAAGATGTAACAGTAGCTCCAGTGAGTCATATACTCTGCCCATGGCATTTAGAGTATGTATGGCCACTTTCTCCTATTCAGACATAGTACTGACTTCAGTCTAAAGGGAGATAACTGCCCATTATGTCCTTGAGGTATCTGCTGCGCTGGACAGTTCCTCAGTCAAAACTAGGAGTACAACCTCAAGGGAACCCCAGTTTGTTAACAGTACCTAGCTGAATATTTGTTATCTTGCAGTACTGATGCGATGGCATTGTCGCCTGAAAGTAGGTGACTGGAGGTCCTGGGTGGGGGACCAACAGAGTGGTGCCAGGAGCAGCCCAAGATAGAGGAGTACACAGGCCCAGCATGAGGCAACCTTGACCCAGAAGGTAGCCCAGCTACCTTTGGTGAAGGTCTTTTCCAGTTCTGCTCCCTCATAGCTGTGGAACCAAAGTCTCTGGTTAGAGAATATGTAGGACCTTAGCTTTTAGACCTGTCCTACCTCCCCACCAAAGATGATGGCAGACCCATGTTTGTCTCCAGAGAACCCTTAGGACTGGCCTTAAGTTGCTCTTCCTAAAATAGCTTTTCAGAAGTATAGCCCAGGCCCACTTCCATCCTACCTGAACCAGTTGGTAAGGGTAACCATGACATAGAGTGATGCAAGGAAGAAGACAAAATGGAAGGCAGAATAGCTGTAGGAGAAATGCTGGGCTTGCACTGGAGGAGCTGGAGAGGTCTCTTGGTCAGTTGGCCTGGTAGCCCCACCCCTTTGCCCTGGAGAGAGGGAAGGGCTGCTGGGAGCAGTGCCACTGAAACACTTCTTCCCTCCTCCCCCAGTTTCTTTTGTGAAGGCGCTCCAGGGCTCTTTGGCACTCTGCAGAAATCTACATGTTCTAATGGATATTCTTATGGACACTCACCTTCCTCTGGTTTCACTGTTTCAGGGCAGCAGAAACAGAGTGAGGGCTTCTGTAAAACAAAAGGCAACATGTTTTGGAATGACTTTTAAGAAAGAATGTGAGGGTATTAATATAGAAAACTCTCCCTTCTCTGAAAAGATAGGCTGGTATACAAAGTGGAGGCACATCTGGGTTCAAATTCTAGCTCCAGCATATAACTGGCTATGAAAACTTTGGTAAGATGTTTAACCTTTTGTGCCTCAATTTCTCCATTTGTAAAATGGAGCAAATACCTACCTCACAGGGTTGTTGTGAGGATTAAATTAAAAGAGATTATGAATGTAAAGTATCTAGCACAGTGCCTAGCACATTGTGGGTACTCAATAAAAGGTAATAGCAGCTAGAATCTGAGTATTCTGGGTAGAGGCTGGTAGGGTGTGTGTGTGTGTTTGTCTTTGTGTGTGAGGGGGGAAGGGCATTGGGGATATTGAGCTCTCCATCCTCACCTGGAACTCATAGCTGTAAACCTTGATGATCCACAAGGGCCCAAATACCTCAGCCAGGTAGGAAGCCTCATTGCTGAGAAAGAAGAGACAGTTCTCAAGCAGGTCCAGTCAAATAGCAAGAGTTGCCTGAGACTGTATTGCTAGCTGGTCCATGTTAGTAATTCTCAGGAGGGTATTGTATTCCCAGAGCCCGTTCACCATAAAGATTTATAAATCTCGTCATGTGAGGGCCCTAAAAATCTTTGTACATATTTTTAATTCTCAAGTCATTCTCCCTGCCCCCTTCATCTCATACAGATCATCTGACAAGTGCTATTCTTAGAAACTGTTTCTGTTTATGGGGAACTTTCCTCACTCTTGTCTTGCTTTCAAGTTCAAATAAACCATGATCCCAGACAGTCTCCTGACCATCCTTCTCTGTCCTGGATATCCTCCCTTCTCTCATACCTCTCCCCTTGATACTTTTACGCACCAAGCGAAAAGCACACAAGTATACATGATGCCAGCACTCAGCACTGCCAGCGATGTATATGGTGTTTGCGATTCCATTTTACTCAGGCCAGGCAGGCACAGAGTGTGGTTCTGTCCTTCAAAGATAACTGAGAAGGAGCAACAGAAGAAAGGTGGTAAGAACAAAGAACTAAGTATTTGGCAGGAACAAAAGGTTTTAGCATGGAGAGTCCAGGTCTGGTTCTTACCACTCTCTGGAGGACGGCTGGACAGTGCAGAGAAGGTAAGGTACATGATATAGCAGCTGATGATAGAGGCCTGTAGAAGGCCAGAACGGGGTTGCTCTGCAGAGAATGGAGATAATTGCTTTAGTTTACAGGGTAGTAATTTACACTCTGCCCCCATCTACACTATAGCCCACCCTTTGGAGGAAGACAATTGACTAAAATTAGGGAGGCTAATGAATATTTCTATGCTAAAGGTCTTCCAGATTTGTAATGTTGCAAGGCATGTACCCACTGAGGCGGATGCAGGGAGCGATGGAGAGAAAGGAGAGGAGGCCACAGAAACAAAGGTGTAGACTAAGCAGCATCTTGTTGAGCAGGCAGCCAGCTGGATGTGTGTAGTGGTGGAACAGGAGCACAGTTGCCACACCTGCCATGCTGTAGAATCCCAGGGTGGCCAGCAGTACAGCTAGGAACCAGCGGCAGTCTTGGGCTGCACCTGTCTGCCTAAGGGTAGGATGTGGGCAGTGGTTTGGGGCTCCACTTCTTTTTACCCATTACAATTCCTTCTCTCCTGGAACACTGGTGTGATTACTCATCCTACCTAACCCACAGAGTCATCACATTTCTGAGCTTTTTGGTAATGCTCAGTGGGAAGTTAATGGGACCATTGACCTGTCATGCCCTTTACCTAACCCACTGAGGCTAGTAATGTCAGACAACCTTCCCAAGAAGAACCTTTGGGGTTAGAGGTGCTCCTTACCAGTTTTTGTTCCAGGAATGGGCAAAGGCTGTGATAAGCACCAACTGCAGCAGGATGAATGTGAAGCCTCCACAGATGCCAATGTAATGCCAGGCTACAAGTGGGGCACCAGTGGGAAAATGTAGCTGTTCATATCATTACTTCTGGTTTTCTTCCTACCCTCTCTTTCTCTTAGAAAAACTATCAGGTTACTCCTGCTAATTAGGATATGAGATGGAAGGTACCTGGGAAGAGATGCTCATCAGGGATGCAGAAGGCAATAGCACAGAGACCTAGCAGGAACAGCAGTTTGAGGAACCAGAAGCTGGTTAGGAGACAAAACAAGACTCAAGAAAAGGCAAAGGAGAGTGAACAGTGCCTATGGAGAAAGGCAAAGAAGAAACCAAAACTATAGGAAAGAGGAGAGAAGAGACAACTAAGTATAGGAAAGGAGGAAGCAGTCCCATGTGAGAGGGCCTAGAAACTGGTCCGTCACAGCCTATTCCAAATTCTAACTCATACCTAAATAATGTCTGGACAATGTTTCAACAGTTGATAAAGGGTCTGCCTATAATAACCCCATTGTCATCTCCATTTTAGAAACTAGAAACTCAAGGAGGGAGGGTAAGTATGTGGCTCATGGTCACACAGTAAGTATGGCGGAAGTAGAGACTTAAATCTGTTTTTGGATTTTTCACACTGCTGTTACTTCATCTTGAAATTTCCTTTACTCAGCTTATGTCTACTTCCCTCCCCATCCTCACCCCACCCAAAGTGTATATACACAAACCTATTGTGTAGTTGTGCCCGCAGGCTAGTAGGGGAGTGGAGCTGGACTAGCAGCACAGCCTGCAGCAGGTGGAAGGTGGCAGTTCCCGCACATACTCGGTACACAGCCCCAGAACCACTGAGCACTGGGCAGTGAGAGTGGCCAAACAGATGGACACACAACCCTGAGGGCATCTGGATCTGGAGGGAGAGTCCATGTGAGAAATGTCAGGGCCCGTCATCATACACAGAGAGGTACCTACTTCTCATGGATGTATCCATTCACTTGTCCCCTACCCCCAATCTGAATCTTTTGTCCATGGAGGGTTTCTCCCTTTTTCTCATGTTGCAAACTGATCCCTCCCACTTACCCCATGTGCCTTCCCCCAGACCCTTTCCACTACTGTCCTTGACAGCAGAAGGCAGCAGACTGCTGAGGCCCCCACATGAAGGAGGATGTAGATCAGGCGGCTACAAGTAGACTCTGTGACAAGGGGCCATCTAGAATGGCAGCAGCAGGTACAGGGAGCAGGCCAACAGCAAGACACCTGAGGGGCAGAGCAGATGTAGGGCAGAAAGGTGGAGATTTGCTGAGGAAAGGCTTACATTAATGTATGCATTAGGTTAACCCAAGAGGCTGAATTTCAAAATTTCCCTTTCCCTTTTCTTCTCTCCTTTTACTCAGGAATTCTCAGAATCGTTTCAAGGTATTTAGGATTGCCTTCCACTGACATCAAGTAGAGCTTTCATCATAAGAGCTGATGCAGGCTTGAGCAGACCTTCCTAAAAGCCTAAGTCACACCTGGCCTCTCACCTTTCTGTAGACCTATAGATCTGGTACTGGTCAGTGGAAAGGATAGGTAGTAGTCTCTGGGCAAAGGGAAAGGCCTCAGAGGGTAAAGGAAGGCCTATCATCTTTATTGGCTCCTGTGGGTTTTCCTCCCCAGCTTCAGCCACTGTTCCCTTCCATTTTTTTCAGATAGTTCTTGCTCTAGGGACCTTCCGAACCTCTCTTCCAAGGTACGCTCTCACCTGATAGAAGGGAGGATTCACCATGACACTGCTGACTCCAGTGCGTTGTGTCCGGAGAAGGGAGGTGTTAGGGCCTGTGACCGCCTTTGCACCCACCATCGTGGTCCCAGGCATTAGACCCAGGTCCACCAGATGGAAGGTAGATGAGAAAGCAGTTTTCTTTTGTCTTCATAGGGGTGGTCACCCAGTTTAAGGTAGAATGGGGAGGGACATCAGGAAAAGACACCGACCTCCAGGATGAGGTAAATGCAAATGTCTCTCTCAAGCTACTTCTCTCCCTGGCCTTTGGCCACTCAGGCTGTTCTCCCCAGATTAGGGAGCAGTTTGCAAATCAGGCCTCTGGTGGATTAGCATTCTTAATTGGTTTAGGATTAGAGCGTATCCATCCTGGTTGGACAGAATTACTTGGGTGGGGCAGGGGGGCGGTGGTGTTGGTGAGGGGGGTAGAATCTAGGTGAAGAGAAGGATGTCTGTCGGTTGGGAAGTCCTGGAGTGGTGATGGGCTAGGTGTGGGAGAGGGCCTTGGAGGAAACAATACTAGAACACTGGAAGGAAGTCCGAGAGACTACCTGTTGTCCTGGCTGAAGCTTCTAGAATCCAAAACATTAATGAAGGTGTGGCCCGAAGCCAGCCCCGCCTCGTCCTCTCCGGGCGGAAGTTTCGGGGCAGTTACCGGAAGTCTTCGTGAGGTGGGGCGGGGCCTTTGCGGCAGCACGGTGGGATCAGTATGGCTACCGAGGGGGATGTGGAGCTGGAGTTGGAGACTGAAACCAGCGGCCCGGAGCGGCCTCCGGAGAAGCCACGGAAGCATGACAGCGGTGCGGCGGACTTGGAGCGAGTCACCGACTACGCGGAGGAGAAGGAGATCCAGAGTTCCAATCTGGAGACGGTGAGGTTGGCCGTGAGCGTGTTTGGGTGGGCAGAGAGCGGAGGGGCCTCTTAGGTTGTAACTGTGATCCTCGCTCCCAAGATGGGGACCCCATCTAGTTGGCGAGAGAAGGCAAAAGGGAAACCGTCATTAGAGCCCTCCGCTTGCAAAAGGAGCTTGACGAAGATTGGGTTTAAGGTGGACAGAATTGAATTAAACCTAGGCCTTGCTTCCTGATACACTCGTCATCGCGAATGGACCCCCTGACCCGCTTATTACTGGCTTTTTAGATTGTTAGCAATTGTGGGTAGCAGAGCAGTAACCAGATATTTTCCCCCCCCCATAGGCGATGTCCGTGATTGGAGACAGAAGATCCCGGGAGCAGAAAGCCAAACAGGAGCGGTAAGTTTACCTACGTGCAGCCAGCCCTACCAGTTCATCTCTTTCCCCCATACAAAAATAAAGGCATCGTTAAGCCTTTATACCTTGTACTGTTCTTCAACTCTGTCACCAGTTCCTGCATATATAAGGTTTCAGCCTTACTCTCGTGTCGGTTGGAAGGAAAGGCCTCCTGACAGTCCCTGCTGCCTCTCCTAGATTCCAGACAGGAGGGGAAGGGGGTGTTAGGTGAGGGAGTGGAAGTCATTTTGTGTTTTCACTCAACAGTGTTTGTCAGAAGTCATTTATTTGGAAGGCACAGCTGGGAATGATCCTTCCTGGGATGGTGAAGACTGGTGAGTTTAGAGAAGGAGGATTAATGTACATGAATATTTGCAGGGAGAAGGAACTGGCCAAAGTCACCATTAAGAAGGAAGATCTGGAGCTGATAGTGAGTAGTAATGCTTAACTAGTGTATGGGCAGAGGAGTTTACATTGCTGAATTGGGGTTGTTTACTGAAACAAGTAGAGTCAGCAAGTCTTGGTGGCATTTTAATACTCCAGAAGAGGCTTGGGTAACATCATTGATCCTTTTCCTGCAGATGACAGAGATGGAGATCTCACGAGCAGCAGCAGAACGGAGCTTGAGGGAACACATGGGCAATGTGGTAGAGGCTCTTATTGCCTTAACCAACTGATCTTTGCTTTCTCAGACCCACTCACTGGATTATTTTATTTCAATAAAGACTTATTCTTATTTTGCAATTATCTTGGATCAAGTGCTATATGTATCATACTGTAATTTATTGTAGCAAATTTACATGTTGGAATATAACTGAATTTAAGCAACTCCCCTCATCCCCCCAGGATTTCATGAAATTATATGAAGGATCAGTATAGAAAAATACCTCATGACCTCATGTTCACATGCAGATGCTAGGTGGCAGGCCAAACTCAACTCATCTAACTAGCTAAATAGTATTCAAGGTATATTTGGAGTCTCAGCAAAATTGCTGAAGCCCATGGCATGGTCTCTACAGTGGTTTACGAATAACTCAAAGAGCAGTACTTGCTAAGGAGC
This sequence comes from Neofelis nebulosa, assembly GCF_028018385.1. Lineage (NCBI taxonomy): Eukaryota > Metazoa > Chordata > Mammalia > Carnivora > Felidae > Neofelis > Neofelis nebulosa. Next base: position 60,342,237 of record NC_080788.1, on the reverse strand, counting down.
CACTGTATATAGATGTAAGCCACTAGTCTTGTTCATAAGCCACTGAATTAAGAATTTAAATACTGAGGTAGAAACATGGTAAGTGCAATAGAAGATATCAAAGCTTAGATCTTATACAGAATTAATCTATGAAAGACTTTGTGAAGTTGATTTAGTATTTGAATTCTGAGCCACTGTTAACACTACCTTACATTCCATTTTCTATCCTGGAGCGAAGACCATTTCACTTGCTGAGCTGCTTCAACTGTAAAATGATACATACCTGATAGAGTTTAAAAATTTTTTTAAACGTTTATTCATTTTTGAAAACATGAGCTGGGGAGAGGCAGATAGAAAGGAGAATACAGATTCCAAAGCAGGCTCCAGGCTTGAGCTGTGAACAGAGCCTGACGCAGGGCTCAAACTCACAAACTGTGAGATCATGACCTGAGCCGAAGTCAGCCACTTCGCCGACCGAGCCACCCAGGCGCCCCTGAATAGATTTAGAACCTATGAGTTGGTGAATGTAAAAAGCTTAGTGTCTGCCTCAGAGTAGACACTCAAATAGCTATAAACATGTTCTTAAAAGAATGTAAATGTCTTGGGGTGCCTGGTTGCTGATTCTTGATTTTGCTTCAGGTCATGATCTCATGGTTTGTGAGATTGAGCCCCATCGGCTTCACGCACACAGCAAAGAGCCTGCTTGGGATTCTTTCTCTCCTTCTCTTCTCCCTCTCCTCTGCTCATGTGTGTGCATGGGGACACATTCTCTCAAAATAAACTTTCAATGGCTAGTCTCATTTTGGGTCTAGGGTAACTCTTAGGTTGTATCCCTCTCTGGCACCCACACAAGTGACCTATACTCATCTTTATGGGTTTATTACCTCATAGTAATTTATACTCTTATTTTTATTTTAGGACATTTAGAAATTTGAGTGTTTCTCCCAGTGGGGCATTTTAAAAGATTGTAAAAAGACGTTGGCCGCCTCATTTTTTTATGTAATTGAGAAATAGCCTTCCCACTGATTAAATGTCATTCCTTACAACTCCTGACTCCTAGTGCTCTGCCATGTGCAGGGTGGTTATGTAGTAAATATTAAGTGGAAAATCACTGAAATTAAGTGTAGCATGATGTCATTACATTGCAACTGGGAGAGCACTGTGCCATCCTTGATACAGAAGCTGGGCATGGAGAAGATACTGGTAAGTACTTCGCTTCCTCATTTCATGCGTCAACTTTTGTTCTAAATACAGCTGTAGTTTAGAGAGCAAGGAGAACCATACATATTTCTGCTCATGGAGTAAATCTGGGTGCCACTTAGAATATAGCCTATCTAGCATCTGAGTTTGTTTCTGAGAGCAAAGGTGATGATCAAAATGTAAAACACTCAGCCCAACAATTCTCTGCTTTTATTTTACTTAATAGGTAGATTCTTGTTAGCCTGCACATTTCCAGTATCATAAAAAACCTTCGTGTATGATTCTTTTATTTCTTGACACACACACATAAATGGATCAAAAAATATGTTCACTTAGAAAAACTGACTCCAACCAAAAACTCAAAACAGCTATCTGTGAGATTACATTTCCTATAAGGTAGCATTGTCCACTTACATGCCCATGTTTCTAACCCAAGCTAAGAGGCTGGAAAAAGAAACCTGGAATAGTCCCAAGTGAATTTGGGAAGGAAGGCAGAGATGTGATGAAACCTAAGATTTCTTAGAAATGGTTTTAAGTGGGGAGCCTCTAATCCTACCTGGATAGCGCTTTTCTGTGGGTTTCTCAGCATGAGTCCAAACCTCACAAAGCACCTTCAAAGACTGGGTTACCTAGTGTCACAAGTATGGCAGTAGGTCCAACAGGCTGGATATAGGGGCCATGTAAATATCAGTAACATCAAATCAAGGACCAGATGCTAAGATGTCCCCTTGTGTTCCACAGCCGGAAGAATAAATAGTTGAACTCTAAGTAGTTTTCCGCTTCTTGGCAGATGGCCGTTCAAATACATCTCGTACCCCAGCTGCCTTTTGTTTAAAGAACTTTGTGTTCTGGGCACTCTCTTGGCCCCATGCTGAGTCAAAAGAGGTGGTGTCCTGATCCACAAGGTGGGTGTATTTGGTGCGACCAGAGCGCCCGAAGTTCTTGACCTGAAAGAAAGACAGATGATGACTTATACCACCAAATATCATGTCCCAGCCCTCAATACATTACTTCTCTCTTGCTTGTTCTTAAGGTACCCCATTACCTGCATGACTTTGGGAAGAATGGTTTTGTTGAAATGATCCTCCAGAGTAGGTGCACTGAAATCTCTCTTGTATACTTCTTCATCCTCATCCTGTAGAAAAGAATCTTATTAATCTTGTGGTTATTTCCCATATATTCAAATCACAAATTTATTAAGCCACAAGGGATACAAAGAAGGTACAGAACCTATTCTTCAAGAGCTTACATCTAGTTGAGGAGATGATACTTCTTTTTCCCTTTGTGTTGTCTTTTTCTTTCCTAAATGTAAACATTTCCTGAAGGTTGGCTATATTCTCTGAACTCAGTATGTTCATTTAGTCATAACTCCGACTCTGTAGAAGCCTCTACAGGCTCGTAATGTCTGCTCCTGAATTTTCTGCTGCCCATTATATATCTTACCTTGGATATTCGGATGGGACTTCAGACTCACATCTAAAGCGAAAATCATTTCCCTAACCTTTCCAAACCAATCTCTCTAGCTTCTTCCATTAGTAAGAACATTTTCTTAATTACCCAAATTAAAAATTTGAGTAATCTTTGTGCACAATGAGTTGCCAATTTTTTTTTTTTTAATTTGAATCCAAGTTAGTTAACATATAATGTAATAATGATTTCAGGAGTAGATTTCAGTGATTCATCACTTACATATAACATCTAGCACTCATCCCAGCAAATGCCCTCCTTAATGCCCATCACCCATTTTTTAGAGAGAGAGCAAGAGAGTGGGGGGAGGCAGGGACAGAGAGAGGGAGAGAGAATCTCAAGTGGGATCCATGCTCAGCACGGAACCCAATGTGGGACTCCCATCTCATGACCCTGAAATCAGTCAGACACTCACCGGACTGAGCCACCCAGGTACCCCACCACTTCCTATAAGTTCCCATTATCTGGGGTATAGTGTTTTCTTGGAATCAATCTTACACACTGCGACTAGATTTTTTTCCTAAAACACTCTCATACATTTGCCACAGTCACAAACTTTCAGTGGTTCTCTGTTTTGTTAAATATGCACAACTCTAATAGTCAAGGCCAAATACTATATAGCTTTAATCTACCTCTCCTTGCAACTTCCCTTTATAGATGATACTTTTTGCCTCCCCTCCTAGTCCATTCACCTGGAATGTCTTCCTACTATACAAGTCAGAAAGTTTACACATCTTAAATGTCACCTCCTTTACTCTTTTCCATCTACAAAATAAAACCTCTCCCTCTTCAGAAGTCCCACAGTATTTTCACTTGTCCTTTTGTTATAGTACAGTATATATTTGCCTTAGCTCCATTTTTAGGTTGTAAGCCATCTGAGGGGCACGAATTACATATCCTCTAGCAGTGTTAAACAGTAGTGCTCTTAAGGTGCCTGGCTGGCTCAGTTCTTATCTCAGGGTCATGAGTTCAAGCCCTATGTTGGGCATGGAGTCTACCTCAAAACAAAACAAAAAAAACCAGTAGTGCCATTTACATAGTAAATGCTCAAAAGGTTATTTAATTAACTATAAAATAACTATTGAGAATAGTTTCACATCAACCTGTTAGTTAAAACCATAATGTTATGATACAAATTACAAACGTGCTGAAGGAATTAAAACAGCACCATCTTGGTTAAGGACAACTTTGTGTAAGAGTGGAGTCCTTTAACCATACACTCTTTTGGAGTATTCTTTTCTCTTCAGCTATAGAAAGGCTTTAAAGATAAGACAGACAGTTTTTGTGAGATCTACTTTTCTCCTTGTTAGGGTGGAGAGTCTCTCAATCTCAGAAGATATTTTAACTTCACTCTCCTCACTCTCCTTATCCAGATAAGAAGAGTTTATTGAATATGTGAACCAAAAGACTTTCATGTAACCCTTTCCTTACGTATCTTAGTCAGCAATGCTTCATAATTTTGTTTAGCAAGTATTACATATTATATGAATAGCATCATCATAAAAATGGTTAGCATTCACACTATGTAAAATTCTGCATATTAAGAGCTCTACAGTAGTGTCCTACATACCATATATTGTAATGGCTCCAAATTATATTGTGTCAGCCAGAGCACTCTGTTCCTGGGGCCTGCCCTGGGGCCCCCACTCCCGTGCAAGAGCTGAGCTGATGATGATGGTACTTCACACCAAGTACCAGGAGAACAGGCTCTTCCAAAACAGCCTTAGAGAAATTCATAATTTCCATAGACTCCAATCTAGAAATTTACATGGGCGGGGCACCCTGGAAGGCTCAGTTGGTTAAGTGTCTGACTCTTGATTTCAGTTCAGGTCATGATTTCACGGTCATGAGTTCAGGCCCTGTACTGGGCTCTGCACTGACTGTGGAGCCTGCGTGGGATTCTCTCTGTCCCTCCCATGCTTGCTTGTCCTCTCTCTCCCAAAAAATAAATAAAAAAATAAAACTTAAAAAAAAAAAACAAACAACTACATGGGCTGGAAAACTATACAATAAGCAAACATTTCCTGCTGAATAGACTGAAACTGATTTTGGAGGGGAATAAGGAACCCTCCACTGAAGTTTGAAAATTTTACTGGTTGTCTACAGTGAAAGGCAGGGATTTAGCTATAATGGAGGATATTTAGGGTTTGATATACAGCATTTGAAAAAACTACTTTAAAAACAATTTTTTTTTTAATGTTTATTTTTGAGAGAGAGAGAGAGAGAGAGAGAGAGGGGCAGGCAGGGGGGAGGAGCAGAGAGAGAGAGAAAGGCAGATACAGAATTAGAAGCAGGCTCCAGGCTGTGAGCTGTCAGCACAGAGCCTGATGCAGGGCTCGAACGCATGAACTGTGAGATCATGACCTGAGCCTAAGTTAGATGCTTAACCAACTGAACCACCCAGGCACCCCTGAAAAAGCTTTGATACAAACTCCTTTAGCGTCAGGAAATAATTTAACAAACCACATGGTATTATGTTAATAAATGCAACCAGTTCTCCCATTCTCTTTTTCTGACATGTCTCCATTAAGGAATTATCACTGGTATAATATAAATAATTTGGAAGAAGTCTTCATCACTTTATAGGATTAAGAGACTCTATTATTGGCCTTAGTCTTTATATGAAAAACAAAATCTTGTTGATATTATAAATAATGGTTGGTTAACCATTTTTTGGTTAGTTAGGTTTAAGTCATTTCCTGTCAGCTCAGAATGAAGTGAATTCAATTTTTGCATCCAAATATGAGTTAATGTAAAGCTATTTGCAGGGCATGATTTTTGCATAAGCAAAATTTCTCACTTGGCTATGAACAGTGATATCTAATTGGTTGTGGGAATCTAAACAGTCTAGGATGTATCTATTTAGATCCTATCTCGGTATTTCAGTTCCTCAATTCTTCTATTACATCATTTCCTCCTGAGAGCGGGAGCCAAAAGAGAATAGTTGCTGCTACTTCTAAAATCCTGCTGCCAAATCGTTTTTTCTATTGGGTTTATATTCTTCAGACGTTAAAAAGTAACTGAGAAAATTGACCATTGGCAAGTGAAAGTAACATCCCAAGACAGTTTATTCTTGGAGGGAAAAAAGAACTCACAGGTTTGGAGTTATTTCTACAGACCAACCTTCCCATTCCCTTTTCATTTCTTACCATGAAGAAGGCACCCCGGTGATAATACTTCTGTAAGAACTTATATTTGCCCTTCACAGCTTTGTTGGTAATGACTTTGCCATTTGCCCGAAGCTCAGCTCGCCTCTCTTCCTCAGTCAGGTTTCGCATTCGTTCAATTTCTGCTTTCTCCTTCTCAAGACTGTGAAGAAAACAAAACTGTCAGTACCATTCCAGTTTCAGAAAGACTCAATTATCTGAACATAACGCAGTCTCATCTCCTTTCAAGCACTATTTACTTTCTTCAATTCTAGTCACTGCCTGTTAGGAATTCAGATCAGGAGACCAAGATATAAAAAGTTGATGTAGTCTTCATTATTGCAAACTTCCAAAAGTTGATTCTAACCTTTAAAGGTTCAGGCATACTATTACTGCTTGATTTTGCAAAGTTATTAATTTCCCCTCCCTAAAAAGCCTACTTGGCTTAAAAAAAATCCAAATTTAACTTGTATTAAGATTTTACTGGTATTTCTTTAGTAGTCCTATATATATACTTACATGTCACAAACCAAGGGTTAACCATCATTAAGTAGATTGCTATGAAATAAACCTTTTTGGGAGAAGGGGTCAAAGATCCCCTCCCTCCAGAAAAATACAAATGTACACATAATGTTGTATACAATTTTAAAGGGTACATGGATCCCTTGAAATCCAGGATAAAAATCTTAGGAACTGCAGGCTGAGGACAAAGTTTTCTAGTGATGGCTTCCCTTTGCAATCTGGGATTACTCTCATTCCTAGTAATGTTTAAGAATGGGTGATGCAGCTCAGAAATGATTCTACTCTAACAACAGGGACTGTGGTAGATTACTTAAATGCCACAAATTCTTCCCCTCACCGTTATGCATGCCCCTTTGCAGAAATGACATGCGTGCCTCAAAGAGGTCAGTTTCCCCCTTTACTCTCTTGGAATACTGCCATGAGACTGTTACATAAGGAAGCCAATCTAGCCCACTGAAGAAGTGAGGCATTCTAGCTGGTAGTCAGGATTAACTAATGGACATGTGAATGAAGCCATTTTGGACTTTCTAGCCCAGTAAGTCCTCTAGCTGGATACAACTGTGTAAGAGAGACCAGGTGAAACCAGCAGAGGAACTCTTTAGCCAACCTCCAAAACTGTGAGGAATAATCAATTGTTTCAAGTCACCAAATTTTGGGTTGGGTTTTTTTTTAAAAATTTTTTTTTTTCAACGTTTTTTATTTATTTTTTGGGACAGAGAGAGACAGAGCATGAACGGGGGAGGGGCAGAGAGAGAGGGAGACACAGAATCGGAAACAGGCTCCAGGCTCCGAGCCATCGGCCCAGAGCCTGACGCGGGGCTCGAACTCACAGACCGCGAGATCGTGACCTGGCTGAAGTCGGACGCTTAACCGACTGCGCCACCCAGGCGCCCCTTGGGTTGGGTTTTTGTAACTGGTAATAGTGAGTAACTTGTGTGTGTCTACTATGAAACTACAGGGAGTATTGGCTGGCACTCTATCCTAGAGAAACACCAAGAAAAGTGTTTCTTTTCCCTGATTTTATTGTAATAAGCCACTTTCTAATTATGGGAAACTCACCCAGTTGCAGGAACCCTAAAGTGAGAATGGAACTCACAGTAGGTGTTGAGTCTTACAGCTACCCTACTAGGAATCTGTCCCATTAGCGGTATCAAACCCAATGCCCATCTTATTACTCACGCTTCTCGATCTTCTCTGTCCCTCTTGATTCTCTTTAGCTCCCGAACTTTCCATGCCTCATATTCTTCCTCATCATTTTCATCATCAGTATTGAGAGCATCTAGGGCAGCCAGGGACCGCTTGTTCTCCTCCAGTTCTTTCTTGGTCTCCTCTTCTACAATCTGGGTAAGGAGAACGATTTAACTGCTGGACTTCCTTGTTTACCTCAGACAAACCTAAGCATACTCCTCCTTGTGTGCAATCCTCACAGCCACTCCCAGTACCTTGAGTGTGTACTTGCGCCTCTCCTCAGCCATGCGTTTTGCTTCCTGCTCCAGCTCCTTTTGTTTCAATGCTTCAGCCTCACGTTCTTGAACTGTTACTCTGTCCTTCCTGCAGCACAGAGGTCCTGTTAATTGCCCAAAGCCCTTAGCGTGGAGCTCTTTGTCCTCAAACTCAAGTCCCATCCAAATCAGAAAAAGCCCAACGATCACTGGCTCTATTATTTGCAACGAGCCAAAACTGGTAGTCTCCTCAGGTATTTACAGCATCACAATTCCATTCATTTTTGAGAACTGCCTGAATAGTAAGGAACCTGCCGGACTGTAAGTAGTAGGATTTCTCGACATTAGGAAAGGAACAGGAATTTACTCTTCAAGTTTAATTTTGTGCTCTTTAACTGGAAAGGGAGATGTGAAAATCAACTCGGGCTCTCTGCTACCTCCAAGATATTCCTCAGCAAATATTCTGCACAGGTAGGGAATTGGGTAGAACACTTTCGCTTGGTGCTTACATTTCAGAAAAGCATGAGGTAGAAAAGAGGCTTCTATCCTTAGACCTGGAAAGTAGTAGCTCAGGCCTGGTTTGTGAGATACTTACTTTCGAATGAAGACAGGCTTAAGGCGAGGCTCCATCTCATCTTCACTGTCTGTGTACTCTTCATACTCAGATTCTGATTCTGACTCCTCCCCAGAACGTCCCTCATCTTCCACCTCCATGACTTCCATCTCTTCATTTTTTCTCTCCTGTGCTCGCTGACGCATCATGCCACGGCGCCGCTCTATTTCCTATCAAGTTATATGTCCAAGTCAGTCAGCCCAATGACCTGTGCTCTAAGGCAGCTTTTAATTTTTCCCTCATCAACCTTAACAAATTCTGATACTAGTAAATACAACATAGTACCATTTTCTTTGTGTGTATGTGTGTGTGAGAGAGAGGGTACAAGTGAGTGAGGGGCAGAGAGAGAAAGAGAGGGAAAGAGAGAGAATCCCGCGAGAAGCAGAGAGAGAGAGAGAGAGAGAGAGAGAGAAAGAGAGAGAGAGAGAAAGAGAGAGAGAGAGAAAGAGAGAGAGAGAGAGAGAGAGAGAGAGAGAGAAGCAGGGTTCACCCAAAGCAGGACTTGAGCTCACCCGATGTGGGACTTCACAAGCTGTGAGATCATGACCAGAGCCGAAGTCAGATGCTTAAAAGACTGAGCCACCCAGGCACCCAGGACTATTTTATTTTCAACTCTATTTCCAACCAATAGGGAACACTGGATCAGAATCCTGCCAAAAGCAGTAAGCTTGTGCCTTTGGGACCTCAACAAAGAATAGGCCCCAACTTTTTCTTGGAACTAGAAAGAATTTTCCATTTTCCTTTTTTATACCTCATCATCAATTTCTTCCTCTTCTTCTTCACTGCTATCTTCTCGTTCCATGCGCCACGCATCTCCTTCTACTTCTGAGTCACTTTCTCCTACCACTTCAGGTTCCACTATTTTCCGATGGCGAGCCAATCTGAAAAACAGCATCTTCAGGTGTAACACCAATATCACAAAAAGGAAAGAGCACCAACCACATTCCTTACTTGTAGAGCACCTGGATATGATGTTTGCTTTTATTGGTACTGAAGTCTTAAATATCATATGGTTTCACTCATGCGGAATTTAAGAAACAACACAAATAAGCAAAGGGAAAAAATAATATACAAAGCAAGAAACAGACTCTTAATTATAGAAAACAATCTGATGGTTACCAAAGGGGAGGAGTTTGGAGGTATGGGGTTAAATAGGTGATGGGGATTAAGGAGTGCACTTGTCATGATGAACACGGAGTGATGTATGGAAGTGCTGAATCACTATATTGTATACCTGAAACTAATATAACACTGTATGTTAACTAACTGGAATTAAAATAAGAATTAAAAAAAACAAACAAAAAACAACTTAAGTCTTGAGAGGGGGAAACTGAGGTACAAATAAAAGAAACTAATTTTAAGTGTCAGGAATTAGAGTATACTATGTCAAGCAAAATAAGTCAGTCAGAGAAAGACAAATATCGTATGATTTCATTCATATGTGTAATTTAACTTAAGAAATACAACAGATGAACATAATGGAAGAGAAGGAAAAATAAGAGAGGGAGGCAAACCATAAGAGACTTTTAAATACAGAGAACAAACTGAGGGTTGCTGGAGGGGTGTTGGGTGGGGGGATGGCCTAAATGGGTGATGAGCATTAAGGAGGGCACTTGTTGGGATGAGCACTGAGTGTGGTATGTAAGTGATAAATCAGTGAATTCTACTCCTGAAACCAATACTACACTATATGTTAACTAACTTGAATTTAAATAAAAACCAACCAACCAACCATAATTAAACCAATACAGATATAGCATTTGCAATTCAAAGTGCTCAAAAAACCCCCCACATAAAACCAAAACAAAACAACAAAGTGTCAGAGTAAATAGTCAAGTTGGACTAAAACATTAAATGTAAGCTGAGGCATCATGAGGCACTGTAACAAACATATGGATGTGCTGGGATTGATTTATAGCTCCAGGTGGTTCGGTTTCAACATTAGATCACACTAGGTTTCTTTTCAGTGACACTGCATCTTTGTGAAACTGGATTTTTGGGGACTCCTGTATTAAAAAGCAAGTACTCCAAGATCAATATGGTACAGGATATGAGAGTGACATTGCCATTCTGATTCCAAAGTTGGAGAAGTTGTCAGTGTCCAAAAGGCACACAAACCCCACTAATAAGTGATTATGGTTATGTAAGAATGAAATAAAAACTTGGGGCATGTGCGTGGCTCAGTTAAGCATCTGATTTCAGCTCATGTCATGATCTCACGGTTTATGAGTTTGAGCCCCACATCGGGCTCTGTGCTGACAGCTTAGAGCCTGGAGCCTGCTTTGGATTCTCTGTCTCCCACTCTGCCCCTCTCCCGCTCATGCTCTATCTCTCTCAACAATAAAAAAATAAAGAAAATTGAAACAGTAAAAAAAAAAAAAAAAAAAAAAAAAGAATGAAATAAAAATGTTCCTTGTGTGTATTGTATTTTGCAAATGGCTTTAAATGTTAAAATGTGAATTTTTAGAAATTATTTGGATCTAACTACTTAATAAACAAAACTGTTTAGGTCTGGGGGCTCTCAGAAAATTCCTAAGACAAAATGAACTATGAAAGTTTGAGACGTCTGGTTTACTTTGTAAGGTAATGTCTCAATTAACTCACAACATACAAAATCCTTCAATGGGAGGCTCCCTTTCCTATATGAGACCATTTATTCATCTGGCCTTTTTTCCTACTTCATCAGTGTCATTTCCCCTCATTAGCCTTTAAAACAAGTGAGTGGATTAATTCAATTTCTCAAATTTTAAGACTCCTCTTAACAAACCAACCAGTGGTTTGTGCTATTTCCTTAGTGAGTTAATTTGGGCCTCTGGACCAGAGGTAACCTCGTGTTTACTGGTTGCCACTTGCTGGTTATATACCTTTGGTCATGTTATTTTCCTAACCCCTTTGTGCCTCAGTTTCCTCATTTGTAAACTAGGATAATAGTACATACCTTACAAGGTTATTGGGTAGATTACATTAGGAAATTTACTTGAACAGTGTCTGGCACATAGTAAGTACTGTTCAAGTACTAGCTCTTATTGTTGTTGTTCTTGTTAAGTAACCTGTAGGGGTTTAGGTCCAGGGAAACATAACCCTAGTCATTACCTCTCTTCCACATCTTCACTAATACGGTTCTGCAAACGCCGCAGCCGAGGGTCGCTGGATGAATCCTCCTCCTGTTCCTCAGGCTCTGCTTCTTGTTCTTTGGCTTTCTTGATGAACTGAAATTCTTCATCCTCCTCATCTGAGGACTCCATAGGGGCATAGTCTGGCCTCTTTCCCGACACATAACGTTTTACCTTCACTTTCTCCATCGAAATCTCACCTGGGTGATAAAGATAAGGTATTATGTTTCAGCAGCCTCTTTCCCAATGTCCTTGAACCTCTGCCTTTGCAGGTAGAGCCCCGTATTCCTGGTAAACAAGAGTTGAAGCAGGAGAAGAGAGCCATTATCCAACCATCTATTCATCTAATGGTGTTTTCTTCTTTTTTATTTTTTGTAATATTTGTTTTATTTTTCAGAGAGGGACAGAGCATGAGTGGGGGAGGGGGCAGAGAGAGAGGAAGACCCAGAATCCGAAGCAGACTCCAGGCTCCGAGCTGTCAGCCCAGAGCCTGAGGCTTGAACTCATGAGCTGTGAGATCATGACCTGAGCTGAAGTCGGACGCTTAACCGACTGAGCCACCCAGGTGCCCCATTCTTTTTTTTTTTTTTTTTTTAATATTTTCTATTTATTTTTGAGAGGGAGAGAGACTATGTGCAAGTGGGGGAGGGGCAGAATGAGAGGGGGACAGAGGATTCAAAGTGGGCTCTGTGCTGATATCAGAGAGTCTTATGTGGGGCTCAAACTCAGGAAATGTGAGATCATGACCTGAGCCAAAATCAGACTGAGCCACCCAGGTGCCCTGTAACATATTATTTAAAGTTTATGTATTTTAAGTTACATAATCTTAACAACAGATATTATGCTTAATGATAAATTAGAAGCATTCCTTTAAAAAACAGTGGGCATCCTTACATTGTCCCTATCACACCTTCTAGTCAACATTTTATTATGGTTCTAATTAGGGCAATAAGAAAAAGAGACAAAAGGTAAGGACTGAAAAGGAAAAAAACTCACAATTTGCAGACTATAATAATCTATGTAGAAAATAAAAGATTAACAAACAGGCAAGCTAAAAATGAATTCAGGGAGAATGCTTAATAAATGTTGGATAAAAATAAGGGTACCTGTACATTAGCTACATAAATTAGAAAATAAAGTTTAAACATATTATTTACAGGGGCGCCTGTGTGGCTTAGTCATTTAAGCGTCTGACTCTTAATTTTGGCTCAGGTCATATCTCAGTTTGTGAAATTGAGCCTCAAGTCAGGCTCTGTGTTGACAGCATGGAGTCTGCTTGGGATTCTCTCTCTCCTTCTGCCTCTCTCCCACTTGTGTGCACACTCACGTGCTCGCTCTCTCTCAAAGTAAATAAATAAACTTAAAATAAATACTATTTACAATAGTAACTAATCTATAAGATACCAAGGAATAGATTCAACAAATGATCTACAAAGTTTTTTAGAGGAAATATATATCATTACATTGGAAGATCCAAAAGATCTAAATAAGTGAGAAATATATCCTATTCAAGGAAGAGAGAAGATGACAACTGTGCCCAAGTCAATCAATAAATGCATGACCTGTAATTTTAATTTTTTTTATCTTTATTTTTGAGAGAGAGAGAGAGAGAGAGAGAGAGAGCGAGCGAGCAGGGGAGGAGCAGAGAGAGAGGGAGACACAGAATCCGAATCAGGCTCTAGGCCCTGAGCTGTCAGCACAGAGCCCGACATGGGGCTCGAACTCACGAACCATGAGATCATGACCTGAGCCCAAGTCGGACGCTCAACTGACTGAGCCACCCAGGCGCCCCTGCATGACCTATAATTTTAAGGCAATTCCATTCACAGTTGTCCTCAGGTTGATTCTAAAATTGCATGGAAAAATAGGAGGTCAAAAAGAACCAAGGGAATCCTGAAGAACAAGGTGAGGCCAAACACCTTAACATACCTCACCAAAGAAGATACACAGATGGCAAATAAGCATATTTGCTTCAAATCATATGTCATCAGGGGAATGCAAAATAAAACAATGAGATACCACTGCACATGTATTAGAATAACCAAACTACAGAGCTCTGATAACACCAAAGGCTGGTGAGGATGTAGAACAAGAATGCTCATTCATTCTTGGTGGGAATGCAAAATGGCACAGCCACTTCGGTGGTTTCTTATAAAACTAAGCATACTCTTACCATATGCTGCAGCAATTGCACTCCTTGGTATTTACCTAAAGGTGTTGAAAACTAATGTTCACACAAAAAATTGCACACTGATATTTATTTAAGCTTTTTCATAATTGTCAAAACTTGGAAGGAACCAAGATGTCCCTCTCCAGGTGAATGAATAAACTATGGTATGTCTACACAATGGAATATTATTCAGTGCTAAAAGGAAATGAGCTATCAAGCCATAAGACATGGGAAAACTTACACACATATTACTATATGAAAGAAGCCCATCTGAAAAAGCTACATACTCTATGATTCCAAATACATGACATTCTGGAAAAGGCAAAAGTATGGAGACAGTAAAAAGATCAGTGGTTGCCAAGGGTTGGGCTGGGGGAGGGATGAATAGGCAGGGCACAGAGAATGCTTAGGGCAGTGAAAATACTGTGTACGATACCATAATAATGGATGTAGGTCACTAAATGTTTGTCTAAACCCATAGAAGATACAATGCCAAGAGTAAACCTTAATGTAAACTATGGGCTTTGGTGATTATGCTGTGTCAATGTAGATTCAGCAATTGCAAAAATATATCACTTTGGTAGGGGATGTTGATAATGGAGAAGGCTGTGCCTGTGTGGGGGCAGAGGGTATATGGGAAACGTGAACCTAAAACTGATCTAAAAAATAAAGTTTTAATGAAAAAAATGGTGAAGTAGGGGAGGGTTTTTGTATCAGATTGCAAGGCTTATTTAAACTTACAGTAATTAAAAAAAAACAACTTACAGTAATTAAAACAATATGTCATTGACTCAGAGGATACATAGAGACCAATGGAGCAGATTAGAAAGCAGACAAACCTACATACAAGAGGTTGGTATATTACAGAAGCGACATTAAAATGCAGTGGAGAATGGATGGGCTAGTCAAACAATGGAGCAGTAGGGACAACTGGTTAACCATAAGGTAAACAGTAAAATTAGATCTCTGACACCACATACACAAAATTCCAGATGGATTAAGACCCAAGTGTGAAAAACCTATCTTAAACATTTACATCCCTATTGAATAATAAGCTCTTTAAATTAGTCTGTCTTGCACAATTGTGTATTCAATCCTATTTACTATATACAAACACTTAGATGATAGAAAATATTTTTAGGGGCTTCTGGGTGTCCGACTTTTGATTTCAGCTCAGGCCATGATCTCATGTTCGGTTTGTGGGATCAAGCCCCATGTCAGGCTCTGCAGTGGCATCACGGGATTCTCTCTCTCCCCCTCCTCTGCTTGCACTGTCTCTCTCTCTCAAAATAAATAATAAAAACATTAAAATATATATATAATTTGAATATCTATAATCTCAGTACAGGGAAGGATTTCTTACACAATATACAAACATCACAAGCTATAAAAGATAAAGTTGGTAAATATGATAACACTAAAATTAAAAATGCCTATGAAACAGAAAAGTCCAAAATTAAAGTGAAAAGACAAGCCAAAAAACCAAAACAAAATGGGAAACAGATATGACAGACTTGGGATATAGAAAAACAAACCAAGTAGAAAATATGTAAATGACAGAAACAAGTAATTCAGAGAAGAGAAAACCTAGAGAACTGATAAATATATGAAGATGCCTTGCCTTGCGAGTAATTAGGGAAATGCAAATTAAAATAATGAGATATCATTTCATACCCATTAGAATGGAAAAAATTAAAAAAAACCTGATACAATCAAGTGTATTGATGAATATATGGGGAAATAGAAACTCTTAATGCTCTTACAACCCACGTGGAGAGCAACTGGAAATGGCCAGTTATGGGGCACCTGGGTGGCTCAGTTGGTTGTGTCCAACTCTTGACGTTGACTCACGTCGTGATCTCACGGTTTCTGAGTTCAAGCCCCACGTTTCGCTCTGCACGGACAGTGCGGAGCCTGTTTGAGGTTTTCTTTCTCTCCATCTCTTTGCCCTTCCCCCTCTCTCAAAATAAATTAATCAACTTAGAAAGAAAATAGCTAGTTATACTGATGATGAACTTCTAGGAGTCTACCCTAGAGAAATTCTTACACAGTGCACTAAAGAGACACATTTAAGAATGACAACTACAGGGGGTGCCTAGCTGGCTCAGTCAGTGGAGCATGAGACTTCATCTTGGAGTCGTGAGTTTGAGGGCAACGTTGGGTGAGAGATTATTTAAAAAATTAAAATTAAAAAAAAAAAAAAAGAATGACAACTACAGCGCTGTTTGTAACAGGAGAAAAAACAACTAACTGCCCCTCAGTAGGGAATAAACTGGCCTAATTACACAATGGAATTCTTAAGTAGTTAAAATGAATTAGATCTCTATTTATCAAAGCATACTTGTCAAAAGCCACGTTGAATTAAAAAATAAAGACAAGCTGCACAAAGGTAGGTACAGTTTATTTAAAATACAAAAAAGAGGGGTGCCTGGATGGCTCAGTCACTTGAGCTCCTGACTTCGGCTCAGGTCATGATCTCTCGGTCCGTGGGTTAAGGCCACGTCGGACTCTGTACTGACAGCTCAGAGCCTGGAGCCTGCTTCTGATTCTGTGTCTCCCACTCTCTGCTCCTCTCCTCTTCGCACTATGTCTCTCTCTCTCAAAAAAATAAACATTAAAAAAAATTAAAAAAAAAAAAAAAAAAAAGAAAGAGCTGATACTATTTTCCAAAATCCTCCTTGAAAAAATACTCTTTAGTTTAACTCCCCAAACAGATATAGTGTTCCTTCTTCTATCTGCCCTGGAATCCTATTCATCCTTTAAGGATCAACTTATATGCTACCTTCTTCAAGAAGCTTTCCTTGATTACACCAATTTGAAGAGATTATTCCTTCTCTGCCCTTCCACATCGTTTGGTTTATATCACCTATGTGACAGGAATCACAGTTGTGAAAAACTGCACACTGCTTAGAACGTGCCTCTTTTTACATGTCTCGCATCTACAATATGAATTTCTTAATACTGCCTTACACAAGTTTGTATTCAATTTAATACAGTCACTGCGTAGGTTGAAAGGAATAAAAAGTGTAATAAGACCTGGTTCCTGTCTCAAGGACGTTATGAGCTTGTGATGCAGTAGAAGGAGACAGACACATAAAATAATGTTAATTATAAAAGCAGCATAAACAGACGGCTATATTTAACAAAAAAGGGGCTGTATCCCGAACGACGCTCTGCAAAAGCAGGTATTCACTATGTATATTAGTATAATTTATACGTGGAGTCCAAGGAAAGAGGGGAGGGATGCTTGCTGTGAGGGCAGAAGACAGGCAATAGGAACAAGATGAGATGAAAGTGGGTTTCTTTTTTCCTTTAAGCAAAGCGATTAGGGGCGAGTTTGATGAGAAAAGTCGAAGAAACACGGGGCAGGGTAATATTAAGGGTTGGTGGGGTTGGGGTGGTCTGTATAGGTAGGTTTTAAGTATGCTGAGGAAAGAGATAAGATCCGACTGGAAAACGGCTCAGCACAGTACCTTTCTCATTGCGAACTGGGACGGCCCCAGCCGTAGACTGAATGGGCGGTTGTTTCATGAGGGCGCTTGGGACCGACATGTTGATGGCAGCGGCGGTGACTCCCGAGACTTCAGTGATTCCAAACAGTGAACGGCGACAACGTCAACGAACAGAAATGCCCACTTCTCCTGGAGGCGCTGGACACGGCTGTGCGACAGATAAAAACGCAACTTACGGCGGAGTTAGAAAAACCGGAAATACGCGACTAGAGGATTGTGGGATTGTGGGCGTCTCCCACTAGAAGGCCGAGTCTGTTATTGCGCATGTTCACAGGCTTCTCTAGCTTCCTCGGTCTCGCAGTGTTTGGACGGAACTTCTGGCGGGAAATTGCTTCCCATTGGGATTTGCTGTTAAGCTCCCGTGGCGAGGAAGGTCCGAATTAAGGGGTCCCTCTTAAATTGGTTTGAAGCTGAGGAAAATGGGATAGTGATTAATAAGAAGTTGAGCAGACAGTGAAGGGCAGTTTGTCCATATTGTTGACAATTCAGAATTGGAGTTTAAGGAGAATAGAAGCCCTGCTAATAGCACCTGATTAGCTCAGTCGATGAAGCCGAGTGAGTTGTGGTGGGATATTTTTTGGTCGCGCGAGGGCAGGTGGTGGTGATTTAGGCCATTGCCATTAAAAAAAAAATCCCCCAAGGGGCCTGGAGCGATGTCTGAGGTCAGAACAGTGTACTTTCAGGCTAAACAGTTTTTTCAATTTCTCAAGACTGCCCATTAAGACATTCCTGGCTAGACAGTGTATTTAAGTCCATAAGTAATTATAAAGTACTTGATGTGTTTACCGTGCTTAGCTCCCTAAGGGGTATGGAGCATTGTCTAAAGGTTTAAATTTTGTTAGGGAATTCTTACAGTGCATACAGAATCGTAACAAATAGTAATTTACTAGCTGGGTTTGTAAAAAATATTGGGTGATTGTAAGTCAGAGTACATTTCACCATAGAAAGGATTTTATAAATGCTGTGGTAGGGAGAGATGGCACAGCATGTACAGTCTTGAAATTCAGAGATATTTTGGTACATATCAAACACTATGAAAAGTTTGAATAATTTTTATTACTAAGGAAACTATGAAAGTATAAACTATGAAAAGTTTATTAGTAGGTTTTGAGTCAAGCAGTGGTGAAAGTTTGGCAGGAACTACATCATGGAAGGCCCTAAAGTTAATGTTAATAGGATTAGTTCTCAAATTATTTCACCTGTGTTATTGGGTCTAGGCTGGGAGAGTAAATAAAATTGGGCAACTCTGGAGCCAGGAACAATGGAGGACCCAGGTAACCAACCAGGGAAGTAATTTTGGGCTAGATAAGGATCTTAAAAATAGAGTACATAGAAATTTATATTTTGAATTTAACAGCTCCAAAACCGTGCTGTCCAGACAGAGTAAATCTGATGGGGAAACCAATTGTTTTGACTCATGGCAACCCGGGGAGGGGGGGGGTTTAATATGGCTGTAACTAAAAATAACAGGGCACTAAAATCTTATCTATGTTACTTTGTGATACAAAAAAAATGATTTCACAACCTTTCCCAAGCCTTTGGGCTTTATACGGTCATTATTAGGATCTTAGTTAATTGGTGGGCATATGATCAAGTAAAATTTAAATCAGTTTATCAACTCTTGAAAAAAATCAAAATACTTCCCTTCCTAGGAAGAAGATAGTATGGTAGCCATATGGCATAATTTTCTCGTGTTGGGGTTATAAAGAACCAGGGAGCCCAGGTAAAGGGTGCATGTTGATTTCGATTTTCTCCGCTCTCTATCCATAAGTGCGTCTGAATCTTTTCCAGGCTCCCATTGCCAGGCAAGGTGGTTTTTCCAAGGTGGCGCAGAAGCGCCATTGTTTTTCAAAGCGAGATACTGGCATCAGCAGCATCAAAAATCCCGGGATCAAAGGTAAAAATGTGGATTCGGTCCAATCGCATCCCTAAAGAATTTGAGTTTTGATTGAGGCTGGTGAGCTTGACATGTATAGAGATCACCGTAACGCCCGTATGCCGAGGCCCCTCCATCGGCCAGCTGGCGTCAGAGCCGGTCTGCGCTGCCCGCCAGGGCCCGCCCCCGCTCCCGTCCCCGCCCAGCTGCTCCTCCTCTACCCCCTCCCCGCACCTCCCGCCGATATCTTGGCGGGAAGACGCCCGCTGCTAAGCCGCGAAAAGATGGGGTCGCGCTCAGCCAGCGAAGAAAAGGCGGGCTCCAGACAGCGACTCCAGGTGAAGGTGAGAAACGTCTGTTGTTCTCGGCTGTACTCCTGCCTCAGTGTTCGCGAGGGATTGCCGGGCACAGGCCTGGGAGGACACGAGGATTTGGCACCTTCCACCTTCGCACTCCAGAACTATTTTCAAAATTGCTCCTTGGGGCATCTCTCAACTAATGGGTTTTTCGGGGGTGTTGCTTCAAAAGATAATTGAGGATACCTGCCCTGATTTTCCTCTATGGAAACTAGACCTTCAGTGTTGAGGAAGGTTTTTACCAATAACCCCCAAAATAGGGGCAGAGTGGGATCAGGGACCCTGCACTTGCTTTTGAAGCAGTTAATGCCGGCTTCTCACTCTGGAAATTCCAGTTACTCGGAAACTGATAGTTGCCATAGTCTCCTCAGTTATAAATGTAGTCATTATATTGTTATATGTTTGCAGACTCATGGGTAAGAAATGCGCCCAGTATAATAATTAAATTCAGGCTATGAATTGGGTATTTAGATTATGATGGGGAAAAAAGTTTCCTTACAAGCTAACAGTTTGGATTTATATTTTCATCAGGAATTAAGAATTAGATTTATTTTACACAGATCTGTAAGAGGAGGCATAGGATCTGGGGTTTTAATGCTCTGCTTTCTTTTATTGACCCAAATAGGTGAATGAATATAAAGAAAACCAAAACATCACTTGTGTATCTCTGAGACCAGTACAGACTACAGTTTTAGGAAAAACACCTAAGGTGTATCTTGTCCCGTTTTCACTCAGTAATTATAAGTCAGACCAATTTAAGCACCCCAAATCCCTATTGAATAAGAATGCTAACAATGAATTTGTATGTAAGAAATGTAAGAAGACTGAAATAAGGAAAACTTGCAGGAGGATTTTAACTCCAAAGATGGAAGCCACATCCTCCAAGACAGAATCCACCTTGCAAAAAGCATCCTTAGATGTTTGTACTGAAAGTAACAAGCGACAACACAAGAGCACTTCAGATACAGTGATTCCCAGTGTTGATATGGAAAGCATTCAGAATCTAGACAGTGATGAAGATACCACACTAGGCCTGGTAAGAATTTAATTACTAGCTTATTCAAGTTTTTCTTATTTTACAGTTTGAAGTTCTGATAAGCTTACACAGTCCAGGGTCTATGTATATTTAATTGAAATTTTATTTTTTAAATGCTTAACAGATAACTTCCTTGGTTAATTTTGCTCTTGGTTTTGATTTGTCCAGGAGAGGATTGACTTAATTTTCATTCTGTTTCCCTTTTTCTTCCTCTCAGTTTATTGTAAATATTTTTGGGTTTACTCACGCTTTATGGTGTCTTGCTCATCTTTACATATTTACGCACAATGTGCCAGAAGAACTTGGCCTGTGGGACGTATGGCGTTTGAGTGACCCTTAATATCAGGGCAGGAAAATTGTCATTAGTTGATGAATATAGTTGAATATTTCCTCTAAATACAGCAAGGGGAAAATGATGGAGTAGAGAAGATACATGGAAAAAAAAAACTTATTAGTTCTATTTAAAATAATAGTTTGAATCAGTTTAAGAAATTAGGCATCTAGGGGCGCCTGGGTGGCGCAGTCGGTTAAGCGTCCGACTTCAGCCAGGTCACGATCTCGCGGTCCGTGAGTTCGAGCCCCGCGTCAGGCTCTGGGCTGATGGCTCAGAGCCTGGAGCCTGCTTCCGATTCTGTGTCTCCCTCTCTCTCTGCCCCTCCCCCGTTCATGCTCTGTCTGTCTCTGTCCCAAAAATAAATTAAAAAAAAAAAAAAAAGTTGAAAAAAAAAATTAAAAAAAAAAAAAGAAATTAGGCATCTAATTTTGGGGCTTCTATTACCTATCAGGAGTGTTGTACTTCATTTAAAGTGACATATTTTGTGCAAGACAAGATGAAACCATACCACATGTCAAAAAGTTGCTGGAATAGAAAGTGATGGTAGAGAAAGATAGGATAATTGTGGTGGTGTTCTTTTGAAATAGGAATTCAACTTATGCTTTGTTGTCTCAGAGATAAGAACTAGGACATTGATGGAAACGCATGGGTTAAGTCATTAGTGCATTGGATTGGGGATTGAAAGCTTAAGTTTTAGATGTGGGTGCTTCTAAGAAACCTTGTGATTGTAAGCAAATTGCCTCTAAGTGAGGGAATTCAATAAGGCCTGAGATTCTCAACCTTTAGCCTATATCAGAATTGCCTGGAGAGTTGTTAAAACTCCATTGCAGGGCTCCATCACTAGAGTTTCTGATTCAGAAGTTTTGGAGTGGGGTAAGGAATTGGCATGTCTAACACGGTTTCCTAGAGATGGTGGTGCTATTGGTTCAGACTGGCATTTTGAGAACCAATGGATTAGATTATTTCTTTGGCCTCTTTGACTATAAGATTCTCAGTATATGAGGCTAAAGTAGATTTTTATTTTTTAATTTATTTTAAAGTTTTTTCTTTTTTTTTAATTTAATTCCAATATAGTTACTATACAATGTTATATTAGTTTCAGGTGTACAATATAGTGATTCAACAATTCTGTATACTACTCAGTGCTCATCATAAGTGTACTCTTAATCCCCTTCACTTATTTCACCCATCCCACTACCCACCTCTCCTCTAGCAACCATCTGTTTGTTCTTTATAGTTAAGAATCTGTCGTTTGGTTTATCTGTCTCTTTTTTTTTCTGTGCTTATTTGCTGTGTTTTTTAAATTCTGCATGTGAGTGAAATCATATGGTATGTGTCTTTCTCTCACTGATTTCACTTAGCATTATACTCACTAGCTCCATCCATGTTACTGCAAATGGCAAGATTTCATTCTTTTAAAAAAAATTTTTTTTTTAATGTTTATTTATTTTTGAGAGAGAGAGAGAGAGAGAGAGAGACAGAGCGTGAGAGGCGGAGAGGCAGAGAGAGGAGTCCCAGAATCTGAAGCAGGCTCCAGACTGTGAGCTGTCAGCACAGAGCCCAACATGGGGCTCGAACTCATAGACTGTGAGATCATGACCTGAGCTGAGGTCAGACACTTAACTGACTGAGCCACCCAGGTGCCCCATGATTTCATTCTTTTTTATGACTGAATAATATTCCATTTCATGTATATACCATATCTTCTTTTCCTTTTTTTTTTTTTTTTATTAAGATTTAAAGATTTTTTAAGTAATCTCACCCATTGTAGAGCTTGAATTTATAATCCCGAGATCAAGAGTGCCATGTTCTGCTGGCTAAGCCAGCCAGGTACCCCCCTGCCCCCCGATCTTTATCCATTCATCTATCGAGATTTTAATTTAAGGATATAGAGTCAGAAATTAGAACATTTCTAAGTAAGTACTGAAGCTAGTCAAGTAGAGTTATAAATGTCCAGCATACATTTTCTTCGGACAAACTGAAAGACCTAACATTTTTATAGGACATTTCATTCTTTTCTCTTCCTTTTCGTTAGTTATCTCTTTGGAGTTAAAATGACTGGGTTTTGTGGTACCATGCTTGAGAAACAATATTTTATTTACAAGCTTATTTCTTCTCCAAATGAGGGGAGGCTTTTTTTACAGCACAGACAAGTGTATTAGCCTATAAGTCTAGAATTTTATTCTGTTTTCTGGGAAACTTGGAAAATTTTATCTCTCAGCACTTTTATTAAATGTTTTAACTTGATAGAGAATTTCTTAACAGTTAGCTTTATTTTAAGTTTTGAAAACATTTTGGGCTTATAGAAGAGTTGCAAAAATAATACAGAGAATTCTGATATACGTGTCTTTCACATAGCTTCCTATTGTGTTAATACCATACATAACCATAGAACACTTATCAAACAAAGAAATTAACCTTGGTAGAATAATATTAACTAAAGTACAGACTTGATTAGGATTTCACTGTTTTTTTCCCTGATATCCTTCTTTTGTTCCAGTATCCAGTTTAGGATGGCACAATGCATTTAATAGCCGTGTTTCTGTAGTCTCCTCTAGCCTGTGACAGTTCCTTAGTCTTTCATAACCTTGACACTTTTTTTAAAATGATTTTTATTTATTTTTGAGAGAGAATGAGTATGAGCGGGGGTGGGGGGGGAGAGGCAGCGAGAGAGGGAGACACAGAATCTGAGGTGGGCTCTAGGTGCTGAGCTGTCCTCACAGAGCCTGATGCAGGGCTCAGACTCGTGAACCTTGAGATCATGACCTGAGCTGACGTCAGATACTTAACCGACTGAGCCACCCAGGCACCCCATAACCTTTGGCACCTTTAAAGAGTACTGAATAGTTATTTTATGTAATGTTCCTCAATTTGAATTTGTCTATTTTCTCAAGATTATATTAAGGCTTTGCATTTTTGGGGAAGGATACCACAGAAGTGAATGTGCCCTCCTCAGTGCATCATATTAGGGTGTCTGTGATGTTGATATATTTTATCAATGATGTTGACCTTGATCATTAGGCTAAGGTGGTATCTGTCAGGATTCTCTAATGGAAACAATATTTTTCCCTTCGTAATTATTAAATATTTGGAGGGAGATGGTTTGAGACTATGCATGTATCTGGTTTCTATCAAGCATATATTTTTATTGAAATAAATTTTACATAACGTAAAATTAACTATTTAAAAGTATACAGTTCAGTGGTTTTTAGTATATATACAGTACTGTACAATCATTACCACTGTCTAGTTTCAGAATATTTTTTTCACTATGAAAAGAAACCCCTGCCAATTAACAGTGACTACCAACTTCCCCACCTCCCTAACCCAGCCCTGGAAACAGCTAATCTACTTTCTTTGTCTATATATTTGCTTATTCTGGACATTTCATGTAAATGGAATCATATAGTACATGGCTTCTTGTGTCTGGATTCTTTGAGCATAATGTTTTTAGGGTTCAGTCTTTCCTAAAAATTAATTTTTTTTAACACTTATTATTTTTAAGAGACAGAGACAGAGCAGGAGCGGGTCAGGGTCAGAGAGAGAGACAGAATCTAAAGCAGGCTCCAGGCTCTGAGCTGTCAGCACAGAACCTGATGTGGGGCTCGAATTCATGAACCATGAGACAATGACCTGAGCTGAAGTTGGATGCTTAACTGACTGAACCACCCAGGTGCCCCTAAAAATTAATTTTTTAAATATTTGTTTATTTTGAGAGAGAAAAAAGAGAGAGAGGGAGGGAGGGGCAGCGAGACAGGGAGATAGAGGATCCAAAGCGGGCTCTGTGATGAGAGCAGAGAGCTTGACACAGGGCTTGAACTCACGAGCTGTGAGATCATGACCTGAGCTGAAGTCTGATGGTTAACCGACTGAGCCACCCAGGCACCCCTTGTATGAATTCTTAAAGTATTTTCTATATATAAGGTCATATTTTGGCAATAAAGATGGCTTTATTTTTTCCTTTTCAATCTGGATGTCTTTTATTATTATTTTTCCCAATTGTCCTGTCCTATTTGTCCTAGAATTTCCAGTACGGTGTTGAATAGAAGTAGCAAGAGCAGACATATTTTCTTAATCCTGAGCTTTAGGGGAAAAGCTTTCAGTCTTTCACCATTAAGTATGATGTTAGCTGTGAGAAACATCTATTTTCAAGAAACTTTTATCTCCAAGTGATTATAGATTCATAGCAATTTGCAGAAATAGTATGGAGAGGTATCATGTACACACTTCACCCAGTTTTTCCCAATGTGTACATCTTATATAACTATATCACAATATCAAAACTAGGAAATTCACATTGGTACAAGGTGTGTGTATAGTTCTGTATCATTTTATCACATATTGTTAATACAACTATCACCATAATCAAGATATAGAACTATTCCATCTCCACAAAAATCTCCGTTAGGCTAATTTTTTAAATTATTTATTTATTTTAAGTAGGGTCCAGGCCCAATGTAGGGCTTGAACTCATGACCCTGAGATCAAGAGTTGCTTGTTCTACCAATTGAGCAAGCCAGCTGCCCCAGGCTATTTGTTTTTTTGTTTCCAGGCTTTTTTTTTTTTTTTTTAATTTTTTTACATTTATTTATTTTTGAGAGACAGAGCACATGTGGCCGAGGGGCAGAGAGAGGAGGCACAGAATCCGAAGCAGGCTCCAGGCTCTGAGCTGTCAGCACAGAGCCTGATGCGGGGTTCGAATTCACAAACCGTGAGACCATGACCTGAGCTAAAGTCGGGCACTCAACTGACTGAGCCACCCAGGTGCCCCACCAGGCTATTTCTTTATAGTTATGCCTATAGCTCTCCCTCTCATCCTCCTTTGCCCCTGACAACTGCTAATTTGTTCTTCATATCTACAGTTTTGTCATTTTTTTTTAAAATTTTTTTTTTTTTCAACGTTTTTTATTCATTTTTTGGGACAGAGAGAGACAGAGCATGAACGGGGGAGGGGCAGAGAGAGAGGGAGACACAGAATCGGAAACAGGCTCCAGGCTCCGAGCCATCAGCCCAGAGCCTGACGCGGGGCTCGAACTCACGGACCGCGAGATCGTGACCTGGCTGAAGTCGGACGCTTAACCGACTGCGCCACCCAGGCGCCCCTACAGTTTTGTCATTTTGAGAACAGTACATAAATAGGTTCATACATTGTTTGAATTTTTGGCATCAAGCATTTTTTTTTTTTTAAGTTTATTTATTTTGAGAGTGAGAGAAAGCATGAGCAGAGGAGGGGCAGAAAGAGGGGAGAGAGAATCACACGCAGGCTCTGCACTGCTAGTGTGGAGCCCAATGTGGGGTTTGAACTCAGGAACTGAGAGACCATGATCTGAACTGAAGTCAGACGCTTAACTAAGTGAGTCAACTAGGTGCCACAAGCTTTTAATCCAAGTTATTTCTTTGATTATTTTTTAAAATAATTTTTAAAAGTTTATTTATTATGAGAAAGAGAGAATATGAGTAGGGGAGGGGCAGAGAGAGAAGGAGAGAGAGAGAATCCAAAGTGGGCTCTGCACTGCCAGCTTGGAGCCCAAAGTGGGGCTTGAACTCACGAACCGTGAGGTTGTGACCTGAACTGAAGCAAAGAGTTGGTCACTTGATTGACTGAGCCACTCAGGCACCCCTGATTTTTTTTTTTTTAAGTTTATTTTGAAAGAGAGAGGGAGTGCACGTGAGTGGGGAAGGGGCAGAGTGAGAGGAGAGAGTGAGAATCCCAAGCAGGCCCAGTACTGCCAACATGGAGCCCGATGTGGGGCTCTAACTCGTGAACCATGAAATCATGACCTGAGCCAAAGTTGGACACTTAA